>NC_046168.1:3803923-4168089 GCF_011064425.1 Rattus rattus | reverse complement strand
CCATTTCACTTCATGCCTCCCACAACCAGATATATTTGCCATTTATTTATCAGTTAGTGGTTTTCTATTCTGATGATGATATAGCCATATCATTGCATATGCTCTATGAATGGGAGAAGATGGAGATTTTCCTTTTGCTTTCCTATTGATTGTCTTACAGCCCACAGAGCCATGTTGTTTTTGTGGTTCTTTCCTAGGTATTAGCCATTCTACTCCCTGGCTTTAGACTGACTCTTTCCATTAATTTTGGTTCCATCAGTGGTTGATGAACCATCGGGACACCATACGTTAGTCAAAGGTCGTGACTGTTCCATTGTTCTCCACAATTCAATAGGTGCCTCTTTTGGGGAGGGGTGAGCAGATTAGAGATGGGGATATAGGCAAAAGGCACAGACCCTTTGCTACCATATTCTGGTCATGAAGCAATTCAGGTAAGTATCGGTTCCACTGTAACACCTATGGCTAAGCCCGCAAAGGCCTCTGCCTTTAAACAGATCCAATCCATCATTGTGAAAGATACTCCATGACCATAGGGAAGTTGGCAATGACCTAATATAAGGTTCTTGCTGCCTCCAGATTTGTTTCTCAAAGACAGAATATTTATTTTATGTATATGGAAAGCTTTTACAATAGAAGACAAAAGGCACATATCAGTGGACTCCTTTTTGCTTCATAAAGAGTCCCCAGTTGCTAATTCACCAATAAATATGATATCCATAATTAGGGTACCATCTGGTTTAAAATTGGTCAGGGTTGCATGCACAGCGTAATAGTAGACACAAAAGGTGCTCTTTGTTCCTGTCCCCATTGGAAATTAGCTGCCTTTCTAGTAACCCTACAGAGAGTTATAGTAACTTGTAAATATGGCATGTGATTTCTCTCCTACACAGACATACCGATTAGGAGCTGTATCTGAGTTTGTTTCTGGGTGGTGGGATTGAAGGCTTGTGATATCATCACCTTGGTCACAGTAATTCTAGATTTTAGAAAACAACTAATTTATAGAGATCCACTGGGATTAAAGGCATGAGCTACCACGGCCCTGCTCAAATATTTAATCAAATTTGGAAAACAAATTTGAACTACAGTAACCCTTAGAATTTACTTAAGACATTTAAATGTCTTAATTGTGTTTTTAATACCAAACAACAAAAATATCCCTTTAGTTTTAGAGGAAAACTATGCGACAATCTACCATCTACCATTCTAACATGGAATTAAGACATGTGGTTTAAAAAGTAATTTTTTTTTCATTTCATGCCAGTAAGGCAAGTGTCCCTTTGGTAAATTATCATTTGAAAATGTATTTATTTTTTATTTTTTTCATGTCTCATCAAGTGAAAGGTATTTGTTAGTCTTTATAGGTCAGTTTCCTGTAGAAATCCTCAAACAATCTAGGCTGTTACTAAGACAATAGGTTGCTCTACACAAATTGATAACAAAGCTCAATTGTTAAAACAACACCTCATTGAACATGGAGAGGTTGAGCTTGTGCCTATCTAGAACCTTCTTTCTCATCTTCTAGTGTTTGGTACAGGTATTACTCTGCAGGCTGCCAAGGGAGAAATAAAAACACGAATCCAACCACAAAATCTTTGATCTGTAATACTATCTTGCCTGAAAAGCATGATAGGGCAAAGGTGGCATAAATCGTGAGAGAGTAACCAATCGAGGTCTGACTTGACTTAAGGCCCAATTTACAAGAAAGAACGTCTGCCTGACACTGATTGAGTAATCAAGAACCAGAGACTAGATAACTCAGAGATATATGTTAACAAAATTCTCCTGTAAAAAAAAAAGCAATGCTAATATGATTCCTGATGATATTCTGCGATACTTATAGATCAGTTCCTTGCTCAGCCATCATCAGAGAAGCTGCCTCCTGCAGTAGATGGGGACAAACACAATGGCCAGACATTACACAGAAAAGAGAGCTTGGAACACACAGGTCTAAATGGCATGCTCCATCAAAGCCCTCCCCTCAGAGCTCAGGCAACCCTGCAGAAAATGTGTAAGAGTCAGACGGGATGGAGAACACAAGGAGAAGGCCATTTAAAACAACTGAGTAAGACTCGTATAAACTCACTGAGAGATGGACACAGGCAGCACAGGACTGGATGGGGTCTGTACCAGGTCCCTTGCATATGTATTACACTGTTCAGTATAGTGTTTTTATGTCACTCCTGAGGGTGTGAACGAGTGCATCTCTGATATTTGTGCCTGCATTTGAGGCTGTTTTCCTTCTGCTGGTTTGCCTTGTTTACTTTACATGTGAAGGTTTCTGTTTTCCCTTACTAACTTTTATTTTGTTGTGTTTTGTTATTTATTTGCAACCTTTCCTTCCTTCCTTTCTTCCTTCCTTCCTTCCTTCCTTCCTTCCTTCCTTGTCTGTCTGTCTTTCTTTTTATTCTTCCTTTGTTCTTTCTTTTTGACTGTTTTAAATTGTTTATTGGGTGTGAATTTTACAAACTATTATGTGTATTAGGTATAGCTGTAGATCTGGAGAACATAGCAGCTTCCTCAGGCTGCAGGGCTAGAACCAGCAATAGTATGACCTTTTCTTTTCTAATGAGAGACAGAAAGAGAGTGAATTTGAATAGGAGCAAAAGTGCAAAGGAACTAAGAGCAATAGAAAAAGAGGAGAATATGATCAGGATATATCATATAAGAAAAGTATCTAAACGGGAAAAATTAAAATAAAACCTGTCTCCATCTTCCCTTCTCATGGGAATCTCAGTGCTGTCCTGAGCCAGGGAGACTAATTGTGCTAAGTGCACATGATAAGAATTCTACCAGGTTAAACATGCAGCTTTTCACATGCATCTGAATACAGGAATCTCTTAAGTGTTTTTGTGGATTTTTCACAAAGGGAATCATCCTTGTACTGCTTTAATTTTATTTTACATCTTGTAAGGGAAATTGAGGTGTAGATATTTTATGCAGACATCACTCCAGCACACTCCTAAAATCTCCAGTTGCATGGTTCTTAAGGACTGGGACTACATACAATTTATTTCTGCATTTTACAGTTTCCACATAGTCAATCAACGTCAAATATTTGATGGTTGTATATAAATAGGAATCATAGAGATAACATGGACAGTAATATATACTTATAGAACTAATTTTTTTCTTAGGCAACAGGAGGCTCTGCCTGAGTAACTTAAAAGAGATACAGGCATCCTTCTGCTATTTTCTCCATGTTCATCCATGAAAGAAACAGAACAGAGCTCATGTTGAAGTCTCCAGGCTGGTATAGCAGGAGCAAGTCAAGTGGGGTTTATAGTTTACATACTCATATCATTGACTTCTTTTTTAGTGACAAAGACACAGCATTGTTTTGCCAGGGATGCATAGCTATTCAGTGCTTTCTTCCCTTTATTTTATGCTCAAAAAAATGCTCCACTCTGTGAATTTAGGTCGATCAGAAATCTTCCTGCTAATTAGAAGAGTAACAGATCTGCGAATGAACATGACCTCGAATGTTGCTCTTTCTGATGTAGCAAGTCATGTCTCAAGTCTGGAATAATTTGGAAGTGTGAGAAATGCCTCAGAATGTTTGAGTACAAAATGCACTTCAAAGGTAAATTTAGTATTCAGAGATCATTATTCCAGATCCCCAGCTGTGAGAGAACAAGGCTGCCTGCAACTTCAGTGTTAACAGATGTCTGATAAATACTTACTACTAATAATGGAACTAGTAACCACAGTGCTGAAAATACTCTATAAGAACAACCACACGTGAATTTTTCTATCCTCATTTATGGTTGCGCATCTTAATGGGTCTGTGTAAACTTAGAATGGATGGGCTGAATGAAGAAATTGAGAACCAAACAACCCTTAAAATAGTGTACCTGGTGGGAGATTAGTTTTGTCACTTAAAAATCAGTATCTACACTGTTCATCTAGTCAAAGATTGGAGGAAAATATGCTTTTGAGGACAAGCAAATATATTTTAAGTATGTTTTTTGTTGTCGTTTACTTGGAAAGGTACTGACATAAGATAGTGACAGATGTCTTTCAGCAGCAGCTTTCCTTAACGCTCCCTCACTGTCACCATGATTAGGAGTAAAGTGATTCATGCTTGTGTTTGGTCAAGGTTAGATGTTTACTGGCCTTCTGGCTGAAAGACCTTAGTCAACTCATCTGTCCTACACACGTTTAGAAACTGGGATTTTCTCCTTACAGTATTAGTAAAGTAAATGAATGATTCGACTCCATGTAACATTTAAAACATGAATAAAAATAGCATAAAGTGTTCATTCTACAATAAGAATTTTGAAAAAAATTTTACTGTGTATGCTTGTTATACCTGGTAGTATGTTATCTAGGTCCAGTTGTGCACAAGTATGCACTTGAGACTTTAAAATCATCGAATAATATGTTTGGAGACATGGTTCAGGGGTTGAGAGCATGTACTACTGTTGCAGCAGACTCATGTCTGGAGCTAAGCACCCTCATTGGGTGACTAACGCCTTTATCTAAATCCAGCTCTAGGGCACAGGCACTGAAGTGCACATACCCATACATGTATACACAGTGAAAAATTACTTAAATATTTAAACATAAATAATGAGATGGCGAGATATCTCGGGATAAAGATGACTGTTGCCAAGCCAGAGAACATCTGAGTTTGATCCTGGAAACTTGTGTGATAGAAGCAGACATCAGATTCCTGCTAGCTGTCCTCTTACATCTGCATGCACACTTGTGCACACAAAGCCAAGCATTAAAAAGCATAAACCAACAACATGAGAGTCTTATAATTTTGTCAAATGTGTGTATTTTCAGTCACTGTTTCCTCATGACCATCTTTATAGAACATTTACATATTAATAGATATCACAAGTAATAAAACACTACAAGAGCATGGACCTATGAATAAATGATATAACTTGTACAATTTCAGAAAGCCTATACCTTGTAGAGTAAGACTGACATCTAAAAGTCTCAAGAGGGAATGTTTTCATCCTCCTGTAATATGCAGCTCCATCACTTGAGATACACAATAAAATTGGAGAAGGTAGTCAAATTAAAGTTGCCCTTTCACCCACTAAAAACATATTATTATTTATTTCCAGGTTTCCATGAGGTTTTGAATTGCATCAAAGACCTCAAATGAGAAAAGCCAGCCCACAGATCCAAGGTGAAAGTCATCTGGGGAAAAAATTCCTTTGATCCTGGCATTTCAACTTGTGTTCTCATTTGTAAATGAGAAAACAAGAAATGGGATAACATTTGAAATGTAAATAGAAAATGTCCAATAACAAAAAGAAATAAAATCACTATAAATCTACAAATTCCTCATAAGGTCACCCAGAATGACAGTGACCACCACACCACACCCTGGTACATCTAATTAAGCAGAAAGCTGTTCGTAAGAGCTGTTCTAGGACCAGCTCTGTGCAAGGAGGAAGTCAGTGCAGCTGGTGTAGAGCTACAGTTGAGGGTTGCGAGGCTCCTTAAAAGACAGAGGGAGCTAATGGATGAAAGTTATTTTGATACTAATGTATTTCTAGAACTTATTTTAGAGATCTCAACATATCATAAAATCAATGTCACCATCAATATTAGAAAAATCCTAATTGCTCCCGTACAATTTAATTATCAAGAACCCCAGACTCAATGGTCTCCCATCTTCTGATGTCAGTTGAGAGGGAGGATATGCTTAAAACTTTTTCTATCCCTGGAAATAACCTATAGATCTGTTGTTCAAGTAAGAGCTCAGAAGGAAACTCTGAACTTTTTTTTCTGTAAATTAACCTGTGAGTATATTATTTATCATGACATTTAGGGACTTTTGAAGACCTTGAAAGAAAATCTGTAAATTCTGACATTAATACACAGAAAAATCAATTTGATGAATGCGGGCTTGGGATTCATTTTATTTTAGGGTGAAAAATACATGTGAGATATGGGTTTGGGAGTTTTATTAATCCTTTGATCCTTGGGTTGCAAAGGCTGACACCCTTCCATTAGGCATTTCAGAAATTACAGTGACGGACAATCTGTCAGTAGGCCTCTGGCCATGGGCCTTTCCAGCAGCCTAGTGGCCCAGTGATCGATACAATATGACCTAGTGGAAGGTTCCTGCCAGGGCCGTCCTCACACTGTGACTGGAAAAGAATACAAATCTAGTCTGTCAGTTTTGTTGAACTGTTTTTCTTGTTTTGTCCTGAGATTTGATGTTTTCTGAGCATCCTGTAGTCTACCATGTCAGAACCTTATTTTGCTTTTTTATGCATTTATTCTGTATAATACTATGTTATAGAGATTAAACAACTCAAACATCTTTATGGTCACAAGGATTAGCAATGAAGTAAGTTAAGTTTAGCTTGTTGGAGTCTAAGCAAAACTAGAAGCAGTCTAATGTCCGAATTCCTACATGTATTAAAGCTCATTCCTCTCAAAATTAAGGAAACAGTTCATCTTGTAAACCGAACCTTTTCTTGGTATTTGGAATATCGCTTTTTTATACTGTGAGATTAATCTAATGATGCTGATAGATGCAGCAATGACATGTTTAATGAGATATTGATTCTTAGAATCAGAATGTGGCTAATGTCACATTTTCAGTCCACAGTAATGCTCCATTAACCTAATTAATATAATAACAATAGCTACAACTTTTAGAGTCAATAATTAATCATAATAAGCACTGTTGCCATCGTAGTCCATACCTATCATGTGATTCTTTAGAAACCAGAGGGACTTTCCACACAAAGTAAACTGTTTCTTGTTGTGTCAGTGTTATAGCATGATTGGATATGGTGAGGTATTAAGATGGGCTGCATTTCATTTTAATAAGAATCTCTCTCTTGCTCCCTCCCCCTTCCTTTTACCACCTTCCCCTCCCACCCTACTCCTCTCTTCTCTTTGTGCTCCTCTATTCCTCCCCTGATTTTTGTTGCCTTCAGTCTCTAACACATCATTTTCTTTGTTCTAAAGTTTCTTTGTTCTAAGTAGTTCACTTCTTTGAGAAATGGATGAGTTCTAAGTGACCCTCTAAGAATTTTTATAAGAATTTTGTAAACATCTTATTTTGTGAGAATTTCAGGAAGAAAATGATTCATATACTACATTTTTCTATTAATAGTCACATGCCTGTAGCTTCAGTTTTTCCCACTGTTTCATTGCTCTTATTGAGAAGTTTACTCTCAGTGATTGCTTCATCTTCCCCATCAAAAGTATTCCTTTGGAGCTCCTTGCATGAGTCAATTATGTCCAAATCCATTCGTTCCAGTGAAAATGTAAGGTGATAATAGCCCACTCAGACCTATAAGTGATGGTTCCCAGCTATCTCCATAATTTGCCATTTTATCACTATGCCCCCTTCCCTCGCTACCCTCCATGATCATGTACCTACATTCTTCCTTTCACTGCCTTCAGGGGAAGTTTTCTGAAAAGGACATGCTCTTATGCAAGCACTCAAATTAAGTCGCTTTTCAAGCTTGCCAATCCATGGGAGGCTCAAATATTCTCTCTGTCCTTCCAAGTCACCAGGACCCACTCTTTGTCTAGGGCTTCACGCCTTGTGGACACACTTTTAGAAATCTCTTCTTCTCAACTCATTTCTTTTTTCTCTGAGCACACTACATACAGCTGAACTTTAAAATAAAACAAACTTCCCATGCCAAAAAAAATCTCTTCAATCCCTTCTCTTTGCATAAAGAGTCCAATGCAGTCCTTCATCATTAGATGATGGAGTCTGTACTCCCTGTAATCTCAATGCTCTTCTTCAGTTTGCATCTTTGTCTTTATCTCAAAAAGTCCCTTAGCTGAGGTGACACACTATTCGAAGCATATCACAGCATATCGGAAGGTGGAAAGAGGCTTCAAACAGATTAACAATATTTTATATGTACATACAACTTAAAAAAAACTAGTTGTGTTTATTAAAATTTTTAGCATAGTTTAATATAAAAGAATTCAAAAATAAATAGATTGCTGGGAAAGTTTCTAGATAACAGGAGTAGGTGGTTATCTATAGCTCACTAGCTCAGTTCCATCAACCATACAAGCCTTCTCACTACAGCATCACCAAAATTAGACACTAGTGCCTTGCAGTATTCTTAAGTACTTAAGATGAATACCTGGAAAAGGTAATATTGACTTGGTCTTCCATCAAAGATTTTAATTTTTCAAAATTTAGTGAGTGTGTGTGTGTGTGTGTGTGTGTGTGTAAGCAGGCGTGTGTGTGCGCGTGTGTATGTGTATATGTGTGTGTGTGTGTGTGTGTGTGTGTGTGTGTGTAAGCAGGCGTGTGTGCACATGAGCTCACAGGAGTCTGTTTTCCCCCTTCCCCCTTTGGGTCTTGAGGCTCTAACTTGAATCATTAGACTTGGTTGTAAGCACTCATAGCTTTAAAGCCGTCTTGGTGATCTGTCCTCCCAGACGTTAATGTAGAACTGTGCTACTTGGTTCAAAAGTTAAGTGGTCGAGTTGGAGGTTGGTTCTGCAATGACAGGGAGCTGGAAACAGCATTTTTCTTACAAGTTCATTTGAGTGCTAAGTAAGGATTTTGTTGTTGTTGTTCTCTCTAGGGATTTTTCAAACGAGGGTTATATACTGGCTGGTTTTCTTAGCTGAACTCAAGTGTCAATATCAGCGTAGAAAGAGAGACTGGTTTAATCACACAGTCCCCAGTAAAAGCAAAATGAGGGACTTTTTTTCTTTTCTATTTTTTCTTCAGAGAGAGGGTAGTTTCATGTAGTCTCTGAAGATCCCACTTTACTGTACACACCTGTTCAACACTGAGGCTCCCAGTGCATCCCAGCCTCTAATACTCACCATCTATGAAACTCTTTAAACCTCATTCTTAGCATTGGAAGGATAAAAACAATGATTCTAGCTATCACATGGACTGTTGACTAAAAGCAAAGGCGATAACATCTGTAAATCATTTGTCAAGGTACCTGCTGCACAGAAAAAGTTTTCTGTGATTGTGGCAGAAGTGTGTGGTTGGTGATTTACTTATAAAGCCGAGTTAAATACCCTTTTGTAACAGTTACATTATGCTGTCTTTCAATTAGTAGGATTTACTAAGCAGTGGATTCCTGTACTTTGATGCAAATCCCAGGAAAATGCAGAAGAAATCGAAGGCAGCTTTCATCTTCCTGCTATTAAGACAGCATCAGGTAGAAAGGGCACCTAAGAAAAGCTACTTAGTTAAAGAATGCTTACTGTGCATTTGCTGGGTCACTCCTGATAAAAGCAAGATCCTAACTCCAGTGGAAGATACATTCCAGTGGGGAGACTGGCAACAGTCAATAGACTTAATAATGACGTTCTTGTAAGAGAGCAGATTAAGAGACTAAGTGCAGTTTGAAATGTGGAGTTTGGTTATGTGAGAGAAGATGCTTTTTGAACTAATACTTGACTTAGAGAACCTTCTATGCAATTTACAGAATAGAAGCCTTAACGTCTGAGTATCAGATCTGCTCGCTCTGTGCTTTGGAATAAGTGAAGGATTCAAAAGATATCCCAAGTAGAGCATTACAGATGAAAAATAGCAAGGTAGATTTCTTAGTTCGTTTACATGGCCATTGAACAAACACTTCTTGCCTGCTTATCCAGCATTTGTGTTAGCAGCGTATTTGGTATTAGCTAACAGTGAAGGATTTACACTAAGTATTCAGAACGCCAGGGAACACTGCAGCTCTGGCACCAGCATTACTACTTCCTCTCCCACAGCTGTGGCAGAGGCTGTCCGCAGCTCATAACAAACTCACAGGGAACCTCAGAGTCCCTCTCAAAAGTCTCCTTCAGTCAGTTTTCGAGATGAAGCCTGTTTTCAGGACACAGACTGTCTCTCACATCGAAAGCACAATTACTGCCAAGCATGACCTACCATTTGGGAACAGAGGTCCCATTTTCATCTGTCTTTTATATTTTAATTCTTTGTATCTTAAATTTGTCTCCATGGGCCATGTGCCATAGTGATATTAGGCAATGAGCTGTTGTTGTTCACTGCAGATTACTGTTAACTGTTACTGGAAGATACAGGATATACCCATATTCAGTGATTTGTACCATAGATCGAGGACAACAAAGAATAACCCTGCAATTAAGATCTGATTATTTGAACACAGTTTAATGTCCATGTGGCCTAACATTATCATCCACCAGTTCGTCTGACCTTGCAATATTGTAATTTCTCTCTGATAATTCCAAACTCAGAAGGCTTCTGCCTCTTAAAGGATGTTTTTAGTATTGTTGTCTTGTGCATGGAATCCATAAATTGCTTCTTTCATCCTTATTGTATTGAATAAAAAGGCAAGCGGACCAACTCCTAAATGTACTTCCTAAGTGGCATGTTAAATTGCAGTGGTCCTATTCTCTGTAAATAATCATTTAAGACAGATAATGCAGTTTCATATTATTGATTCAGAAGCTTGAGCTTTTAAAGGACAATATGAAAAACGAAATGTATGAAAGCCAATTGCTTTAGAAAGAGAAAAAAAGTTGCACCATCATTAAAAAACATCTCAACGGAACCAGAAAAAGAAGCTTTTTTCCAGGCTGAGATCAAGTATTCCATTTCAGGAAAAAAGGATTTACCATTGAAAAGCAAATTTTATTACATAAAGATCACATCTGTGAGGTGAACTAAGTCTCCATTGAAGCTCTTACTTTACTTCCTGTAAGCCAGACAATAGTACTCTAACCATGGAAGCAGGTGCCTGTGGCCTATATTTTCCAAGTCACACATGGCCTCTCTGTGTGGGAACAAATCCAGAAATTATTCTTTGTGAAGGCTGAAGGCAGGGTAGGGGAAGAACACTGGACAGTATTTTGGGAGAGCCTGCATGATCCCAGTTGAATAGACTTGTAAGGAAAGACCAGTAAGAAGTAATTGCATCATTGTGGGACTCATGGTGCTCAAGATATATGAACCAGAAGTACAGTCAGCTAACAATGACACATACAAAATTATACTCTCAAGTTTAAAGAAAGGGAAGGAGGAATGGAGGGTTCCATACATAGAAGAGAGAAAAAAGAGCTTAAGAAAGGCTGGCAGTTTAGCACACTACTCACTGTACTGGGAACTTGGAGTCTTCAAACCTGGTTTGACTCCTCTTATGAGATTTTTGTTTATTTTTCTGTTTCGTTTTGTTTTTTGAGGAGTGTCATGTAATCCCAAGTCTTAGTTTTCCCTTTAGAACTGAAGAGTATGGATTCACTATCCTTTAAATCTGTCATTATATATGTGTCTATCTATCTGTCTATCTGTCTGCCTGTCTATCTGCCTATCATCTATCTGTCTATCTGTCTAGTTATATGTTTAAGGTTTACAGCAACCTTTTCTTTGCAGTCTGGTTATCACTCACAGCACACATTTGGAATACAGCTTTGTCAGGCTCTGAGGCTCTGTTATCTGATCACAGACATTTCATTATCAGGGACTATAAAAGGAATTTAAATGCTACATGCATTCGCTACTTCAGTGTTTTCAGCCACAGCATCATTTCATCCACTCTAGGATTTTCACACTACTGATGGGGCTTTTCTTTTTTAATTTCTTTGTTTGTTTGGTTCTATAGTGTTTGTGATAAACAAAGGAATATAAGTTGATATAGACTGGGTTATATAGCTATAATAAGAGATATATATGTATTCCGTGATGTCTATTTGAATTTTGTAATCAATAGAAAGAACAAAGAAGCAATGACCACGCTACTCTGTTGCAGTAGGAGTTAAGGAAGGGAACTGTCTTTAATGATCAGAAAAGATTGATTTTTTTCAATCATTAAGCCAAATCACTAACACTTGAGTATGAAGACACACTGTCTGTGCCTCTAAACAAGTGTAGTAAAAGAAAATATCTCTATAAGGTTAATGGTGCTTTACATATAAAAAGATAGCTTTTTTTATTTTGGCAATTATATCGATAATCCACGGCAACTGGAGAAAGCAATCTGAAAGGGAGGCGTGTGTTGTGAAGGATAATGCTCAGAGCATTGTTCATGAACATTCTTCAAAGCTTTCTTGTCACATCAGGCACCAATGCCACCATCAGTTTTGTATTTGCAGGTGGCTTTTTATAACATTCCTCTAGTGTATCAGCTCTAATTTTTTAATCATATTAATTTGAATTTTGCAAATGTAATTAACTACCAATTTAAGGAGGCTTAATATGAGACATTAAAAGGCATAAAAGAGTGGGCATAAGTTTACTTAGAATGACAACAGTTCAGCACTTAACACTTGATAGCTAAAAAAGGAAATTTGAGAGAGAGAGAGAGAGAGAGAGAGAGAGAGAGAGAGAGAGAGAGAGAGAGAGAGATTTTGTATGGAGAAGTGTAGTGTCTCTAGTGTCTTCAGTGCCTGATGGATGTGGCAACACAAGGGGCGTAGTCTTATTTCTTCCTTCTGTCAGTCAACATTGCTTCTTTCTATGTCTTGTTATTTTATTTTGTTTCATTCTCTTGCAATATCCTTCTGAGCCACTGGAAGCCTAAAGTATTATAGCTTATAATCCAAGACTGATACTGACTTAGTTAGGGTTTTACTGCTGTGAACAGATACCATGACAAAGGTAACTCTTATACAAATAGCATTTAATTGGGGCTGGCTTGCATGTCCATAGGTTCAGTCCATTATCATCAAAGCAAGCATGATGCTGGAGGAACTGAGAGTTCTACATGTTCAGTTGAAGGCTGCTAGTGGAATACTAGATTCTAGGCAGCTAAGATGACGATGTTAAAGTCCACACCCACAGTGACACACCTACTCCAACAGAGCCACTGCCTGGGCACTATTATCATACAAACTTCTCATCTTTATCAGGGATTTCGGATTACTGATGGATTTTCCACCTTTGTCATGTGTGTGAGGTTTTAGTTTATTGTTTGGTGACTCATCACATAGTCAAGATTGACAGAACTACACAGATTGTAGCAATGAATCAGATACTACTTTGCCTCTCAGTGGGTCACTCTTCCAACCAACCCCCAGAGTCTCTGGATTTTGGAATGAAACACACAAACACACACACACACACACACACACACACACACACACACACACACACAGAGGCATGCATGTGCCAGTTAATTTTGATATGTCTTGATTAACTCAATAACTAGGCACTTTTAAGCCTTCCCTGCAGTTAGTAAACACTCTCCTCTGATATACTTGAATTAATACCCAGATATACATTTTATCTTTGTTGCAGATGACCCATGGGGCTGTCTTACATTTATGCTACATTTTGTCCCTCTCATCCTCCTCTTCTTCATGGTGTGGTCCATCCTACAACCATCTCATGGCTCTTTCCCATCTCCCTCTTTATCCCAAGGCTGGGAATCCTAAAAGTCCCATCTGTGTCTACCCTGCCCAGTCACTGGCTGCTGGAATTTTTATTTACCAGTCAGAATCAATTGGTGGCAGGGTCTATCAGTGTCTTAAGTGCAGACACTAGTGTAAGAAGTTTGGGGGACCAAAATTAACATTATAATATGTGCAACATTAGGCCAAACCCACTTTATTTCCCCTGTTTTATCCAATCAAAAAGGCTCTTTTCTCTCAGACATAAATTGAGCAAAACCATAACAATTACATAATTACAAAGTATGATATACAATTAATATCCAGTCTCTCATATATGCCAATTAGTTAAAATACTCTACATCATATCCTAGCTAAAAAGCTAATAACTCTATACTTGAATTATATTCTGATTTTAGCTTGCATTACCATCTGAAAACCGTCCTTTCAAATCTCTATTATCTCTCTCAATGCTAAACAACGTGATTATGAGACTATACCTAGGGCTGGAGAGATGGCTCAGCTGTTAAGAGCACCGAATGCTCTTCCATAGGTCCTGAGTTCAATTCCCAGCAACCACATGGTGGCTCACAACTATCTGTAAAGAGATCCGATCCCCTCTTCTGGTGTATCTGAAGACAGCTACAGTGTACTTATATATAATAAATGAATCAATCTTTTAAAAAAAAAGAGACTATACTTAGTCTTCAACCCTGTCAGAAACCCAAGAATGAACTAAATATTACCTGAATATATGGGACAGCATAAAACATAGTTTCCAAAATCTAAGCAAATTGTGGAAACAGCTGACTACCTAGTCAGCCCCTAATTTCATATAACTTTGGAGCATCTGTCTTCAGCCTTCTGGCCCAGAGCCATTTAGTAGATCTTGAATGAAGTAGGATAATGGAGGACTAATTTGCTTTGTCTTGGCTGAACTTAACTGTCAACTATCCAGCACTGTGTGTCCTTTCCTGGACAATAGTTTTTGTTTGTAGGTGAATATGGCTACTTTGGCATAACTGAAGCTACTCAATATGAAGGTTTTGATGCTCAAATTCTTCTTTGAAATGGAGTGGGGAAGCTATCAGGAGCAGACATGTCTCATCTCGTCAAATGATCCTTAATAATGGAATAACATTAAATGTCACATTCTGTGGATTTTTGATGTTTTTAAAGACTATGTAAAAGTATATCTGAACTGGTAAGCCTTAACTACTCTTAGCCATTTCTACTTGAGTAATATTGAAAACTTTATTATAATTAAATCAGAATCTAATATAACCATAAATTTACTATCTACCCCTTAACTTGCATTACTTAATCATCCTACACAGTTTGTAATAGCAATAATTAGAAGAACTGGGTCTAAGCCTTGTAGTCTTAAATGATTTGCATAGGCACAATGCCTACCTAAGAGTAACAATATTAATCTCAAATTTTGTGTCAGTATAGAAATTTATACTAATGAAAACCTTAAATCTGTATCAACATTAATTCTATACCAATGTAAGAAATTATAACTTTAATTTGCCTCAAGTATATAGGTTTCTATCAATGTAGGATTATGGCTACACAATTCTTTTTTCAAGGAAAAAAATTAGTAATCTATTCCATATTTTCCCTTTCTATTCAAAATTATGAACAATTCCAAATTATACCTTAAAATGGAAACCTATGTACAATTTATAAAATAACCATAACCAGACACCCAAACCCAAGGGATCAGAATGATAAATCTCCATGACTTCTTTCTGCAGAGTGGGAAGGACAAGAAATTCTTTAAAGGGGTGGGAAGATGTAGAAAAATAAGAAAATTTGGTTAGACTTAAGAAAGCTAGCTTTAGCATCTGTTAGCCATTCTCTGTATGCTCAGAAGGCTCAGAGTTTGACTGCAGTTGTGACTGGATCTGTCTGAAAGGTTTGATTGAAGAGAGATCATCTGGAGTCATCAGTTATTCCTGAAGCTGTTTTGGAAGCAATTCTCTGGAAAAAGCTTCAGGAGGTAGGGGGCTGGTCATTTAAGCTTCCTGAAAATGAATCTTGCCAAAGCTGTGCATTCTGTACCATATGCATCTCGCAACCAAAATTTTAGTACAACTAAGATATTTGTATGGATTGTGCATGGTGCACATCAGTTAGGGATGAAATTTTGTTCCTTCTTTGAGCAGGTCAAAGACAACTGTGTTTTTTTATTATTTAATTCGATCAATGGCTAATTATAATAAATCTTCATTCATGCCATATGAAGAATGGCATGATGAATCTCAAGGATTCCATAAACAACAAGATATATTATCAAAATTTAGAGTTTAGTGTAAAAATGGAAGTTAGTTGACCGGACAAACAGGGTGTCTAGAACTGCACTATGCATAGACAGTTATTTGGGGGTAACTGAGTGTTTGTGTTCCTACAAAGTGTTTGATGCCCCAGGTGACAGGGAATGGGGCAGTAAGTAAATCCAGGTAAAGTAATGAATATAAACCATGGCTCAAGTTTGAGGACAACAGAGCATCTTTTCAGAAAGTTATCGTAAAAGCAGTGGAAGCTAGGAGAGTGGAGTAAAGAAATTTCTTTCACGCGTTGAGCCAACTGCTTAGACTATTAGTCACTCAGTGGAGAGAGGACCAAATGAGGCCAAAGCATCCAGACAGGAAAGCATAGCACATTATCTTCATGGAGTAAATCAGATCACCCTCTTCATCCTTTTCTTCAAACATATGTGAATCTGAATAGCTTGGATGCCAGGATGCAGAATGCTGCTTCTAGAAACGACCTTCGATGCATGTAAACCCTGAAGAAACGTGAAGCGCAAATAGTATTAGAATTAAGGTTGTGATTATTATATTGCTATTGTTTGGCTGTAACATCAGACAGCCAACATCTGCACCGTTTCCTCCCTGAAGATGATGCTGAGCATAGCTGTGGCTAGGGACAATGACGAGCTGGATGCTTGTAAAATCTGAAAACCGGGTGAGTGGGTGAGTAAAAGTCTTGCAGTGTGTCTCATTAAAACAGAGCTTTAAAGGCCCCATTACTTAAGCAAGTTGCCACTGTTAGTGCTATTATGTCCTTTCTCAGAAATGTTGTTGCTCCTAATTTGAAACAAGTGCTTTCTTTAGGGCTAATTAAACAGATGAATGACACCTCCCAGGACCTCATGGTTACTATGTTCCGTGCACAACAAAGTCAGAGATGCTGGGGATGGATGGCAGGAGATTTGTACTTACTTTCTAGAATTTGCCTTTATTTTATTCATCATGTCTGTCTCTTTGTTGGCCAACATTTTTAGGTTAAAATTTGTACTTCAAGACGTTAGGAACTGCAAGTTTATTATTTTTTCTCACCATCTAGGGAGGGACAATAAATACCATTTCTTTGTAGCAGGATGAGTGTGAAATGGGAAACATAATGGAAACCACGCTTTAGCATTCTTGAGGCTGAATGAATTGTTCTTAGAATCTTTATTTTATGAAAAGTTCTCTGATTATTTCTATATTGAGATCCAAAAGAGCCATATTTAGGCTGGAAACCTGAGCAGGCTTTGATTCACACAGAGTGACAATGACCTCAGCAATTATTTTCCCTCACAAGCAACTAATATCTTTTAATTCCAATACAGTAGGAATTTAAAGGATTATGATATGGGTGACATTGTCCCAAAGCAGAGTGCTGCTGGATTGAGATTCACATAGCTGCAAATCCTCAAGCAAACTTACTGGGCCTAATGTCTCCGAGACTTATGTAACTACAGAACAAAGTTGGTAACAGCATCAACCATAGCTGAAATCCTTCTAGATCATATGCGTTTGAAAGGATTCCACCTGATACTACACTCCAAATTCCATGTATCTTGATTTTTATATCAAGTCCTTTGACAACCCATCTGGTTCTCACAGACTCCATCAAGATAGAACAGTAGCACCCCACAAAATAGCAACTATTATTAGATCAAAGTGATATTGCATGTAATTAACATATTTAAAATAAATACCAAAGAGCATAATGCTTTGGAAAAACATCATCTGGTGATTTGTGAGACTTTCCATCCACCCTTCTTAATCATCCCTGATATTGGGCACTTATCTACCTTATACAAAAAGATTGGATATGCCTGTTAAATGTGTCTGTGCGGCTCTTACCTAGTATTGTGTGGCTCAGTTATACTCTTTGTATTACAAATGTTAATGTAATGATTTATTAGGTAAATTGAGTTTATTGACTCTTCTTTCACAGTATATAATGTTTTATTATTTAACTAAGGTCATACTAAGGACATCTTAAATCTTGACTAAAGACTAATTTTTATATACTAATTTTTAAGTATAGTGAGTTTGCCTCAAGATAGCATTGCAGAATGCTTTTCATTCTACAGACTGGCAAAGGCCCTTGGAATACCTTTGGGAAAACATGTACTTTCATCAAAAAAGCCTTCCCACCCAAGGGACTCATCCCTTATCTCTGAATGATGGGATTGGACTAAGAGACCTTTAATGTCTCATTTAAGTGTGTGCCCATGTGTTTTAGAGGAAATGAGTTTCCTCCCTGAAGACTAATAAGGAAGAATGATGACTTCTGCTGCTAGACTTACCCACTCTCATCACAATAGGCAAAATATGGCAGGCTCTAGTAGTTTGAAGGTATCCATACTTCTAGTCACCCTGGGAGAGGTGCAAGGGTGTCACTCATGTAGTGGATGGGAATCACAGCTGGTATCCCTCCTGCGATGCTGGTTCAGACCCCTTTATTATAGCAGATTGCTCACATGCACCACAGTTAAAGCATTCTTGTGAGGGTGGCATCGTTATATCTATTTTGTGATGCTAAGACTCTCCAAAGGAACAAACAGCATGGTCACTGTTATAGATAGGTTTCTGCATCCCTGTTGTTCTCTGTAATCACTGTTCTGTTGAGAAATTTTGTTGTTGTTGTTGTTGTTGTTGTTGTTGTTTTGTTGATTTACTCAGTTCCTCCAGGTCCTAAGCCTTCTCCTTACCTTGATTTGTCTAAGAGAAGGGAGGAATTTGACAGGCAATTTCTCACCCAGGGTAAGAATGTTATCTGTAGCTCTCTAGCACTGACTATGTTGTATTTGCATGTTGCCTCTCCTATGATTGGATACCACAATGGTTTTCATTACTGATAGACTTGAAGCTAGTCCCTGAGCACAAAGAACCATATCATCCTACATTAGCTGTACATTAGTACAGACTTGGATTTGCTCTTCAATTCATTGGGAGAAGGAGTTGGCAGTTACTAGAAGGCATACTGAGTGTCTCTCCATGAAGCTTCTTGGAATGTTTTGCTCCTTGAAACATCAAGAACAAGAGTGTGTGGTTTGGTGTAAGATAGAGCTCTTTAAGGAAACAGCTGGGTAGGAGGTGGTGGTTATATGAGCTAAAAATCGCATGTCATGTCTCTCCAGTTTCTCAACAGTGTTTCCATTCCACTGCTTGACAAAGAGTGGGGCTCCCTTGTGTTCAGCTCAACCCCTGCCTTTTGAGCCTACATAAATTGTTTACTCTTCCATTTTGAGTCATCATCTAATATCCATGAGCACAATTTCTATTTATTCAACAAAAAGTTAGTAGACATAACTGTCTGCCAGGCATTGGAAGTGCAATAGCAACCAAGACAGATTTCTCTCAGCACGAAGATCACATTCAAGGCAAAAGACAGATGGGAAATCAGCAAAGAGTCCTGGATTTACAATATACTCTCAATCAGTGACAAAAAGTCAAAAGAGAAAAATGAAATGAGGCCAGGCCTTAGATATTCTCTTTAGATAGAATATTGAGGAAGCCCGTTCTGGAAATATAAAACTTACAGGTCAATATTCTTACTCTCCAGGGGTAAGAATATTCCAGAGTTGCAAAAGAAAAATCAAAATTTAAGAGATTAGCTGAATTTTCCCTATGTCAGGAGTGAGAGGCTCATGCAGAGGGCTAAACAACAAGAGAGGGTAAATGAGAAGCCACAAGGTTTGAGGACAGTAGGACCAAGGTCACAGAGGATTCTGAAGCTACAGTGGGATGTTAGAGGAAACCCTTGACTATTGGACACTGAGTGCACAAGAAGCATAGCTGTACCAACTGGTATACAGTTATAAACAAACAAGCAGCCTCATATCGCATTTGGAGAGGTGATATGATTGTGGTGGGAACAAGAAGCTATGCATGTGGGACCACATAGCATTAATTAGTGGTGAGCTATGACAGGAAAAGAAACAAAGCAGGGATACATGTGTTGGCAAAGGATGTTTTGAAAAAATAGGGTGAGGCCAAAGTGAAGAAATAAAGTAAGTAATTCTTCCTCAATGAAAGAACATTTTTTAAAAAATGTATTTATTTCTTTTATATATGTGAGTACACCACAGCTGTCTTCAGACACACCAGAAGAGGGCATGGGATCCTGTTACAGATGGTTATGAGCCACCATGTGGTTGCTAGTAATTGAACTTAGGACCACAGAACCATCTCTCCAGCATCATGAAACAACATTTTTGATAGAAGTACTATCGAAAGCAACTGAAGGATGGCAGGGAAAGCCTATTTTGCTGGATGTTGGGAACTGGGAGGAGATTAGAATGAAATTGGTTTAGATTCAGGAGAGTACCACAGGTACAGAAATGCATTTGGCTTTTATCGTAGGTCAGATGGAAGTTCATGGGTAAGCACAAGAGTGCCACAGACTGGAGAGTAAGGAGATGACTACCTAGAAAATGAACTAAAAAGATGCCAAGGTCATGGAGAGTCTATGACAGGACTGTACCAAAGAAAGCACAAAGCACACAAGAGTTAGCCTCAATGTAATTTTATACTTTTATAGTATTCACATGGGGGTCAAGCAAGTAAGTGAGCTTAATATTAGTAATCATATACTTATGATGATTAGTATACTTTACGCTGTTCTCCTATGAGGTATTTCCTACTGTGCATTTCATAAATAATATATCTAATTCTATCTTCCAAGTGCTCTGTAACTGCAGACAGTCATCTGTTCCAGGTATGGCCTTAGAGAACTGTGACAACAATCCCAACATCTGGTAGTAGCAAGGTGACTGATGAGTAGAGCTCAGATTCTGCACACACACACACACACACACACACACACACACCATTTTATTTGTTTACATCTCAAATGATACTCCCTTCCTGGTGTCCCCTCCACAAACTTTCCATCCGGTCCTCCCTCTCCCCTTCCCTTTGCCTCTATGAGGTGCTCCCCATGGGGAGAACCTAGAGGAACACTGACTGATCATGGGAACCCAAGAAGGAGCCAAGGGACATTAGAAAACAATCAAAGAAGTGTGCTTTTCTGAAATATACTGGATACAAATATGCTGAGTTGGTAAAATAATCAAATGAATAACATACTGCCATTAAGTCAAACCAGATAAAAACTGAAAACATAGTATAAAGTTGGGTTACATGGAATTAATATATCAGCTTGATATAAGAAGTTTCAACGAATCCTGGCTGAAGTAACTTAAAGAATAAAACTAGTAGAGAGTAAATAGAGAGGGCATGCAGACACTTCTACAAAAAATTCTTGAAGACAGCAAAGGGATGGGCTGAAGGCTGATAAAAGAAATTATGTAAATTCAAAAAGACTATCATATTTGCATATCAATGAGAATTATGCCTCAGTGAATAAAAATGATAATGTATAGACAGTCAGTTTCTTCAGAGCTATTTGTAAGTGGATGGGAAGAGAAAATAAGTATGCATATTGACAAAAGAGCTTTGCAAAGGAGCATGGGTATTTTGCTTTGTAGACAGTTACCTACTGGAAGCAGACTTCAGATGCTAGTGTACCTCGGCAAACTATAATGAAAGGCATTTGTAGATGATTTCTTATTACTACTGCAGTCTTCCAGTGATGTAGGATGCATGATGAAAGGTCCAGTTTCCTCTGATAAGATGTAGGTAGGCAACTAAATGGAATTGGGTGTCAATATTGTTTGTGAAATGTGAGCAAAATATTTGTCTCTGGGTGTTTAATAATGATTAAATTATATCATAGACAAAAATGTTAGCCTGCTGATTACACCATCAATTAACATCAGCCAAGATAACAATATGATATAAGTGGATTAACATGTGAATAGCATATTTCTCCTGGCTTTCAGAAAGACTTGCTTCAGCATAGGAAAGTGGTTCCGAGCTAACATCAGCATGGAACAAAGAGGAATTAGCTTAATCATGAAGCAGTGCATTTATAAGGGAAAATAGCTTACCTTATTTGTCATCTGGCCTTTGACTAGGAAGAACTCACCAAAATGATTTATCTTTAATTTTCTCCGTCCACCTGTTGAGTCAATCTTCCCCTACAGCTCAGCACAGCAGTGATCTACTGAACAAGGGGGATAAACAAATGTCAGCGCTCACACTCCTGTCATAGCTTAAGCGATGCAGGCATGGGAGATATCACCCTGATTAAAGTGTCAAGTGGCCCTTAATCACATTAAAATGAAATGTGACCAGAACGAAGCAAGAAATGGGACATTCCTGTCACCTTTTCTCTTTTCCCCGTAGCAGCAATATCTCGCCTCTGTATTCAAGATAATGTGAGTGTCTATTTGCATTGTGCAGACAGTGAGATGACTTGCATTTGACAGATCTTATTATGCTAGAAATCAGTAGTTCTAAAATTAACAGAGGCTCTTAGTAAAAGTGATTATGCAATACTATTCCCGTGCTTGGACTGTTTACCAGGCAAATCCTTTCCAGTTTCTTCTTCACTTTTTTTCATTATGTATTTTTTAATTACATGATACTAAGAAGACATAGTATGGGGATATAAGTGGCAGACAAGTTAAACTCTTGACTTCCCACGTATGCTTGCTATTAGATATCAGATCCTCAGAGCAGGAGACCACACTGAAACAATGGCTCAGACGCTGAAGTTCTTGGTGAAAAGAACAAAACAAAACAAAACAGAAAGCATCTTTCCTTTGCCTTATATTTGAGTCTAGAAAGTCAACTAAGTGGTAATAAGAAGTTTAGACCGTGAATTGGAGACAGATCACAATGATTAAAAGCATTAACTGTTCTCTTAGAGAATTCAGGTTCAATTTCTAGAATCCACATGGCAGCTCATAACCATTTGTAACATCAACTTCAAGGAATCCAACCACTTCCTCTGGTCTCCTCCAACACTGCACACATGTGGTACCCTAATTACATGCAGGCGAAATGTTTGTGTATGGGCATGTGTGTGTATGTGTGTATGTATATAAAATTAATAAAATTAATAATGCATTTAATTAATTACTATATAATAAATATATGTACATTTTAGACTACTCAATGGATGTTTTCCAAGCACACAATCTAGAACCTGACATACATAGTACAGAACAAACAAATGTTTACTGAGTATTTAGTAATATTTTTAGTAAAGTTTTCAATATATTAAGGATCATGAATAAATAAGTATCTTTTAGTTGATGTATTTGTGACTATTCAGTGACTATTCAAATTAAATGTTCTATAGTGTATTGGAAATATATCTCTTCTTCCCTATGTCTTTTCTTTTTTTGAAGAATGGAACTTAATCTTTATTTATAGGACACAACAGAGTACGGAATTCCACATAGAAATAAACTCAGGACAGCTTCATGGAGTATGTACAGTTTATAACTGTTCAAGTGTAGTTTCTTTTGTAAAAAGTGCTACAATAACAAACCACATTTAAAAAGAGTTCTTAGTAGAGAAACAGTAAGACAAATTTGCGAGAACACAGCATAGCACAGCACATAGCTAACAACTTTGTGCTTTGGCTGGACATTAGAAGTTAAAGGTCCCGGGAGCTCCATCCTGAACTTGGAAGGCGAAGCCTTCAGAGGTAGTTTCTCTACCACACCACATTTTGATCTTCCTCTTCCTCCACAGAGAAGTACTTCTCAATTGGGTTCAACAAGGTCATGTTGAGACTCGTTCTCATGGCTCCATAGTGCTTCAATTTTATCCAAGCCTCCACACTCTTCAATCATTATACTGAGCTTTTCTGTCTCACCTAGTTTCTCTGCAGCCTGAAAGATATTTGAAATGGCATCAAGAATAACCTGAATAATTTTGGTATCTTTTGCACTCAAGAGGTTCATCAAAGATTCTATTATTCCACAATGAACCAGATACACAATCTGTTCAACAGTCCTGCCGCTGGTGTAGTTGGTTATAGCCCTTGCAGCTTCTTTCTGTCTTGAAGTCTGCCTTAGAGAGGACCAACGAGAAACGGGTCGAGGCCGTGATTCACCACTTGCTGTATCTGGTCCTGGCGCCCGGCGGTAATGTCCGACATTGTCCATGTGGCCTCCTTCTGAATATTAGTTTTGGGGTTTGTTATCAGGCTGGGAAAGACTGCAAGTGCGCCTGCATCGATCACTTTCTGAGTCTGTTCATCTGTTCCGGTGACAATATTCCCTATGGCTCTCAGTGCCGGCGTCACAATGGGCAATTCAGTAGCTCCTAGAAACTTCACAAGTTGGGGAACAAATTCCTTCTTCACAACCATCTCAATGTGCTCATTTGGCCCATCAGTCAGGTAGGAAATGGTCCAACAGGAGTTTGCTTATACTTCTGGATCATTGCGGTGTAGGAGTCGAACTAGAGTAGGAAGGATCTGCTCAATGGCATCTAAGGGGGGGTGCGGGATTCTTGTTTCGACAGAGGTTTGAAAGTGTCCAGGTAAGATTCCGTAAGTAACCACATGCCAAGGATGACAGATCAGGAACTGCAAGAAGTGCCAACAGTGGATCAATTGCACCATGTTTGATAACTAAGTCTCAGAAAACTGAGCCATCACCTGCAATGTTTCCAAGAGCCCATACAGCTTGCTCGCTCATGCGAGCATGGGGAAATGCCAAGAGAGAAATGAATGCTGGGATAGCACCTCCGTCCACCACAGCTTTGGTCTGTTCAGATGTTCCAGAAGCAATGTTGGTGAGCGCCCAAGCAGATTCAAACTGAATGGGACTACACTCCGTTTTGCCTAAGAAGGACACACATTTTGGGATCAAACCAGCCCGGATGATGATGTCTATAGGAGGCTGCTTCTCTCTAGAAAGCGGTTTCCGAGCAGCTTGAGTAGCTTGGAGCTGGCTTTCCAAATTGTTACTGTTTATGCCTTTAAAGATGTCCTCAACAGACCAATTTACAGTACCCTGGTAGTTTCGGTTTTCCTATAGTGGAGAAGTAACGTCATGGGGGAATGAGCTGACGTTCCTCCTTTTCAGCATCTGGTCATCTTTTTTAGCTTTCCTAAGTCTCACATTAACCTCTTTTCGGCGGCGCCGCATTTCTGTACTGTCTTTCCCCTTGATCTTGAATCTGTTAAGCCGGTCAGCTGTTGAGTTAGCATTCTTGTTGGTGGATATGGTTGCTGCAGGAGCAAGGAGGAAGGAAAGCTGCACAGCCGGTTCAGACTTCCACGAAAGTCAGGGCAGGGCTCTCAAGCTGCGGGTCCGCAGCTGTCGAAACGTCCACTAGCCCTCAGCCCTCAGACTTTGTGCCTTCCCTCTGTCTTAATTACTGTCCTATTTCTGTTAAAAGACAACATGAATCTGGTGGTTGGAATAAAAATAGTCCCCATAGATTCATGTGGTTGAATGCTTAACTGATAGGGAATGGAATTATTAGGAAGTATGGTCTTGTTGGAGTAGGTGTGGCCCTCTTGAAGGAAGTATGTCATTGTGAAAGTGGGCTTTGAAGTCTCCTATTCTCGAAGGAAGCTAAGGTGGCAGTCTCCTGCTGTGTGAGGATCAACATGTAGAACTCTCAGTTTCTTCTCTATCACCACATCTACTTGGATGTTGTCTTGTTTCCTGCTGTGATTGATAATGAACTAACCCTATGAAACTGTAAGCCAGACCCAATTAAATGTGTTCCTTTATAAGAATCATCATGGTTATGGTGTCTCTTCACAGCAATAAAAGCCCTAAGGCAATGATCAAGGCAGCTTATAGAAGAAACATTTAATGGGGGCTTGCTTACAGTTTCAAAGAATCAGTCCATTACCACAATGGCAGGACACATGGTAGCAGTCAGTCAAGTCAGGCAGGCAGGCAGGCAGGCAGGCAAGCAGGCAGGCAAGCGGGCCTGGAGCTCGATCAGTAGCACAGAGCTCACATCTAGTCAGAAATCTTCAGGCAGATGCAGAACAAGATTGGACCTGTCATCAACTTTTGAAACATAAAAGTCTATGTGCAGTGACATATGTCCTCTAACAAGGACATATCTCTTAATCCTTCCCAAATAGTTCTACCTGCTGGGAACAAAATATTCAAGCATCTGAGCTATGGTCTATACTCATCCAAACCCCTGCATCCTCCTTAACTTAAAACTTTGGAGCATGCTTCCTATTTCTTTTTACTCTATGATTCAGAAGATGATAGATGTGCAAAGAAGAAAATTTATTCAAGAAACCTTCATTCAATGATTTATAAAATGCAGTCAGCTGCTCATCTGTGAACTACAGGTGTTACTGTTTCTTAGAATGTGTCAAGAAAGAACCCAAGGTTGTTATCAAAAAGATAAGTGGTCTAGTATTTAAACTCATGGCCATGAAACCAAATTTCCAGAGGGAACAGATACATCAGTTAATATATCATATAGAATGCAGGAAAATGTTTTGAGTTGGAAACAGTGTTACTGACAAAGGCTTTCTTTAAAAGTATATAATTTTAAAAAAACTAATACACACACATATATTATCATATGTGCCCAAGAATTAAAAATTACTAATATTATTTTATTATGACCATAAAAAATGAAATAAAACTGTGTTAGAAATGCAATTATTTGCATATAGATTAAAACAAAGAAAGTCACATATTCTTTCTCCTGACCATGTCCTTTAAATCCCAAGTGTTCACTTTAATAATCAAGATAAGTTTAATAGAAAGCTTGAGGTCAGAGAGCTCTGTCATTTCACCCTGAGAGCATCCCATGCCTAATCAGAGAGTACCGCATTACATAGAAAGCATTTGTGCTTGCGTCGGTAAAGACAGGAATAATGGAGGGAAATGCTCTTAGTGGTAAGATACAACTAAATGTCTGGGGTGTGGTAGTAATGGACACATATAGAGGAAAGATTTACATCATAGAGATAAGTTCTCTCATAATCAGGGAGAGATGAGTGAAAAACAAAATCCTCAGTGCAGAACATGGAAAGTTATGTGAATACTTTATTGTATATTAGAAGCAGGAAGTATTTTTCAAAATGATATACTTTTTGCTTTCCTACACATATGTATATGTTGATTAGTGTGGGTATGTGCTTACATGCATGCACATATGTATGCGCATGCATACACATACATACACACATGTGTACATGCACACACAAACACACACACACAAACGCACAAGCACACCAGCAGAGTTTTGTTAGCTAAGTCTGCAGGGGTCTTCCATTTTTAAAACACTGCAGAGATCTTCCAAAGCAAAATAGCAATGAAGTTGAATACAAGGGCTAAGGAAGATGAAAGAAACTTTAAAGTGACTGAAATGATTTAGTCATGAAATTTAAGAAAGAATTATACATACATACATACATACATACATACATACATACATGTAGATATATGTAGTTAAACCACATGGGTGTTATTGCTCTCCCCAAGAGTCTCATATGATCTAATGAAAACCCCAGTGTCAGGCATAGGAAACCTTCCTTGAAGTTGTTAGTCAGGAGAATCCAAGAGACCCCAAAAATAATATAGACAATTGCCTTTGCCTCCAGTTACCTTGCACAGCTTGAAGTTAAGACCTCTGCTGAAGGTTCCACATACTGAAGACACAGGACTTGCAGTAGCGAAATTGGAACTGACCTTGCAGTATGCTCCCTGAGGACCAGCTCCTGTATTATCTGAAGGCACTATGGTATCTGCCAGGGAGAACAGTGATCAAACATTCTAACCAACTGTAAAGCCTACCACTACACAATCCTGCCTGGTCAGCTGACCCTGACAGTGTAGTCGCAGCACTTTTATTTTGTGAGTAACCAACAGCTGTTTAATTGGATTTCAGGCTTGCTGAATAGCAGATAATTCACATCTGAAACTCTAAATCTAGCCAACTCCCCATGCCCAGTAGTCAAGGACCCCAGAGGCGTACCTACTACTGCCAATTCCTTATCCCAGTGTAATTTTTATCTGAATTCTCAATGCTTATCCTTTTACCCACAGATAAGTGTAGCTCCCATCCCTCATCAACGAAGCTCCCTTTATGGCAGATGGAGACAATCATGGTAATCCACTATTGGTTAAAATGCAGATAAAAATGGACTATAGAGCTCTGAAACCTCAAAGGACAGATCTATAATGAAACTGCAACACCTAAGACTCAAGAAACTGTGTGGAAGGCAGGTGAAAAGATTTCAAGAGCCAGAGAAACAAGAGGACTTTTGCTGTGAGATCAAGGCTTTTTTATAGGATAAAGTACCCATTAAACCTCAACAATACAGCCATCTAAATGCAGATGGGAGCAACCTCACAGAGCTCTACCACAGAGGAGGAGTCAGATAATCAATGGCTTCTGAGAGTGGTGAAACTGGTCTTCTCCAGGGACAAGCCTCCTTGACAAGTTATCTAATCTCAAGTGGTCAGCCCTGAACATGTATACAAAAGGGGTCATATAAATGGACTCAGTTGGCTATACATATATATCTATATATATGAGCACACACACTTGTGTGTGAGTGTAAGTAACAGTGATAATTATAGACCATGAATTAGAAAGGGCAGCATGAGGGCAATTACAGTACAAAAGGCAGTCTGGAAATGCTTAAACACAGGAGACATGAAGAAAATTGTGAACAAACAGAAAAACCTACCAAAAGTAGCAAAAACAACTACAGGGAAAAAAAAGAAAAACCTATTTAGCCCTTACTTCGATAACTATGGAAAGAATTAACTTCAAATGTCTGACACTTGTACTCTCAATGAAAGGGTGACAGAGAGGTTTCAGTTTGTGTGCTGATTCTAGTTGGCAATAGCTGCTGGGAATACCATATTGACGGATTGCACAAGAGACCACTTGGCCTCAGAAGTAAGGTGTAGAGTAATGAGTTAATGCTTCCTGTCACAGAAACAAATAGGGATGTGTTTGCTCTCACGAAATAGATTTTCTTCTCTGAAGATAGTCTAACTTTTATGTTTGGGAAATGTATCAACAGAAGTAATGTCTTCATTCTACCTCTCATGAGGATGCATTTTATTTGTCCTGGCACCCAGAACAATTACACAAACTACAAATGCCCAATAACTTTGTATACTTAAGTTGATGTCTTCCTGTTAATACTTCATGGCAACCATAGGCTTTTACAAGCTCACATTCTATTGAGAGAATCTCTTATTTCCTCCACAAATGCAGGATTGAAAAAAAGCACCTTAAAGTAAAGATTCATAATTTGGACTTGGTAGAATTTTTTAATGGTTAGTTGAAAATTATTGAACAGCTTTAGTAGTCTTTAGAAGAATGGTTGAAACAGTGAAAAAAGAGAAGAAAGAAGAAAAGAGAGAAAGTGTGAGAGAGAACAAATTGGATCGAAGTCTTCAAAACAAAGGAAAAGATTTTGGCAGGCCTTTGCTTTAATTTGAGAGGTATAAACATGAAGTTATATTATATAAATTTATATTACTATGGTATGTGCTATAACTGAACATGAATTTATTATCCAAATATTATCACTGTATTATCCAGTAGGTCTATTGCTCAACAAAATCCTGAAAAACCTTGAGTACTTAATGTTTTCCCCAACATTATTGGATTCTCTTGTCACAGAAGCTTTTGACTAACCCATTGGGTGATGCAGATCTTAGTATATCTGCTGTGGAAAACATTAACGCTCTTTTTTTCTAGAAACACAAGAAAATGGTTTACCAATGTAAAGGGTCATTTAACCTCTAACTTTATTTAATATATTTTTAGGCTCTAGGGAAGTGGTTATGCCAGTCTTCTACAGGTGCTCTCTCACATACCTACTGGCTTATATTTCATGATATTGTGACAATCAGATGTGTATTTGTATACATGATTAACTTGAGTCTTACTGTGTTATAATGTTGGATGGGATTTAATCACATTCTACAAGCTGTAAACTGTGGTTTGTTTGGCTATAAGGATTTCTTTTCATTCCTTGTCTCTTTTGTTCATGCTTACATTGTTTTATACATATTAGTAATAAAATTGAATTACTGAAAAACACCATGATCATGTTTTCCAAGGGCAGAAGTTTAAAAGATAGTTAAAAAAAGTCAGTCTTTCAAGCAGAAAATGTTGATACCATATAAATCCTCAGTGATGATCTTTATTAATCTAGACTATTTTGGGCTCTGGTTTTAAGTATTTCTCAGGGAGATACAGTTGTATACCTAGTAAGTTCTTTCTATCGAGCAAGAAGTTCACTTTTCTGTATGGCACTAGAGTACTCTGTGAAGCAGGCCAGGAGAAACATGTTTCTAACAGGACATGCACAGGCAGCTCACCACTGTCTGTTTTCAAGGAGAATGGGTCTGCTCTCAAAGTCCCGCTTAAATGTGAGGGATAGCAGTGGAGGAATCAGAAAAGCACTTAAGGAGGAGAGCTGTGGCATCTCTTACTCACCAGGGACCAGAATTCCAAGCATTGTTTCTAGGTCAGTTAGAAATGAGAGCCCTGGAAACAAATAAATACAAATATCCAAATCATATTATAATCATTAAACAGATATTAAACAAGTCAAATAGTAAATCTGGATCGCCAAAGGATCTGAGACTTACACACAAAATACTGGTGGAACAGGGAGGTTTCAAGAGATTTAAAACTGTCCCTGGATTAGTGATTTAGAAAATTGCCTCTTCCCAGAAGTCATGAAGACAACAGTGCGTGGTATCATTTCCATTTTGGACCACAAATCACTCATAATCACAATAGACTGCTAAGACAAACGCTGAGCTTCTTCCCAACTGTTAATTCACATGGGAAAGTGAAGAGTGGTAGAGACGTTAAAGGTATGAATTCTGTGGCACAGGAAGTTGGTTAACCTCTGTTGGTACCATTGGTTAATTAGAAGACAAAATGCTTCCACTCTATCTTTCTTAGGGTTATACATTGGAAAACTATAAATGTGTGCTAACATTCTGATGAATTGCCCTGAATTGCCTCCTTCATTAATACAACTAGGTTTAGCTTGAATTCAGCTTCATTTTAGATATTGCCAAGTCATTTCTCCTTTAGGTTAGAAATCCTCTCAGAACTCAAGAGAAATTCAGTCTGCCCTCAGTGACAATTTCTATCTCTTCTTCCTAAACACTTGTAGATAGCCCTTGCTTTTCTCCTGTCCTGCAGATCCATCAACTGATAGAAAAGTGCTAGGATTAGGACAAACTGCTAGCACTAAATCATAATTATTGCCAAAAAAATACCCCACAAACCAAATTGGTCTAACATAGGAAGTAACACATATTTGTGTAGAGAGACATCATGTGCCCCTTGCATTCCAGATGATCCCAGTTTGTCTCTATTCTTTCAGTACCTTACAATGCCACCATTCCTTAAGTGTCTCATGACATCTGACTGTGGACACCCAGGATGCCATTCCTTAAGCTCAACCCCCTTTTTAGACCCTTGTTTGTCATTCCTATTTAATGAGGGACATCAGCAAATATCCTAACTATGTAAGTGAAAATTTAAATTTAAACGTCGGGTGGATCTGGGAGGAGTTGGGGGGGGCAGACTAACATCAGACTATATTGTATGAAAAAAATTCTCTTTTCAATGAGGAATTAAAAACTGTAAGAGTACATTTGTATATCATAAATGAGCCTATAGTAAGTACATGATAAAAAAACCGGGGTGTAAGAAAGCTATTATTTAAAGATTCATCTACTTGTGTACCCCCAAACAAAGCGGAGCCAGAGAATCGAGGCAGGGCACACGTCCTCGTGTTTATATGCCTAGGAGAAGAACTATTCAAAGTCATTGCTGCTCTCTCATGCACACATACTTACAGCAAGACCTTTCTTCAATGACCTACATGAGGCGTAAGGATCATTGGCTAGATGTAAAAACAGCTCTCCCATTTGTGAACTACCATCATTTTCTAGAAGACGCCCATAGAATCAGTGTTTTCATTTCTTATCTGTATTCACTTTATTTTTAAGACCCCTGTTTCCCTTTGTCTTTCTGAACACATCCACGAGATGAAGGCTCCCGTATATCTGTCTGAAGATCTTCCCTTATCCCCGAGTAAATTCACTGTTTCTGCATCTCTCCCTTTGGCAATTAGGCTGATGGAGGATAAACTTTTAGACCCTGTTTCATCACTTGTTAACTTAGGAAGGACTTTTTGTCTTTCTGGTTTCCATTCTATCCTGCTAATCACAGAAACATAAAAGGCCACTGTCCTCGTAGGATTGTATCTGTTCCGTACCCCCTTTCTGTGAGTGTTGCTCGTGTGTGTTGCTCCGAACATATTTGCCTGTTTATTTGTTGATTTGATAGTACTTACATGAGCAAAAGAAGGATGGTTTCATTTAAAATCCTCCATTAAAAATTAACATTACTTAAATGGATTGTAATTTTTTTTTTTTTTGGTTCTTTTTTTCGGAGCTGGGGACCGAATCCAGGGCCTTGCGCTTCCTAGGCAAGCGCTCTACCACTGAGCTAAATCCCCAACCCCGGATTGTAATTTTTAAGGAAGGAAGCAAATATAATATTACAGTTTCAAATATATCAGTAACACAGTTTTTATGTTTTATTTCTTTTATATGTGTGGGTTGTTTTACCTGTATGTATGTTTATTCACCATGTAAATGCCTGATATATGTAGAGGCCAAAAGAGGTTGTCATATTGTTTGGAACTGGATTTACAGAAGATTGTGAGCAATTATGTAGTATTGGGAGTTGAACCTGGGACTTCTGGAAGAACAGCTACTCCTTTTGACCATGAGCCACCTCTCCAGTCATGTATTAAATTTTGTCAGGTATTCAGTTGACAATCTAAAGTAACTTCTCTCACATTTTAATTTCATCATATTGTATAATATTTATCACCAGATTGTATCCATCAAACTCATTTTATTTTTAACAGAAACATTGACTTGTGCTAACAGGTTTATTTATCATTGGATAGAACATTTACATGAGTGTTTCATGTAGGCTGATGTCTATATGTAGGTGAGGAGTGGCACAAGTTAGGTCAAGGTCATGATTGGACAATAAAAAAATAAGGTGGGGACAAAGCTTTTGTAAGGTGGGCGAGAAGGAGAAGGGAGGAAAATCAAGATGGAGATGGAGAAAGATGACCCAGATCCAGGTGGTCTTGAATTGTTAAAATACTTGGAATAGATTTCTGAAGGCAAATTTATCTTATCTAGGTGGGTGGTTTATATCCTTATCAATTAGTTAGGAGTTCATTCTGAGGATGTATTGTGGATTGAGAATTTAGCGTATAAATCTGATTGATCAATTAGTTTATTAAGTCATGATTTCACTGGGTTTTTGGGAGTGTGAACAGAGTCCATGGCAGGGAGCCCTGATAGATCAGCCCATGCTAGAATTTTAGAGCCCTGATTTTACCGGGTAGCTGGAACCAGAGTTCGAGGCTAGCAGAGAGCCGCCGGGAGAGATACTAATTAGAGATAAATTATGGTTAGTTCCATTTGGCTCCACATGTACTGGAACTAACTCCAGGGACCAGAGTAGCAAGGTGCCATGTCAGAATGGCCCGCCTGGGTCAGTGAGAACTTGGGGGCAGTGTGGAGCCATTTAGATAAATTAGAGCTAGTTCCTATGGCCCGACAGAGCTGGAATTAGCAAGAGAGGGATTGCCTGGGTCAGAAAGAGCCTGGGAGAGAAGCGTGGAGTGGTAAGAACAGAACCTGTCGCGCCACCTTTGTGTTTTTTTTTTTTTTTAATAACTGCAACAATTTCAGACAGTTTCTAGCTGACTATGGTGCCTCTTTACAAGCAATTACAGTCACTGGGGTTCTGTTAATATATGGCGGCATAAAGAACTATTCAACATTGTTTCACTTGGGGTAATTTTTTTCCTAAATAGTATTCATCTCACGCATGATGGTTGGGCATGTTCTGACTGCGGCGTAAATGCTGTCAGTGACTAGGTCATGATACATGCTTTCAGCAGACTTTGCAGTGCCTCTTAGAAGAGTGAGTTTGTGCCTTTGCGTATCTCACAGTGTTTATAAATAGTTATGGTTTGAGATATTTCCAGAACTCCTCTTAGAAGAGCCAGTTTGTGCCTTTGCATACTTCAGAATGCCTATGGATATTTGTGATTTGAGATATTTCCAAGGTAGCAGAATGATTGGTTTAATAACTTAATTATATAATGTGAATGAATATAGTGGCTCAGAAACTCCTTTAAAAAGGTATAATCACTAAGGCTTTTCATTATTAAATAATGAACACTGACATCCTCTAAATTAGTTAACTCACAAAACACTTTTCCTCTGAATATTTTACTTACCTTCTGTTATAATATCTTAAGAGGCCAGAACTTACCTAAAGCTTCTAAGTCAAGTATCCACTTTCTTTTCATTTGACCTCTGAGTATTAAAAAAGGCTTTAACAACTCTCCTAAGAGATGCTGGTTTTTTGCTCACAAATGAGGTTCCAATAAGGCACACTGCTCTTGTCTCCCCAAGATAGTAATTATCGAACAGTTATCTAAACCTGTCATCACTCTTAGCCCATATAATATTAGACATCTGGGAGGTTTGGATATATAGAATGGCAACCTCAGACTCTGTCACTTGGCAATCTTTTCTGATGCACACTAATTGCTAAAAGATTCTAGGAAAGACTTGCCTTTGCTCTTCCTTGTATTCCTTTAGCCTGTAGTTATGCCAATTCAATAAACTAATAATAAAAACCCCCTCAGCATTCCTTCTCCCTTTTCATGTCTTGAATGCTTTCATTTTTATAGAAAGCTAGTAGCAGGCTCTCTAAGTTCATGCTGACCTTAGTACTATAAAAAACCTATGCTTCTAAATCAAATGCCTGCTAGCCTTTATGGATTTATACTACTAGTAAGCTTTCTATAGCATTCATAACTATGACAAGGCACCATCATCAACACTGGAAATATTTTGGAGAAATAAGAACCATACATATGAGAATGCTCCTCTGTCTATATTCCTAGACCTGAAAATGTTAGCAATTTTCTTTCTTGATTAGTTATGCATTTATCTAAATATGTGTTGTACAATCTTAACTCCATTCATTATCTATCTTTATTTATGCATCTATCCATACATATACCACCCATACGTCTGTCTATACTTACACAACATTAAATGAATAGTCAGCTAAACTGTGGAGGAAAGATGGTCATTGTATCAGTTTTAGTCTTTACTTGAATTTATGCACCTTGCTTTGGTCATAGTAAAATTTGTTCGTATCATGTCCATAGTTCATTCCAGGTTTTAAATCTTTACATTTGATCTTTCCCAACTAATATACATGATTTTTATCAGTGTTAAAGCAAAGTTACAAGTACTCATTTAAATATCCAAACTTAAATACTTCTACTCTTAAGAGAGACTCTCTTTTGACTTAGTAAGGAATATTAGTTAATACAGCAACTTTTATATGATATACCCATGTAATATTTAAGTCACATACCTTTCCTTTCATAATTATCTTAATTTTTAAAATATTGATTCTGAAGGTATAGGGAAATTTAATTTTGGCCATCTTGACCTTTTCCCTTCCATTGAAGAGGTTTCCTTTTCCTTCATCATTAAATATCTCTTTCATCCTCATAATAATCCCCAGAGGGACATATTAGAATGATTTGAGTTTCTTATCCAAGGAGTATACATTACAGAGACAGAAATAAATTTCCCTTCATTTGGTTAGGCTATAATACTCACCTACTCTAGATTCAGAGGTTACATTCAATCATTCCACACTATATTATGGAAGCATTAATGTGTCAGAGTTCTGCACATCTGGTACTCTCTGTAACATGTGCTGATGCTCAGGAAGAACCTAATCCCTGATACCATTTAATTCAAGAGTAACAATTTGTGTAATTTATCACCTAAATGCTCATCTTTGGTCCAGCAGATCTTTTCTGTTTCAATTTCATTCTTACTTATGCAGAAACAAACTGGCTTGGGCATCACAATGGAAGAAATCTATCACCGTGAGTCTAAAATCAGTCTAGAGTTAATTAATCATCATGTCTTCTCTCATAATTCTGGTTGGAGATGTCTACTTAGAAAACAAAGATTTCTTTTGGATCATTCTCTTCCATGTACAATTTTGTCTTATGGGGCAGATAAAACAATTTCATGCTCTAGAACTCAGCTGTGCTTATTTCTGTGTGAATTCCATCCCCTCTTATGGATCTGTAAAATTATCATAGTTTTATAAAATCTGAATTTTCTGATTGGAAATACACTTAATTTGCTCCATGTACTATCAGTCATTGGTGACATCATACAGAACTCATACTTATCCTGGCTTTTCTCTGTCATTGTTTTTCCTGAATTATTTTCCCCACATTACATAAAACCCACTGCTTCACTAGAGCAATAGAGACAAGTAATCACGTAGCCCTGAGTTACTGCACTATGGTGAGGCACTGTCTGTTCTCAAATACAGCAGCAGTTGCTGGACCTATCACTGAGTGAGCCTGAGACATGGCTCTTTACTCACTCTTGACATTAACTGAAGGAAAATCCAAGTAAAAAACTGTCTCTTAATCGGTCCTTGTCAAGGAGTGTTACAGTCACCAAACTCCTCTTATTGAGTCTGATTACTAGTCTTCTTGAGAAAAACTCAGGGAGACTTTGAATTGTATCCACATCTGACACATAAGTCCCAGAGTGATTTCAAAAGAAAGTCTGATGTTACAGGGACTCCAATCCTGAATAAAAGGGCACCAAATCCTATCTTTTTAACAGTAAAGTGATTTCCTTCCATGCAGCTAAGTGCATCAACTGCTTCATCCTACTTTAAAACTCATTTAAAATTTCTATTTAATATCTGCTAAAGCAAGCGTCAAAGACTATAGGTTCTAGAATTTGAGCAAGAGTTCCCATATGGGACTCTTTATGCTCACAAAGATTTATGCAGCCCCAAGATTAGGGTAAGTACTTGATGAAGAATGGATGACAAGAGTATTTTCTGAAAGTCCTTTCTACAACAGTGTCAAAGATTAATATCACATTAGAACTGGAAGTGTAATGGAACAATTTTAAGTCAGTGAGAACAGACAGAAAATTTAAGAATGTTATAATCAGATACATTCCAGCTACAGGTAGTTGGGGAATATTTTTAGTATTTTTAGAAATATGGTTTTTCAATCTGTAAAACAGCAGTGCATGATATTATCTTATAATGCTCTAAGTGTCCCATTACACTGTGTTCTGTATGACACCTCCCAAATGGCTTATTCGCAAATGTTTTAGTTATTTCAATTTCATCATCATCACTATCAGTCTCTTCTAGACTGGGGGTCAGCAAACTATACCAGCAACTGAGTCTCAATTAAAACCAACTTTAAAAATAAAATTGTATTGGACTACAGTCACATCCAATAGTTTGCATATTGTGTGTGTGTGTTTCCTTGCAATAGCAGCAAAATAGCTACTATGGGGACCACAGAATGATGGATTATCATGGCTAGCAATTCAAACCAGCTGAATCATAATAGAAAGGCCAAAATGCAAGGTGTAGTTTCTATCCTTAGTCACAGCATGTATTAGAGTTTGCATATGATTTTCTTGTGTAACCACTAAGGAAAAAAAATAGAAGGACTTAAAGTTGAACAAACTAGGCTGGTATTAAATATTAAATATTTTCTTTTTTTAAGTTAATTGACACTGTTGTTTTTATGGCATTGCAATCCTCTTCAGTTCCTTCAGTCCTTCCTCTAGTTTTCCATATTGACCCCCACCCTCAATCCAGTGGTTGTCTATAAGTTTCTGCATCTGTCTCAGTCAGTTCCTGGTAGAACCTCTCAGAGGACAGACTCAGTAATAGTGTAAGGATTTGGTGTGCACGTATCTGATGAATCTCAAGTTGGGTTGGTCACTGGATGGCCTTTCCTTCAGTTTCTGCTCTATTTTTTTGGTCCCTGCATTTTCTTTAGACAGGAACAATTCTGGGTTAAAAAATTTTAAGATGGGTGGGTGGTTCCTTGCCTCAACTGGGGACCATGTCTATCTGCTGCAGGTGGTCTTTTCCAGTTCCACCTCTATACTGTTGGGCATTTCAGCTAATGTCATCTTCATTCAGTTCTGGCAGCTTCTCACAGCCCAGGTCCCTGGGACTTTCTAGAGGTTCCCTCTGCCCCCCTGACCCCCACTACTGCATATTTTGATTTATTCTCCTGGCCCTCTGGGCATCCCTCCTGTCTCTCCTTGTTCTTGATCCTGCCCTCCTTTTCTCCTCCTCCGTCCCACCCAGTCTCTTCTTTCCCTCTGCCCTGGGATTATTTTGTGTCTATTCTAAGTGGGTTTCATGTATCTTAGTTATATATTGACAGAATTGAAAACTTCTGAAATATTAAAACTGAAAACAGAGACTACCAGGACTCAGTGAAGATGACATTAGCCAAAATATCCGATAGTGGAAAGATAGAACTGGAAGAGACCACCATCTTCAAAATTTTTAACCCAGAATTGTTCCTGTCTGAAATGCAGGGACCGAGAAATGGAGCAGAGAGGGAACGAAAGGCTACCCAGTGACTGGCCTGATTTGAGATTAACAAGTTGATACACTTTATTTTCCCTTTAGATAAAGTCATTTTCATGCCAACCCAGAATAAGTTAAGGAACAAGTCTTATTAATAATAGTTTCAATTCTATTGCACCAATGACAATCAGACTATTCCCACATAAGCCTATGGATATCACGTCCATGACATTGTTAACAACTTGTAGCTTCTGCATACTGACTTTCAGATTGTAAGAGGTATGTGACACAGGCTTTATTTCTAATGATACTAACACCAACTTCAGAGATATCCACTACTATAATTTGTCTTGCTTAGGTAAATGGTGCTTATAAATAGAAAGGGGGAGCAACATGTCCAGTGTTTGGGCTGAGAGTTTTCAAATGTAACTCATCTCTCTCTTTCATGGAATGCATGATTAAGAAATGCAGCAGACTACATTTTCTGTTCTCAGACAAGTGACAATCGTGTCAAGGACTTGAAACAAATATTTGATAAGTGATGAATGGAAATTTTGTCTGTGACCTCAATGAGGTTAGTACCTCTGCCATACTACATAATTTAGCAGCTATGATCAACTCTTCAATAATAGAACTGTATCTTTTCTCTATGCCTATAATTGTGTTGAATAGTATTAAGTGCACCTTAACTATTTGCAAAGGTTTTTTTCTGCATATCATAACGTACTTATTATAACATTGCATAACTTCGCAATTACCTTAAACTTAATAACCATCTTTTAATTTCCCTATTTCGGGTATAAAATCTGTAGTTCAGTGAGATTATCTGACCATTGTTACATAAATAAGAATACTAATCTCCTGAGTTCAATTGTGTTTTATTTCTACTGTATTAGATTGCACCTATGAGGATGAAAATAATAGTTATTCATCAATGTATTAAAAAAATCATCAATGTATTATACATGCATATATTTATAGCATAAATTTATATGAATATTAATACACATAAAACAATTAACAGTCCATAAATAGCATAATAACAGTTTATAGGTCCGTATTGACATAATGCAGATCAAGGAGTCAGATAGATACATTGTCACAGAATCTCCTGTGTTCCCTGCAAACCTTTCATCTCTCCTTTAAGGATAAAGTACTTTGGCTTTTTCTGGTTGAGGTTTTAATTTTGATTGACATGTAATGATCTAAATGTTTATAGGATAAAATATTATGTTTTGATATATTAACAGAGTATGTAATGACAAAATCAGGGTAATTAACATATCTAGTATCATAAACATTCAGCATATCTAAATAATTACAAACTTCTTTTCCACAGAACAGTGACTATAATTATCCTGATTTGTGATAGCATATATTGGTTTTATCTATTATGTACGTCATATAAATGGAAGAAAATGATTTGCCTGCCTATCCATTCCATAAGCAAGCACATTTTCTCATCAGTGCTGCAAACATGGGAAATGGTGACTATCAGAGTTAAAGATTGTTGCTGTATAGAACACCTGGTTGCTAGGATTGCCTTGTATACTGCTGAAGTGGATACAGTTACCATCAATGCTCCTTTCTTTCCTGTATCTTAACTACATGGTCTTCATATTCCAGTATGATTTTGCACAGAGCAAATTTTAGGGTAGAGTCAAGGCTGAAACCAGGAACTTTGACCAATGGGATGCCACTCCGTCTTCTAGGAGTAAGGTCCTTCAATATCTAATAGGGTAATGGTGGCGTTAAGTATATCATAGATGGTGTTGATGTCTTTAATACCATAGATAACACTGAAAACCACACTTTAAGGGAGGAGCCAAAGGGAATTCATTTTAGCCATCTCTATTGACGTTACTGTGTTTGTGATGGGTACAGACCACAAGAAGTATGACAACTTTTCCAACAACACTTAATAATTTAGCAATGCCTCTTGCACCATAAACTGCTCCCCTCACTGCCCCCCCGTTTAGGTAAATGTCATCCATGTCAACTTCAGCATTTTAGAAAAAACACCAGACCTGAGTCCATGTCATTATTATCACTTTGGAAAGTAACATCATAGTGGTGAAGAGTCCAAGAACATCATCCCTGTATCTAATAATAGTGCTAAGGTTTGGGCAAGATCATTCCAATGTTGAACAGGAAGCTCAATGGCATGGTCTCCCATATTCCTACCTTCAAAGTAATGACCAGGAATCTATGCTGTGCCTGAAAAAAGCTGTCAAACATGATGGCAGTAAGATGTCAATGATGCAACAGAGGGCCCTCTAAAAGGTGTCTTTGTCTCTACTGAGTACTAATTTCTTTCATATAATTTTAACAGTAACAACCACTTTTCTACATTTGATGGTAGTGATGACACTTTTTTCAAATCACACTTTGTCAAAGTCATTGCCTGATATGACAAAGGTTTTGGCTACAGCAACAGGATGGTTGACTCCATAGCCAACTCTGCTTCCAAGGAATGAGAAGCCTTGGATAACCCAACCCAGAAGGAATACAAGGGGAGAAGAGGTCCTTAGGTGATGAGGAGTGCCTGACTCCACTCAGAAGCCAAAGCATTGTGAATTTAGATTCTCCAATCTCAGATATTGAGAAGTAAAAGCACTCAGTGAAACATGTTCTCTTTTCTATCACCAATAAAGTTCCCTACATCCAGGCAGGTCTATACAGAGATACAAAGTATCAAAAAATCAGATTATTGTTGACTGCTTTAAAAAGTGTCATGGGAAGGGAAACTAGAATTAGTTGTTATAGATTGATGATGGGGGGACAGGAATCAGAGAATCAAACATGGAGTAGAAGGGAAGAGAGGGGCAAGGCAAAAAGTATGGGATAGGAAATTTAAAACTAATGACTATTTGAGGGCTTATATGGAAATTACAATAGATGCCCCTATATGTGCATATATGAAGTTGATTTAAATAAAATTCCTAAATAATAGGAAGCTAGAGCTCCAATTGGACATCTCTTGACACCAAAGGAAGTTCCTAGTTCCAGAAATGGGTTATAGCTGATCAGTTCCAATGGGAACCCCAGAAAGCTTGTCATGGCTATTGGTGGCTTTTGATAAATGGGCAGTAAGGCCATCTTGCTGATAACCTCCACAATTAATTGAACACGGAGAAGTCCATATGGTGCCCAGTTAGAGCATTCACTCCTACAGACTAGTATTTATGGTACTCAAAGGTATACTGCACATCACCAAAAGAAAGGTAAGCACCAAACCCTTCGGTCTACAAGAGTGCCATATTTGCCAGATGTACTGGTACAATAACGGCACAATGCTTTTGTATGGAACCAATCGATATCTTATGTGATTTAAGGCCCACTCCATGACATGGAACTCATACTGGACACTCCTTTGCTGGCCAAGAATCTGAGCCTAGCTAGGCTAGAGACTTAGGAGTAAACCAAATGCTGCTGTTCTGCTAAAGGAACATAGCAATAACATGACTCCCACAACATCCTGCTATATGCATAGATCCTTGTCTTATTCAGTCATCATCAGAGAGGCTTCTTCGTGCAGCAAATAGGAAGAGACCCATAGCCAGATAATGTGCACAGAATGAGAGATTAGAAAGACTAAAACAAAGATATCTCTCTCAAATCCCACATGTAATGGCTCAGGAGACTCCAGAAGTTGAGGCAGAAGAAGTGTAAGAGCCAAAGGTGATAGAAGACACCAGGTAAACAAGGTCTTCTAGGCACAGCAGGACTGGTATGTATATGAACTCACAGAAAACACAGCAGCATGCACAGGGCCTGAATGACCTGTACCAGCTGATGTGCTAGAAATGAGTAGACACATGCCCTCATCCTTAACACAGAAGTTATGTCCTATTGACAGTCACTTGCATATGATGTTTTCTTCATGGAAGTCTCCCTAGGGAAATAAATCATTTTTAAGGATAGGCCCCATGCCCAGGAGTAGGTGGTACTTTGCAGGTTTCTTTGTCTCATAATGTTAAGTCAGTGCATTTTGTTTTAGATAAATGGATGGATGGATAGATAGATAGATAGATAGATAGATAGATAGATAGATAGAGAGTTTCTTTCTTTTTTTGAAACTAGAAAAAGCTGCACCTATGTCTTATTGTGGTTCTTAGTTTTTATCCTTTCTCTAAAAGGTTACCTCATACAACTATCAGGTAGAATGGGTATAGTAGGATAATTGATTATATAATTTTACTTGATTTTCTTATATATTTTCTTTATTTACATTTCAAATGTTGTCCTCTCTACCAGTGGTGTCCCCTCCAGCAACCCCCTATCCCATCCCTCCTCCCCCTGTTTCCATGAGGGTGTTCCCCCAGCTATCCTTGCACTCCCTCCCTCCTTCCTGACCTGGCATTGCCCTATATTACAGAATCGAGCCTTCACAGGACCAAAGGCTTCTCCTTTCATTGATGCCTACAAGGCTATTCTCTGCTACATATGTGGCTGGAGTCATGGATCTCCCCATGTGTATTCTTTGGTTGGTGGTTTAGTCCCTGGGAGCTCTGGGTTGTCTGGTTGGTTGATACTCTTGTTCTTCTTATGGGGTTGCAAACCCCACCCAGATCCTTCAGTCCTTTTTCTAACTCTTCCATTGTGGACCCTGTTCTCACAATGGTTGGCTGCAAGCATCCCCCTTGTATTTGCCATGATCTCACAGAGCCTCTCATGAGACAGCTATATAAGGCTCCCATAAGCATGCACTTCTTGGCATCTGCAGTAGTGTATGGGTTTGGTGACTGTATATGGGATAATTCACCTGATGGCCTTTCCTTTCATCTCTGCTCCACATTTTTCCCTGTATTTCTTCCTGTGTGTATTTTGTTTCTTTTACATGGATTGAAGCATTCATGCATTTGCCTTTCTTCGTCTTGAGCTTCATGTGGCCTATAAATTGTATCTTGGGTATTCCAAGCTTTTGGGCTAATATCCACTTATCGGTGAGTTCATACCATGTGTTCTTTTGGGACTGGGTAAACTCATTCAGAATGCTATTTTCTGGTTCCATGCATTTGCTCAAAAAATTTCATGAAGTTGCTGTTTTTAATACTGAATTGTACTCCATTGTGAAAACACACCACATTTTCTGTATTCATTCCTCTGTTGAAGGTCATCTGGGTTCTTTGATCGTCTGGCTATTATAAATAAGGCTGCTATGAACATAGTGGGCCATGTGTCCTTGTTATATGTTGGAGCACCTTTTAGGTATATGCCCGGGAGAGGTATAGTGGGTATTCAGGCAGTACTATATACACTTTTCTGAGGAATCTCCAGAATGATTTCCAGAGTGTTTGTACCAGTTTGCAATCCCACCAACAATGGAGGAGTGTTCTTCTTTCTCCACAACCTTGCCAGCATCTATTGTCTCCTGTGTTTGATGTTAGCTACTCTGACTGGTGTGAGGTGGAATCTCAGGGTTGTTTTGGTTTGTATTTCCCAGATGACTAAGGATGTTGAACGTTTCTTTAGGTGGTGCTTGCCCATTCAATATTCCTCAGCTGAGATTTCTTTCTTTAGCTCTGTACCTTATTTTTTTTAAATAATAGGGTTAGTTGAATCTCTGGAATCTAACTTCCTTGCATATATTGGCTATAAGCCCTCTATCGGAGGTGGGATTGGTAAAGACTTTTTCTCAATCTGTTGGTTGCTGTTTTGTCCTACTGACTTACAGAAAACTTTGCAATTTTATGAGGTCCCATTTGTTGATTCTTGATCTTAGACCATATGTTATTGGTGTTCTGTTCAGGAAATTTTCCCCTGTGCCCATCTGTTTGAGGCTTTTCCCCACTTTTTCTTCAATTAGTTTCAGTGTATCTGTTTTTTTTTGTTTGTTTGTTTGTTTGTTTTTTTGTTTGTTTGTTTGTTTGTTTGTTTGTTTTTTGTGGAGATCCTTGAACCCTTGGACTTGATCTTTGTACAAGGTGATAAGAATGGATCGATTTGTATTCTTTTACATGCTGACCTCCAGTTGAATCAGCACCATTCCCACTGGATGCTTTTTGCATCTTTGTCAAAGATCAAGTGACCATAGGTGTGCGGGTTCATTTCTGGGTCTTCAATTCTATTCCATTGATCTACCTGCTTGTCTCTGTATCAATACCATACATATTTTATCACATTTACTCTATAATACAGCTTGAGGTCAAGGATAGTGATTGTGCTAGAAGTTCTTTTATGATTGAGAATAGATTTTGCTATCCTGGGTGTTTTGCTATTTCAAATGAATCTGCAAATTGCTCTTTATGAAGAACTGAGTTGGAATTTTGATGGGGATTGCATTGAACCTGTTGATTGATTGCTTTAGGTAAATGGCCATTTTTACAATATTAATCCTTCCAATCCATGAGCATGGGAGATCTTTCCATCTGCTGAGATCTTCAATTTCTTTCTTCAGGGACTTGAAGTTGTGTCATACAGATTTTTCACTTGCTTGGTTAGAGTCACATCAAGGCATTTTATATTATTTGTGACTAATGTGAAGGGTGACGTTTTCCTACTTTCTTTCTCAGGCTGTTTTTCCTTTGAGTAGAGGAAGGCTAATGATTTGTTTGAGTTAATTTTATATCTAGCCAGTTTGATGAAGTTAACAGCTGTAGATGTTCTCTAGTGTAATTTTGGGGTCATTAAATATACTATCATATCATCTACCAATAATGATATTTTGACTTCTTCCTTTCCAATTTGTATCCCTTTGACCTCCTTTAGTTGTATAATTGCTCTGGCTAGGACTTCAAGTACTATATTGACTAGGTAGGAAAGAGTAGGCAGCCTTGTCTAGTCCCTGATTTTAGTGGGGTTATTTCAAGTTTCTCCCCATTTAGTTTGATGTTGACTATTGGTTTGTTGTATATTGCTTTTATTATGTTTAGGTATGGACCTTGAATTTCTGATCTTTCCAAGTCTTTTTACCGTGAAGGGGTATTGAATTTTGTCAAATGCTCTGTCAGCATCTAATGAGGTGGTCATATGGATTTTTTCTTTGAGTTTGTTTATATAGTGTATTACATTGATAAATTTCTATATATTAGACCCTTCCCTGCATCCCTGGGATGAAGCCTACTTGATCATAATGGATAATTTTGATGTGTCCTTAGAATTGGTTTGTCAGAATTTTAGTTAGTATTTTTGCATTGTTATTCATGAGGGAAATTGCTCTGAAGTTCTCTTTCTTTGTTGGGTCTTTGTGTGGTATAAGTATAAGAGTAATTGTGGCTTCATAGAAGGAGTTCTGTAGTGCTCCATCTGTTTTAATTTTGTGGAATAGTTTGGATAATATTGGTACAGGTCTTTTGGGACGGTCTGATAGAATTCTGCACTAAACCCATCTTGACTGGGCTTTTTTTTTTTTTTTTTTTGGTTGGGAGACTTTTAATAACTGCTTCTATTTCTTTAGGAGTTATGGGGTTGTTTAGATGGTTCATCTGATCCTGATTTAACTTTCATACCTTGTGTCTAGAAAATTGACCATTTTATCCAGATTTTCCACTTTTGTTGAATATAGGCTTTTGTAGGATGATTTTTTTCTTTTTTTATTTCCTCAGTTTCTGTTGTCATGTCTCCCTTTTCATTTCTGATTTTGTTAATTTGGATAATGTCTCTGCACTCTTGTTAGTCTGGCAAAGGGTTAATCTGTCTTATTCATTTTCTCAAAGAACCAACTGCTGGTTTTGTTGATTCTTTGTATAGTTCTTTTTGTTTCTACTTGCTTGATTTCAGCCCTGAGTTTGATTAGTTCCTGCCATCTACTCTTTTGGTTGTATTTGCTTCCTTTTGTTCTAGTGCTTTCTGATGTGCTGTCAGGCTGCTTGTGTATGCTTTCTCCAGTTTCTTTTGGAGGCACTCAGAGCAATGAATTTTCCTTTTTAGCACAGCTTTCGCTGAGTCCCATAAGATTGGTTATGTTGTATCTTCATTTTCATTAAATTCTAAAAAGTTTTTAATTTCTTTCTTTCTTCCTTGACCAGGTTATCATTGAGTACAGCATTATTCAGCTTCTATGTGTATATGGGCTTTCTGTGGTTTTTGTTATTGAAGACAAGTCTAATCCGTGTTGATCTGAGAGAATGCATGGGGTTATTTCATTCTTCTTGTATCTGTGGAGGACTGTTTTGTGACCAATTATATGGTCAATTTTGGAGAAGGTACCACGAGGTTCTTAGAAGAAGGTATATTCTTCTGTTTTAGGATGAAATGTTATATAAATATCCATTAAGTCCCATTTGCTTCATAATTTCTGTTAGTTTCTCTGTGTCTCTGTTTAGTTTCTGTTTCCATGATCTGTCCATTGATGAGAGTGAGATGTTGAAGTCTCCAACTATTATGGGTGCAATATCTATTTTGAACTATAGTAAAGTTTCTTTCATTATTGTGGATGCCCTTGCTTTTCGAGCACAGATGTTCAGAATTGAGAGTTCATCTTTGTAGATTTTTTCCTTTGATGAGTATGATATCTTTTTGATAACTTTTGTTTGAAAGTCTACTTTATTTGATATTAGAATGGCTGCTCCAGCTTTTTTATTGGGACAATTTGCTTGGAAAATTCTTTTCCAGCCTTTAATTCTGAGGTAGTGCTGTCTTTGTCACTGAGGTGTGTTTCCTGCATGTGGCAAAATGTTGGGTCCTCTTTATGTATCTAGTCTGTTAGTCTATGTCATTTTATTGGGAAATTGAGTCCATTGATGTTAAGAGACAATAGGGACCAATGATTGTTGTTTCCTATTACTTTTGTTGTTAGAGGTGGTATTATGTTTGTGTATCTCTCTTCTTTTGGTTTACTGAAAGAAGATTAATTTCTTGCTTTCTCTAGGGTGTAGTTTCCCTCCTTGTGTTGGAGTTTTCCATCTATTATCCTTTGTAAGGCTTGATTTGTGGAAAGATATTGTGTAAATTTGGTTTTGTTAGAGAATAGGTTGGTTTCTCCATCAATATTAATTTAAAGTTTTGCTCAATATAGTAGCCTGGGCTGGCATTTGTGTTCTCTTAGGGTCTGAATTACATCTGCCCAGGATTTTCTGGCTTTCCTAGTCTCTGGTAAGAAGTCTGGTGCAATTCTTATAGGTTTGCCTTCATATGTTACTTGACCTTTTCCCTTATTGCTTTTAATATTCTTTCTATGTTTTGATTATTATGGGAAGGGAGGAATTTCTTTTCCGGTCCAATCTATTTGGAGTTCTATGGGCTTCTTTTATGTTTATGGGCATCTCTTTCTTTAGGTTAGAGAAGTTTTCTTCCATAATTTTATTGATGATATTTACTTGGGAATCTTTGTTCTCTTCTATACCTATTATCCTTAGGCTCGAACTCTGTTTGTCCTGGATTTCCTGGATGTTTTGGGTTAGGAGCCTTTTGCATTTTGCATTTCCTGTGACTGTTATGTCAATGTTTTCTATAGTATATTCTGCTCCTGAGATTCTCCCTTCTATCTCTTGTATTCTGTTCGTATGACTCCTGATCTCTTTCCTTGGTTTTCTATCACAGGGTTGTCTCCTTTTGTTATTTCTTTATTGGTTTTATTAGATAAAGAAATTTGCATCCACGCTTACAACACATTTCTTTATCTAATTTTAGATCCTGGATAGTTTTGTTCAATTTCTGTTTCACAAACTGTTTTGTTGTGTTTTCCTGTATTCTTTGAGGGATTTTTGTGTTTCCTCTTTAAGGGTTTATACCTCTCTACCAGTGGTCTCCCCTCTTTCTTTAATTGTCTTATTTATGTCATTTTAAAAGTCTTCTATCATCATCATTTGATGTCATTTTAAATCCAAATCTTGCTTTTCTCGTGTGATTGGGTACCCATGACTTGCTGCAGTGGGAGAACTGGGTTCTGATGATACCAAGTAGCCTTGGTTTCTGTTTCTTTTGTTCTTGTACTTGCCTCTTGCCATCTGGTTCTCTCTAGTGCTCCCTGCCCTTGCTGTCTCTGACCGGAGCCTGTCCCTTTTGTGATCCTAGTTTTGTCAGAACTCCTCAGAGTCCAGCTGTCTCTGTGATCCTGTGATCCTGAGATCATTGTGTGTCAGAGCTCCTGGGAATCAATTTGCTTCTGGGATCCTGAAATCCTGGTGTGACCACACTCCTGAGATCCTGTGTGTCTCAGCTCCTGGCAGTCAAGCTTTCTTATGGTTTTGCAGGAGTGGGTAGTGATCAGAGTCCTGGGTTTGCTCTGGGAACAGGTGTAAGCTAGAAGAATCCCCTGCCTCTGACTGGGTTGAAGTTCCTGTTTCCCTGGTTCCTGTGAAGTCCCAGTTTCACTGGGTTTTGGAAAATATGGTGTGGCCTCAGCTGTGATTTTGAGTGTGTTAGAACTCCAGTGCTCCTGCTGTGTCTGATCTGCTGTTAGTTAAGCTTCCCGTGACATCCTGTGATCCAGTGATCCTGGATTTTTCAGAGCACCTGAGAGGCAGGCTCCTTCTGTGTGTTGTAAGAGTGGATGCAAAGACAGCACTCCAGGTCTGCTCCAGGTCCAGGTTCAGACAGGAAAGAACCCCTGGCACTGGTTGGACAGGAGTTCCTGTTTCCCTGGATCCCGGGGGTCCCAGTTACTGAGTGTTGGGGTGGTTGTGGCCTCCTCACCCGTGGTCCTGGGCGTGTTAGAGCACCTGGGAATTGTACTTCTCTGGGGGTTGTGAGACTGAGTGTGGAGCCAGTGCCCAAGGTCTGCTTAGGACACTGGTTTAGACCAGAAGACATTTCTTTCTTTCTTTTCTCCTGTCTTTGTATATATATTTTGGTTTCCAGTTTGAAGATTTATAGAAATCCTGGGTTTGTGAACAGGTATATATATGTGGGCATTTCTTATGCTTTTCGTTTGGCTCTTTTTCTTGTTTTGTTGTAATATTCTGATTTCTTTGTTTGTAATTTATCTCATGTTATTTTACTATTATTCCTTGGATCCTTGCTTGTTTTGTAAGCAGCTACAGAATGGGTGTTGTTCTAGATGGGGGCAGATATGGGGAAGAATTGGAAGAAATCTGGAAAGGGGAAGCTGTAATCAGGATATATGGAGAGATGGCTCATTGGTTAAGAGCACTGACTGCTCTTCCAGAGGTCCTGAGTTCAAATCCCAGCAACCACATGGTGGCTCACAACCATCTGTAATGAGATCTGATGCCCTCTTCTGGTGTATCTGAAGACAGCTACAGTGTACTCACATGCATAAAATAAATAAATAAATCTTTAAAAAAAAAAAAAAACCTATTTTCTGTTAAAGAAAAAAGATAAAATAAATTTGCTTGACAAAAAGAGTAGTTAGGACATAACCTCATGAGTGCTATAGTTTTAGAGTAAATATTAATTTAAAGAACTTATAAGAGATACTTGAGGTGAATAAACAAAAATTATCTGGATATCAAAAGATGAAAAATATAAAATTAAGAGATTGGACCTCATTAAAAATTGAAGTTGTAAATACCAAGCACAATACAATCTGTTTTCTTTTTTTAAAAATTGTATTTGTGCACACATTTGATCACATGTATGTTCTTATAGAGTATCCAAAAACATATGAGCTAAATATCTTATTGGCAGTGATCTGGGGTTATGATAAGTTTTACTATTGATAACACTTTTTTACCAATATTTACTGTCTTCATTTTAGCAATTCTGAAGTGTATAAATTCTGATTACCTGTTAATAATCAGAAATTATTAAACCATTCAGAACCATAAATACTGGTGGATGATTAATGCAATGATAGCAGAATAATAGCACTATGATGAGAAGCTATTAATTAACATTAAGTCTGCTAAGAATGTGATAAGTGTTGCATAAACACCATGTCAGTTGACCCTCATTAAATCCCTGTGAACCGAGTGCTGCTTCCTTCATATTTTATAGATGCGGAAACTAAAGATCACAGAGGTTGATCATCTTGCCTAGAGACATGGAGAGCAAGTGCTGGCAAACACACGTTCAGCCTGGGTCTGTCTGCATATAAATGATTCTCACTTAATTGCTGTGTATACTGTGTCTTAAGCTTCTTAGCAACATTATCACCTCATTGAAAGTTCCACTAACACTGTTGTACAGACAAAATGCATTGGCTATCTCACAAGCTATCTGCCAGAGTACTATCATATTAAGAAATGAGTAAGCCATTGTATAGAGAAATTTGGAAAGTCAGAAAAAAACTTGTTTCACTGCTAGAAAACTCTCAACCTAGTGAAATTTTATCACTCTAGAAAAAATTTGATTATATTTATTTTTGGAATACTCAATTTTAGTATAAAAAGTAAACCAATTTGAAAGATTTTTCTGTAGTATATAACTAATCTAATAAACTTGGGCAAAATATTTAATGCCATTTTATACATATGCTTATAATGAAATGATAGTTATTCAAGAATGAATGTATAGATAAAAATTATTAATGTTTTCAGTAAATACAAAAAAGCATGAACTGAGTTTTAATTAAAGGCCTTCATAAATATGCACTAAGTATGCTTAAGAAAATTTTGCTTGTTCCCTTGTGGTTGAAAAGAATTGTTGTAGAAGACTTATTTTCCAGAATCACATATATTTCATGTATGTGCATAATTTCATTTTAAAGTTCACCAGGATTTATTCCTCAATTAAACTTAATTGAACAAAGTAATAGTATACAGAAAGATCAGTAGATAGATAAAGCCAAGAGAAAATAAAACAACTAACTCAGATGTAAATTAAAAAGGCATTAAAATGTTAACAATTTTTCTTCCAGTGAAATAAGAAAACTTAAGTGTTATTATTGAATATTTTGGTTAACAAGCAAGTCAGGAATGATTGTTGGTGGTAGGAGAAGCATTTCAGAAGAATGATAAGGATACAGAAAAAATGGATTGTGTTAGCTGATGTTCTGAGTAAGCCGGGTGAGGGGGAGGGCAACTTCTTTAATATTTTTGACCTCTTTTGAATCACTGAGACGAGACGGTATGTGCTGTGTAGTGTATTGTGTTGTATTTTGGTTCTCTGTCTCTCTTTCTTTGTTTTTCTTTCTCTGTCTCTGTCTCCGTCTCTCTTCCTGTCTCTCTCTCTTCCTGCCTTCCTCTCCAGTCTTCATTTTCTCAGCACGTGCACAACAGACTTGAGCTGTGTCTTCTGTCTGAGATGACACTGATTGCAAAGAGATGGGAAAAAGAGACAAAGAGGAAATTTTACACTTTAGAATACAGTTCACTTTCACGTACGTCTCTTTCTTCCCAGTGCCTCCTGAAAGAAACTTGGGTTTTAGTAATTTAAAAATATTTTCACTAGACTGAATTCACAGATTATAAAGAGTTCCTAAGCAGATACATTCTATCATAGAACACACACATGTGATTCTGTTTTTAAATTTTACAGTTTTAAATAAGGACAGGTTTCATGACTGATGAGACCCCAGAGATAATTTTTTTTCCTTAAAAAAAAAAAAGAATGCTTCTTCTGTTCCTATGTCCTCTCTGGCAGAGACAATTAACAAAAATAGCACTACCTAGTCCTTTGAGGGTAACAATTGCCCTTTATGTTTAAGATTACAATACAGTTACAGCATTTCCCTTTCCTTTTGCATCCTCCAAACTGTCCCATCTACCCCTCCTTGATCTCTTTCAAATCAATGATCTATTTTTATTGATTTGTTATTGTTATTATTAACTGTTGGGTGTTGGGTAACAGTTATCTTAAAGCAGCTCGTGCCCTAGGAATGAACAGTGGAGATAGTCAGTCCACTGAGTTCCCATACATAGATATCATTCTTAAAGATAACCCCATCCTCTGCTGTCAACTGTGGAAGACACAGACATTATCTCCTCTACATTTGGATTCAACCCTCCAGGCTGTTTAGCATCCCCTTCCACATCCTCTACATAAAATCATGTTAAGAGCAAAGCTGGGGCTGAGTGCTAACTCATTCCCTGCTGAAGATTCACTGTAGAGATTCATGGCAAATCAGTCAGTGCTGAGTCAATGTGATGCTGTGGTTGGCATTTCATAGCAGGTACTTAGTGAGGCGGGGGGTGGGGGGACAGCAAGGAGAACTCGAGTGAAGGCTCCTGAGGCACAGCCGTAAAGCTCTCTCTGCCAGTTTACTTGTGATAGGATCTTGGGAAAATCAAGGTTTTTTTAGTATCTATTTTATAGGATTTTCAAGGGATTACATTAAAATAAAAGTCTAGGGATTGGTGTGGCAAACTGTATGTACCCTAGACATTAGCTGCTATGTTCACAGGCATCATCTCTGCTGACTCATCGTATTCCCTTTGTGGTTTTTCCACTCACTCTGTCTCTTAATGGCTTCATTGACAACTGGCTCAACCTAACTGAATTTATGAGTTATACTAGCTTTATGATGGACTGGTATCCTTCAGAAGATAGAGCCAAATTATGACAATGATCCTTTTTCTACTCTAGGACATCTTCCAATTATATGTAAAAACCCTCTAGTCTACATGAAATTGTCACCCCTTTAACATTTTTCTGAATGAAATATCTTATGATAATAAAACATCATGATGAGGTAAGTCCCCAAGGTTCTCTCTCCAGTGAATCACATTAAGCTTGTGGGAAGACATTCCTACAATTGGATGTAAAGTTTTTCATGATTGAAAGTAGAGGATTTTTAGAAAGAAGACCAGGAAACATTGATTAGACATACTGTATGTGGTATTCAGAGACTTGATCAGGAACATGAATCCATTATTCCATATTTGATAGTTACATCACTTAAGCAAGTTAATGTACAGAACAGGATTCAAAATGAGTCACTAATCTGTGTTCAAAAATTCATTAGGGAAATAGTTTCATGCTTTAGAAAAACAGGAATATTTTCTCATAAAATTCCAAAGAACTGATAGAAGAATGACCTAAAATACTCTAGTTGAGTTATCAAAAATAATTCTTCGTCAATAAAGAGATGTACGCAGATAGACTAGACAGTTGTCAGTCTGTCTAGTAAATGTTGATGCCAACTGATAGCAGGCTTTGAGGAATGGAAGGATCTACCTGTACATTACTAAGGCTGGTCCCTTCAGAAGGATTCTTTCTCTTTAACTGTGTTGGCCTAATGTACATGAATTGTATTAAGTGGACCACCAGAAGCACATCAGTATTCCACCAACCATATTGCCTAAGATAGTAACAAGTACTGTCACATCACCCTATACCACATATCTAAACTGGGTTGCATTTTAGTACTCTAGCCCAAAGTGAAAATAATAAAATCATGAAATGATAGATTGTGACCTCTTTCTCAATGTATACAAAGAAAACTCAAGAGAAAATTCTTTATACTTCATCTTCGCCAAAAGGCCAAGAAGCTGTGAGAAAATATTTAGAGCTCTCAATTGCTATAGGCTATAGTGTTTGAAGATATAGAGACTTAACCCTAAAATAGAGCCCATGGATTCTATGAAATTTTACCACCTTATAAAGAAAGATAGCACTAAAAGATTATGTTGTACACTGTCCTGAAGCTAAAAATAGTGGATTTTTGTATTGTATCAAAGCTGAAAAAGAGACTGCTCTCTGGTCAAAAGATAACTCAGAAATAATGAAAGTTTCATGATGAAAAACCATGTTTCTTTGCTCCTTTTCCTTTGAGAGTTTTCATATACATACATACATACATACATACACACACATACATGCATGCATACATATATACATACATATGTGTGTATGTGTACCTCTGTGTGTATGTGTACCTGTGTGTGTGTGTGTACCTGTGTGTGTGTGTGTGTGCGCGCGTGTGTGTGTGTGTAATTAAGACTTCTGAAAGAAAAATGTGCTAATAAAAACTAAGAACTTATAGATACTGGTCTGAGAAAATAAGATGAAGATTAGAATGTTTCCTGCTTTTCCTCAAATAGTCCGTCTGTTTCATACAAGCACACAAGCAGCCTCCAGAGTAACCTTTTAGTGACCACTCACACTTGTATACCTGACATCCAGAATTACTCATAACATTCAAAACTCCTACCTGCAAATATTCATCTAAAAGTGATTTGTGATTCTTTTACCATTTTGTGTTTGATACAAATTTAAATTGGCTTAAAAAAAAAGCCAACCTCTAATCTGAACCCTTGGAACCTAGATGGTATTGCAATTCATCTTTACTGCCAGTCTTTCAGTGAGGAATGCCTACTGTGTTAATGTGTGTTAATACATCTTTGAAGATATGAGAAATCAATGTTTTCACCTGAGCCTTGTTACACTAGTTTAATATGGAGGCTGAGTCGAAGTGCTGGTCCTAAAGCAGTCTGATCCAAAAAAGCAAAAAGGGAATCAAGTCAGTTGCTAAGAGACCTCTGGGTTATCTAACTCAGTTAACCTCTCCTTTGTGTTCAGCTGAAGTATAGACTGTTTTTCTATTCGTTTTAAGTTTCTCTTAACTCTTAAGAAACAAATCTGAGTGCCAGGGAGATTTCTCAGTAGGCAAAGCACTTGTCATGCCAAACTAACAATCTGTGAACAGACAGATCTGATGGTAAGAAAGTTCAGCAGGTACAGGCGAGTCCTGCCAAGCCTGATGGCCTCACTTTATCCCAGAAACCTACTTGGTGGACAGAGAGAACCAACTTTAGCAAATTGCAAGTTGTCCTCTGAGGGCCACTTGTGTGCCATGGTTTGGCTTTATCATTGCCACCACACTCATCATGCGTATGTGCACACACAGAAAACACACATGTAGAAATGCAACATTTGTTTCTTAAAGAAATACGATGAGATGGCAGTCATCTGTAATCTCAGAGCACCTGTGGTAAGATAAGAAGTAGAAATAACAGAGTTGCTTAGATGCTCAAGGGTTAACTAGCATGGAGTACACAACACAGTAGCAAAAATAAAGGAGACTCTCACTCAGCTATGTGGAAGGGAAGGTGAGAACTGACTCCTGAAGGTGGGAAACTCCACATACTCAACATGGCATGAACATACCTTCCCTTAAACACACACACACACACACACACACACACACACACACACACACACACACACACACACACACACACACATGTGCTCACACGCCCATGCCCATGCAAACCCACGAATCAATAAGCCAAATTAAAATGAAATAATGTTCATAGCAAATGCCCTGTGCTCTTGCTCTTCCGATCTTTTTCCCCTATTCTGCAATTATCCCTGAGCCTGAGGTGCAGGAGTTGTGTCGAAGATGTATCTGCTGGGACTGGGTCTCACGACTCTGTACTTTGATTAGTTGTGGTTTTCAACAGTGGTCTCTCTCCATCTGCTGCAAAAAAGAAACTTTAATAACCTTCAAAAGAAATAAAGTTTAAAAAAATGAAATGATTATGATGAGTGCTAGTGGCACAGCACTTCCGAGTGAGTTCTGAAAACTAAGGTTTATTCAGCTGAGTTTCTTTAGTCACATGTGACAAACAGGGAGCCAGTACTTCAAATTATTTTCTTTTTTTATGTTTTTAATGTAACAGGGGACAAAATGAGAATTAAGACTAAGGGCACCATCAGAATATATTCATGCCACTTTTGAATGTACAGGAAGGAATAGGCTAACGTGCCAGGGCGTCAGTGAGGACATGAGTCACACCACTGCATTGTGTATTTAATCTGGGATTCAAGGTATCAGAAATACCCAACTAGCCTTACTGAAGTGTGATGCCAAGTGCTTTTCCAGGATTTGAGAGTATGTCTGATTGACTAATCCTGGCAAACTTGCAGTCCATTAATCAGATATCTATAACAGATGCTAATTCCAGCATGTGTTTTGTTACTACTCAAAGCGAGACCCAATGCTAAATCCTAGTAACCATCCTTTTTTTATTGAGGCTTTACTCTGTGATGGAATATGTCTAGGGCAGACTCTACTCTAGGTTTTTGGTCTCTATGCGTGGTCTTCTTGGAGATAGAGTAAGACATCTTGAAAGTTCACAATGTCTACTCCTGTGAGATGGCCAAGATCCAGTAACATTTCTCTCCACCTTTTCTTCCTTTTTAAATTTCCATTTGTACTTAGTATGTGAATAGAATGTATCTTGATCACATTGATCCTTCATTTTCCCCCTCCAACTGCCCATCATTTCTCCCCCCACCTTCATGTATCCCTCTTTGTAATCCCACACACATGTGCATATGATCAGCAGTGTTGTCTCTTTTGTGTTCATTCTTCACGTAAGATGATAGAAGTCACTTCATGGTTAATGTCTGTGGTCTGGGACTTGGGTAAATGATTAGCATGAACCCTTGCATTCCTAAACTTCCAAGTTTGACTCTGTGTAGCTCATCTTGCCTAGCTCAGCTATTTTGGCACCGTAGCAGCACCATGGTCACTGCTCAGATCTTACCATATTGTGCCTGCGTGCTACCACCTCTACGATATTCAGAGATTGTCCCTAGGAGAAATGTGAGATCAAAGAGATGAGATCAGGAGATGTTTGAGTGATATTTTCTTAGAGAAATTGCTATTGTATGCTCCTCGGTGTACAGTACCTGAAATGTTGTCTTCCTTAATGTGGTTTTAGATAGTGTTAGACTCTGGGAGCAGAAAGACTGGTTAAGCACAGCTCCTCCATCGTGGCCAGAAACCAGAGTGTGGCATTAATATTCAATAAATTGTAAATTGTAACATAAATATGACTGATATATTTCTGTAAAAATATAAAACAATCTTAAAAATAAGCAAACATAAGTAAACATGAAACAGAACCATGCTACTTAAGTAAGTACTTATGTAGAGAGAACAGGGTTTCAGTGACCCTGGAATGGGAAACGCAAATTATTGCTGTGATTTTTTAACTTTAGTACTTCGTAGTGCTGGCAAGTTAAGCAGGTTGGGAAAGAAGAGATTGCCTTCAGGAGGTAGATACTTCCTTTCGTACTGAGATTTCAGCACAGAGGAAAAGGGCCAGTTGAGGGTAAACATTTAGGTGTGACTGTAGAAAGATGGGAGGCCCCAGGGTGCTTATAAGATGCTTACCTAAGGCCCCAACCCCAGCAGACTCCTAACTCTGTGTTTATCCTCCTACCCTGGCAGATGTCATTCGCCCTCCATAAAGGTTACCTCTCTCTCTCTCTCTCTCTCTCTCTCTCTCCTCTCTCCTCCCTCTCCCTCCTCCCCCTTCCCCTCCTCCCTCCCTCTCTAAATTTTGGTCTGTTGTTCTTCCTAGGCAGTCAATTCCATGGCTGTCTCCTGAAATGAAATGGGCTAACACCAGGATTCTCATTACATTAGCTCAGTCAAATTAGACAAAGACACATAAAGTAACGAATGAATACAGAATCTGGATCAATGGTAAGTCTGCATGATGATGAATAAAAGCACAGGTTCATTCTTTTCTCTCTTTATGAGGCCAGATTTGTAAAACTGCTTGTAAAGAGGATGAATCATGTCTGTTGTTTTGCTAACAGACAAAAATGAGCAAAACGGAAGCCCCTTTATAAGGGGTTATTTGGCTTTTGGTGGGTGGCTCAAAATGAAAAGGAACATCTTGTTCTCCCATAAACCATACTGGCAAAGAAACAGCTCAAATTTTCAGTTATGCTCAGCATTCAGGCACTAAATTTTATAAGAGTTTAGGACAAGGACCTTATTTATAATAGCACAGCCCAGATGCCCATAAACATTAGCATGGATAAATAGCATGACATAGATTTATATCGGAAACAATTACAGTGGAACTATTAAAATATAGAGCAACATTAATAAGTCCTTTAAAATTCTGCAAAGAAGAGTCATAATCAACAGAACCCAAATGATCCTGGCTTGGTCTACAGTGGGTTCACTTACAGTATTGGGAGTGACAATGATAGTTCCTGCTAAAGAGAAATGCATAACACAAATGAGAAAGGGAAGAAGGAAGCTGGGGGTAGCTGAATGACTTTGTTCTGAATGTCACTTGCATGCATGATTTATTTTGTGACAAGTTTGTAAACTGTACATTTGTAATTGTTAAAAATTCATGAACATACTATAATTTTAAGACCATGTTTGTTTTGATGTTAGGCAGTATTCAAAACTGAAGATATGATTTCAAATTTTGAGGTTCCTTACTTTACTTTTAAACAATATGAGCAAGGAATTCAATCCAATTTTGATGGGTTAGGTAAAACAGTTTTTATCCATTTTTAAGAGCTATGTATATGACTTGCTTAGTATTTTCTGAGTGCAAAGGGTCCCTTTCTATTTGTTTAAAACCATGATATAATTTCAACAATGTCATTTCAAACAGATTTCTCTTTGAATTTTGGGTTCTTAGGGCTACATTGGGAATAGGGTGAAAATAGGCTGCATTCTACTAAAAATGGTACCAAGATAATGAGTAGTATCACAAAAGGGCTAAAATCTAATGCTCACAGATTTTTTTTTTCATACAAAACCTTCAACTTGCTCAAGGCATTATGTTACAGTTGAACAGCACAGATATTGAAGTGTCTTGATCTCCAAGTACCCACTCACTGAGAACATCCATTAGTAGGTGGAAGGAAGGGACAGTGTTTTGGCAAATACAGTTGGCCTTAGCCTGCCAGAGAAGAACTTTCCAAGGGTCCTTGACATGTTGGACCAGGTGGAGATGTTCTTTCTGGCTCTGAGCTCTCCTATTGAGCCAACTTGTCTAGAATAAAATAAATGAACACAAACTTTTCTCAAGCTCCAAGGTAATTTATCACAGACCAGAAACTTCACTTTGAAAAATCTTCACCTGTCATTCAAAGCGTCTGCTTTCTCTGTAGATGACATTCCATTATATCCATGAGCAACAAATCATCTTGTCAAGAGGCAAAGGAAACCAAATCGTGACCTCCCTTAATTGTTTGGCCTTTAATACAAAGAAGGGGCCTTTCAGCACACGGGCTTGTGCTTTATCAAATAAGGCATGGATGTTTGTAGTGTGGATTTAAGCCAAGATACATTAACCAAAAGACATGATACCTACAAGTAATACAAACTCATACTAACATGCTAATTTCCTGAACTTTAAATGTTATATCACTCTGGAGCTTATTAGGAAATACTTAACCATCATACAGATTCTTGAAATAGGAGGTTAAATGTAGGAGTTAGGGTTTACACAAATGTTTGAGAAAGGTAAGATATGGATTGCCACATCTGAGCAGTGGAGAGGTGCTTCCTTCAAACCCTAGGTGATGGACTTAGGAACAAGGTCTCCAATCCTTGGTATGTCTGCCCAACACCACATCCACAGGAAGAGCTGGTGAGGTGATGTAGAAATTTCCATCTTCTGATAGCCTCAGACATCCAAACAAAGCATCCTGTGCTTCATTTTCTTCCAAATCACAAATGATTTTCTCCAAATAGAGAGTTTTAACCAAGGCTGTATAGTGCTGGCATTCTAGAAAATGGAGTCTAAAAGGGTTGCATGTTTAATTTCATACCTCAACTTGATAAAGTAGCTGACAAAATCGCGTTTCTATGCACACGCCTGAGGGTGTGTCCAGAAAAACTATACTTCTCAACCATATCCCAGTTGTAGAAGACTTCTCCTCCTAGTACAAGCAGTAATTGCCCGTTTGTCTGAGGGACTGGATAAAACAAGGAAAGACAGTGGGCTTTCCTTCTCCTGGAAGGACGTGGTGAAAGGAAAGCACAGGCTTCTTCTCACTTGCTTCTCATTTAACTTTCTAGCTTTTCCCATTTTTAGCTTTCACTCTTGGCCTTTATTTCTCCCCTGGGACATTGTTGCAGGATATTTGATCACACTATGAACTCAGACATTGTGTTATTTACTAGAAAAAGATGATTCAGCCTTAACACACACTTTTAATTCCCTTGGGTCTAATACAGATATGTTTTTTTTTTTTTTTTGGGGTTGAAAACAAAAAGCGTGGTAAAAATTACTTATTTCTTTTTTTTTTATTATTATTATTAACTTGAGTATTTCTTATATACATTTCAGAATGTTATTCCCAAGGTTTCCAAGCAGTGTTTCCGGAGAGGCAACATCTCCTCCCCCTTGAACCCCTTCTTTGGGGTGTTCCCTCCAACCTCCCCCATTGCTGCCTCTCCCTGCAACAGTCTAGTTCTGACTAGGGGAGCTTTTTAGTCTAGCTGGACCCAGGGCTTCCTTCCACTGGTGCTCTTTGTCCACTAGGATATTCCATTGGCTCTTCTACGAGGTCAGAGTCCAGGGTCAGTCCATGTATAGACTTTGGGTATCTGGCTTAGTCCCTGAAGCTCTGGTTGGTTGGCATTGAACCTTTACATATGGGGTCTCTTATTTAGAATCTCTAAAAAATCAATTTCTTTCTTCAAGCTTCTTAGCTTTCCACATTCTTTATTTTCTGATTCCTTGCAAAAGGGTCCTTTCTCAGTTCAGTTTTGGTTTCCTGCTGGCATTATTCAGCCAGAGAAAGGAAATATGAAGCATTTGGGATTCTGGGGAAAAGGAAAACTGTGTCTCTCATTCTACAAGTGTATTAATATCTGCAAGCTAAATTCATTTTGGATCATCCGTATATTTGAGTTTTCATTTGTTTTAGGCATCTAGGGGTAAAGCTCTGAAAGCATTTGGGCTAAGAATATTTATGTTAAATTTCTTATCAATGAGTACATAAGAACATGTATGTCTTTCTTAGTGATTGGGTTAGTTTGATATACATGTATCACCAACAGTTGATGATATTTTCCAGTTCAAACCATTTGCCTGATTGAAATTTCTTATAAAGTCATTGTTTTTGATAGCTGAGTAATATTCCATTGTGTAGATGTACCACATTTTCTGTATCCATTCCTCTGTTGAAGGGCATCTGGGTTCTTTCCAGCTTCTGGCTATTATAAATAAGGCTGCGATGAACATAGTGGAGCACGTGTCTTTTTTATATGTTGGGGCATCTTTTGGGTATATGCCCAGGAGAGGTATAGCTGGATCCTCAGGCAGTTCAATGTCCAATTTTCTGAGGAACCTCCAGACTGATTTCCAGAAAAAGCAGTTGCAACCCCACCAACAATGGAGGAGTGTTCCCCTTTCTCCACATCCTCGCCAGCATTTGCTGTCACCTGAGTTTTTGAACAGATATGTTTTTACTACACATCTTTATTCTAAACAATGAAGGTAAAGTTAATTGGTAGAGGAAGCACCCATGTTTGAAAGCAATGTCTAATTGAGAGGCAGATAAAGTGAAAAATCAGAGAAAGAATTGATAAAATAGTATATTATTAACTCTCATGAGAAGAAAGAGAATAGAGAAGCTATTTGAGGAGCAGTGCATGGAGTAAAGAAGGTGCTTTTTACAAGGACAGGGCAGTTGCAGAGAGATGGGTTGCAGAGAGTGAACAAGTTAGATGTAGTTGAAGACAGAAGGAGCCAGAGAATAAGGAGACAGAAGATTAGAACAGATTGCCAAGGTTAGTATGCGGTCAAGCAGTGTAATTCAGGAGAGGCCTAGAGAGAAAAACCAGATTGAACTAGTCAGCTTAGAGGGGAGTTTTGAGTCAGAGGAGTTGAGTTAAACCAGCGAACCAGAGATCAGGAAGAACTAGGAAGGAACAATCTTATTCTGCAATAAATCCGAGAGCCTGAAAATGTTCTGACCTCAATAAGATTGTATGGAGACTAGAAGATTCCAGGATTAAGCCTAGGTTAGCATATGGACACAATAAGATTCAGAGACAATAACTATTATGGGAGAATGAAAGATACTTTTACAGGTCATCAGCTTCCTCTACTCTCAGACATCAGTATTGCTGGATTCTGGGTCTTTGTCCATACAGAGAGATCTATACCATTGGCTCTTCTTGTTTTCACATCTTCAGATATAGATTGAAGCTATAATTAAAGTTTTGCTAGGCCTCTGTCTCTTGCATGGTAAGTTGTGAGACATCATAATCTCTATAACCGCCCTAGAAAACCATTCACAATTTTCTTGTTTTATCTGTATCCTTTCAGAATCCCCAGTCAAAAGCACTCACCAGCAAAGGAAGTGAAGCTAATAGAACACATTAACATGGTGTCCTTTGTCAATTCATGAACCTTAGTTACTACTCTTCTCTCTTATTTAGAATCTCAATAAAAATAACCATCCTCTGACTCTACTTCTTAGCATGCTTCTCTCTCACATACAAGTGACTATATAAGGCATTTGACTGGAGCCATTTGAGTTGCCCTAAAAAGGAACCAAAATGTTCTCTACAGGTTATGACAGTTTTGAGTTCATGCCTTGCTATGCCAGCACATTATTCAGACACAGAGAAAGGAAATATGAAGCATTATTGACTAGCTTATACTGAGGGAGAAAGGAAAAAACTTAAAAATATTTCACACTTATATAAAAGTGTATTAATATTAAAAGAAAGCATAAATTCAGGTAACTTTGACACTCCTTTTTCTAAATTACTTGTATGACTTATATTTGTAAATTTTTCTTTTGCTTCTCATTCCATGTTTTATTTGATTTCTATAATCTTAGTAGACTTAAAGCACTAGAAATTCAAGCCCCTTAAATTTGTGGAAACCAAAGTTACAGAGATATACTTAATAAATTTCTAGGATACCATTTGGTTTGATGGTAATAAGAACATGTTAATTTTGTATCATTTCCTTAGGAATTACAACAAACTTAGAGAGTTAGTTTGATATACATGTATCACCCAACACTTTCCAGAGAAAATGGGGACAGACATGTTTACCTGGGTCCTCTAAGGAGAATCTCACAAGGCTCAAATCATGATATTTAATGGCTGCATTGTTGCCTAAATGTTCAAATTGGAAATGATTCTTGATTCCAACAAATTACTTCCAAGCTGTCTTGGATGTTGGAAGAATTTCTTTCCTTAAGGCTTTGGGATTCTTAATAATATTCTTCCTCAAAAGTAACAGAACATGTGACACAAAAAGGGAAATAGATGGGAAATGGAAGAAAAATTAGTGAGAAGGAAGGAAGGAAGGAAGGAAGAATGGATGGAAGTAATGAAGAAAGAAAAAGAAAGAAATGAGAGAAAGAAATATGGAAAAAAGGAATGATGAGGGGAGGAGAAATGGGGAGAACATTGCTGCTTTTAAAGGAGATGAGCCCCTAGGGTGTTACCTTGATGAGATATATCTAAGAAATAAAACCAGTAAGTCATAAAAATTACACATATCTCACTCACACAAGCATGGATCTTGGCAAGTATCATCTTCTACAAGAGCCAGAATGCTGGGGACCAAAGTGTTGACGCTGTGGTTCTCTTATAAAGTGCTGCTCACTATGAAACTCAGACAACATACAACTGATGATGTAGATGAAGCCAGAAGGCAGCTTGCTGGAGTATTTCTTGTTTAGGGAGGCCATTTACAGCTCCAGTCATGACTTCATGTTATTGGTTGAAATCTACCTATATTCTGAAGTGCAATATTATTGTCCATAGTTCACTAGTTCATACACTAATTTCATGAAAAGTACCATTCATAGTGGTAAACAAAAACTAACTACCTCAAATTTTCATTAAGTAAATAGTATTTTGTCTTTTACAAATGATGGAATAAAGTGAATAAAAGTAAATATCAATCACTTTCAACATTTAAAGATGGGTTTATAGTTTACTCTAAATTACACATTTTGTCAAAACCATAAAAATAATAAGTTTACTAGTCAAAGAGTACTTCAAATGGAAATAGTCATATAAATACTTATCATTCCAAACAAATGTGCATGTATATTTTTATTCAACCTATTGGATCAGCAGACAATATTACTTTGAAGACAAGCCAGGTGAGACATTCTCTTTAATTATTTTCTTTTAAGATCATTCAGAATTTCACAAACTGTTTCCCACAGCTTGGGGGGGGTTATTTTGTCTAGGAGAACCATGTACATTTTGTACTTGCATGATCCAATGTTTCCTAGGAATAGCTTCAAAGGCTTACCCTAGATGTTCAGAACACATGAAACTCAAGAAGGATGACCAAAATGCGAATGCTTCACTCATTCCTTAAAAGGGGAAGAAGAATACCCTTGGCAGGGAATAGGGAGGCAAAGTTTAGAACAGAGGCAGAGAGAACACCCATTTAGAGCTTGCCCCACATGTGGCCCATATATATACAGCCACCAATCTAGATAAGATGGACGAAGCAAAGAAGTGCAGGCCAACAGGAACCGGATGTAGATCTCTCCTGAGAGACACACCCAGAATACAGCAAATACATAGGTGAATGCCAGCAGCAAACCACTGAACTAAGAACGGGACCCCCGTTGAAGGAATCAGAGAAAGGACTGGAAGAGCTTGAAGGGACTTGAGACCCCATATGAACAACAATGCCAACCAACCAGAGCTTCCAGGGACTAAGCCACTACCCAAAGACTATACATGGACATGACTCTAATCTCATGGGTAGCAATGAATAGCCTAGTAAGGGCACCAATGGAAGGGGAAGCCCTTGGTCCTGCCAAGACAGAACACCCAGTGAACGTGATTGTTGGGGGAAGGGTGGTAATGGGGAGAGGATAGGAAAGGGAACACCCATATAGAAGGGGAGGGGGAGGAGCTAGGGGGATGTTGGCCCGGAAACCGGGAAGGGGAATAACAATCGAAATGTAAACAAGAAATACTCAAGTTAAAAAACATTTAAAAAAAAGCATCCAAAAAAAAAAAAAAAAGAATGGTCAATATAATCAAAGTCCCTGAACATAGCTGTATCTGGTTGAGTTTAATTCAGTGATGCAAGTCAGAATGCTGTTTATCCTCACCCAGTGCTTTTAAAATAAAAAGTCAAAATTGGGATTAATATTAACAGCACTTTCACCATCAACTTATTTTATATACCAGAACTTTTAATGTCTCTGTATGAATCCATCAGTCAGGACCAGTCACCCAATTCATCATCTATCCCCATTCCCTTTCTTAAGTAAAGAAAAAGTTGCTTCTTACCCAGTTATGCACTTATATACTACAAAAGCTGTTTAATATTTTTAAGGAACCAGAGTACATATATTATTGGAGTATGGCAATCACTCTTTGAGCAAGATTGATTGTGATGATGAAAAAGGGAGACTGGTTATTACTGCTTTCACATCTACCTACCTTAAAAATAGATAAGGATTGTGAAAGTCTATCAAATAAACTGAAACTACAAGAATCAGAGAGCAGCATGCTAAACATAAGACTGAAAGAAAAGGTTTTGGACCTCTAAAGGTTATCATGGAACCGTAGAATGAAAGTCATAAGGAAACGTCATTATTGGGAAGTATGTTTTCAAACTTAGGTTTTTGAAAAATGTTTTTATTATTTAATTCTATATACCTATAATGGTCCAATATAGACTACAGTGACTAATTTAATGCCATGGGCATTCCTGTCTTATCATTTTATTGAAATGTAAGAATTGCATTTAATTATAAGGCACAATATGATATTCTGGTGATTACAATCAAGATGAACTGATGAACTGATAAAATAATGGTGCTCGGTGCTTCCATTTCCTTAGAATTACTTTATGTTATGAGTTGTTGTGCTCCTCTCTACAGCTTATTTATAAAAATCTAGTAATTACCTATTGGAAACTAAGGGATCCCTGCTCTGCTACAGAACACTAGTGGTTATTATTTCTCCCTTTCTGTTGGGGTCTATGCTATCCTTCATATTTTAATGCCCTTCTGTCTTCAAGAGGAAATGGAAACAAGTAACAATCAAATTTTATTTTCTTTGAGAAAAATCAGAGCAAGACCAGGAGAAATCAGAATTTTTAGCACTGTTCCATTAATAAGGAGTGAATGGTTGAACCATTTCCATCTAAATGTTTGCCCTGATCCATATTTTACTAAGAGGCTATTATAGCACAGTATGGGAATATGTACAAGGATGTTTATAAGGTTTTATCAATTGCATGCTCTACCGGAATAGCTGATCTATAGTGTTTGCTAAAGTATATCTTCTGGATATGGCTGGATGTTGCTTTTAGTACCAGAGCACCATGGAGGGTAACAGATATATTGACCTGAGGAGGAAGAGAAAGAGGGGAGGAACAAGACAAGGGTGAGGAAAAATGGTGGCCTTCTCCTCAATTCAATTTCATTTTTCTCTTGGAGACAAACTAATCCTGTCCTTGAGTAAAATAAAGGAGGATTTGAAACTAATAATATTAAAGGTTGTATTGAAACATATGCTACTCTTTCCAGAAGCCCTAAAATATGTATTGTTCGTGGGTTTAAATTCCCTAAAAGACCATTCTATTCTGTTATTTTAAGTCTAATGAGCTTAATATGAACAGTGGAGCAACAGAAAGAAGGAAAAAATCACAATTCAACCAGCTTCCTAGATTTAAGTTCCAGTCCCATCAGCTGAGAAGAGACAATTGTCATCTATCTCTTAGTTCACAGAATAAATAAGTCATGTCATGATTTCAACTGTATGACTCAGACATGGAAATAGCAGGCTCTACATAGGAAATAAAACTGCTATTAAAAATCACTTGGTAATTTGGAACACTTTAGACAAATAAAAGTGAACATTATTCCCAGGCAAAATATTAATAGGAGACTATGGTACAATCTGTCTTTGCACAGCAATTTGAGAACATATGGTAATACATTCAAATAAAAGGCCACAGTCAAGGTTGAAACAGCCGTTGTGTAATGAGGCCAGGCAGTAACTCATTGTTTTCTCTCTGAAATGAAGCTTCAAGTTCTTTGCCCAGCTTACAATTTCGTAGATCCGCACTAGCATAAGGAGGAAAACTAGATATATGCTTAATGTTACAAGGCAAACAAAATGCTTCCTGGTAATTTAAATTTCTCTCTTCTTTTGTCTTATGGGAAGTATCATAACTTATATGACTCATGAGGTGACATATGGAAACAACTTCACCATCAACCCACATCATTCATTGTTTAAGAGGTTGTGGTCATATCCTTCTAATATTAGGGGAGGAATGGATCCTGTCGAAAACCCTTAAAGTTTTGATAAATAATTCTCATGCAAAACTGTACACCTTTGTAAATAAACAAGTATCTGTAATTTATTCATAACATAACAAGACTTAAGTCTATGCAAAAATTTATTGGAAGGAATATCTGTTGCCAAATGAAGTCAAATAAAGGAAGCAGACTTTAACCACAACACTCACATTTTAATTGGCTAGAAATATTGTTCTGCTATTGTTGTTATTGTTGATGTTGGAAATTGTCCAAAATAAATGTTTATTCTGAACTTTAATAGGTAGAAAGCACTAAAAATATTTTTATTGTTCTTGGAAGAATAAGTTCACTGGCTTATTTGTACTTTTCACATTTGATTAGTTATCTTTAAATTTAATGAATACTCATTAAGCATGAACTGGATTCCATATATTATGGATGAAGCAAAAACTGAAGCAAAAATTGAATTGAATGTGTCTACTCTCATCTAGGTAATGTAAAGAACACTAAGAACTATACTAATGAGACCCGAGGATGTTGTGTAAACTTCCGATGAGCCTTCAAGTCTAAATTCTGAGGATCAGAAACTTCCTTGTAGGAAAGAGGAATGAGAGCAAGAACAAGAGGAACCAATAAATAAGGGAGTGAGATTTACACTTTAATTACTGTTTATTTCTAGGTACACTGGACAGTTGAGATGGCAGAAGAAACATGGAGCCCAACCACAGAGTGAATTAGAAACTGGATAGGTAAGTTTAGACACTACATGAAATAAAATTCTGTGGAAGGTTTTTGAACCTTTTTTAATTATTTATTTCTTTATTTACTTTACATCCTGATTGCAGCCTCCTCCCTCTCTCCTCCCAGTCCGACCCTCACAAATTCTTTTTTCCAATACTCCTTCCCTTTCTCCTTAGAGAAGAGGAGAGCTGCGAATCTGCAGCTACATAGGTTGGGTCCTTGCATGCTTTTTGGGTGGTTGAACAAGTGTCCATGTGGTATAGTGAGGTATCTTTTGGGTATATGCCCAGGAGTGCTGAAGCTGGGTCCTGAGGTAGAACTATTCCTAATTTTCTAAGAAACTGAAAAATTGATTTTCAAAGAGGTTATGAGTTTCCATTCCCAACAGCAATGGGAGAATGTTCCCCTCGCTCCAAATCCTCACTGTCATATGCTGTCAGTCGCGCTTTTGATCTAAGACATGCTGATGGGAGTAAAATAAAATGAGTGTAGTTTTGATTTGTTTTGATAGTTCCAGAGAACAAAAGACATTGAGTATTACTTCTGGGCCTTTAGAAATTCCTATGTTGAGAATTCTCTGTTTGTGACCCATTTTTAATTGGGTTATTTGGTTTCTTGGTGTCTAATTACTTGAGTTCTTTATATATTTTGGATATTATTCCTCAGTTAGATGTAGGGTTGGTATAGATTTTTTTCCATCCTCTCAGCTGCTGTTCTGTTGTATCGATGGTGTCCCTAGCCTTGCAAAACTTTTCAGTTTCACGGGTTTATTAATTGTTTATTAATTGTTGATCCTTCCTAGTGCCTGAGCTATTGGTGTACTACCCAGGAAGTTGTCTCCTGTGTCAATAACTTCAAGACAGTTTACCACTTTCTCTTTTATTCATTTAGTGTATTTATTTTTATTTTGAGGTCTTTGATTCACTTGGACTTGAGTTTTGGGCAGGCTGATAGATATGAGTCTACTGCATTCTTTTCCATGCAAATAGTCACTGGGCCAACTCCATTTGTTGAAGATGCTTTCATTTATCCATTGTGTGATTTTGGCTTCTTTGTCAAATATCATGTGTCTGTAGCTACATGGGTTTATTTCTAGTCTTTGATTATATTCCACTGATCATCATGTCTGTTTTCATACCATTACCATGAGGTTTTTATTACTATTACTGCACAGTATGCCTTGGAATCAGGAATGGAGATACCTGCAGAAGATCTTCCGTGGTACAGGATTATTTTAACTATCCAGTTTTGTTTGTTTGCTGCTGTTTTTTACCATATGAAATTGAGAATTGATCTTTCAAGGTCTGTAGAAAATTAGGTTGGTATTTTGTTGAAAATTGCATTAATCTTTAGATTGCTTTTGGTTAAAAGGCCATTTTCACTATGTTAATTCTAACAATCAATAAACATGTGTGATCTTTCCATCTTCTGATATCATCCTCAATTTCTTTCCTCAGACACTTTTGTCATGTAGGTCTTTTACTTGTTTGATTAGAGTCCCACCAATGTATTTTATATTATCTGTGGCTATTATAAAGGGTGCTATTTCCTAATTTCTTTCTCACCCCATTTATCATTTTTATAATGGAGGGCTGAATTCTTTGAGTTAATTTTGTTTCTAACCACATTACTCAAGGTCTTTATCAGCTGTAGGAATTCTGTGGTAGAATTTTGGAGGTCACTTACATATACTAATATATCATCTGTGTATAGCAATACTTTGACTTCTTTCTTTCTAATTTGTATCTGCTTTACTTGTTTTATATCTGTAGCTAGAACTTCAAGTACTGTGTTGATTGCATGGAGAAAGAATGGGCCGCCTTTGTCTATCCATGATTTAGTGAAATTGCTTTAATCTTTTCCTCATTTAATTTAATGCTGGCTATTCTCTTGCTGTATACTGCTCTTGAACTTTTAAATTTAATATTTTTTTATCTTTATTAACTTGGGTATTTCTTATTTACATTTTGATTGTTATTCCCTTTCCTGGTTTCTGGGCCAGCATCCCCCTAACCCCTCCCCTCCCCTTCTCTATTACAATTTCAGGTCTTTTTTCCAATTATTGTTGTGTGTCCTTGTGCACATACAGTATCTGTCTGTCTGTCTGTCTGTCTATCTATCTATCTATCTATCTATCTATCATCATTTATCTATCTATCTAATCATTTATTTATCATTTATCATTTGTCTATCTACCATCAATCTCTTTCTCTATGTATGTCTCTGTGTGTCTCTCTGTCTCTGTATCTCTCTCTGTACCTCTCTCTCTCTCTCTCTCTGTGTGTGTGTGTGTGTGTGTGTGTGTGTGTGTATACATGGATATATAAGTCATCAAGTCCATTTAATGTTGCTCAAATATACATGGTTCATGGCTGAGCAATTGGGTTTGGAAAAGTTGAGTCCAATTACTAGACGGGACTAAAATTTCTCTTGGTGTAGCCATCAAGCAGTTGTAGCTAACTCTTCAGTTAAGGACATAACCACTTGAAATTTCTACTCCATGTTGGCATGTCACCTAGTATTGTCATCTTTTTCAGACAATCCTATTATTGAGATTTCATTTTTCTGTCATGTCTGTGGATATTACTTAGCAACAGGCACATTTCTTGGCCCTCTGGACCTCTCTCTGTCTTCCCCACATCCAATCCTGTTCTCTTTTTCCCCTTCTTCTGCCTCTGGTGAGTATTTGGTTCCCCCTGGTGAACGGGATTCAAGCATCTTCACTTAGGCCTTCCTTCTCTAACTTCTTTGGGTCTGTGGAGGTGGGTCATAGGTATTCTGAACTTTTTGGCTAATATCTCCTTATCAGTGAATATATATGCCATGCATATCCTTTTGGACTTGGGTTACTTCACTCAGGATGATATTTTCTAGTTCGATCAATTTGGCTGAAAAATTCATGATGTCCTTGTTTTTAATAGTTGAATAGTATTCTATTGTGTAAATGTAACGCATTCTCTATTCCCATTCTTCTATTGAGGGACATCTGAGTTACTTCTAGTTTTTGGCTATGACAAATAAGGGTGCTATCAACATAGCAAAGCATCTGTTCTTGTTATATGATAGAGCATCTTTTGGGTATATGCCCAGGAATGGTATAGCTGGGTTATCAGGTAGTTCTAAATCCAATTATCTGAGTAATCTCCAGACAGATTTCCAGAGTGGTTATAACATCTTGCAATCCCACCAACAGTGGAGGAGAGTTCCTCTTTGTCCACATCCTCACCAGCAACTGTTGTCACCTGAGTTTTTTATCTGAGCCATTCTGACTGGTGTGAGGTGTAATCTCAGGTTTGTTTTGATTTGCATTTCCCTGATGACTAAGGATGATGAACACTTAAGTGCTTCTCAACCATTTGGGTTTCCTCTGTTGAGAATTCTCTATTTAGTTCTGTATCTCATTTTTTAATTGAGTTACTTAATTTTTTGGAGTCTAGTTTCTTGAGTTCTTTATATATTTTACATATTAGTCCTCCATCGGTGTAGGGTTAGTGAAGGTATTTTCCCAGTCTGTAGGTTGCCCTTTTTTCCTATTAGCAGTGTCCATTTACTTATAGAAGCCTTGCAGTTTCATGAGGTCCCATTTATCAATTGTTGATCTTAGAGCTTGAGTCACTGGTGTTCTGTTCAGAAAGTTTTCTCCTGTGCCAACATGTTCAAGGTTATTTCCCACTTTCTCTTCTATTAGATTCAGTGTATCTGATTTTAGGTTGAGGTCTTTGATCCACTTGAACTTGAGCTTTGTGCAATGTGACAAATATAGATCAAATTGCATTCTATCTACAGACTGCCAGTTGAACCAGCACAATTTTTTGAAGATGCTTTCTTTTTGTCTGTATGGTTTTGGCTTCTTTATCAAAAATCAATGTGTGGGGTTTATTCCTGGGTCTTTGATTCTATTTCATTGATCAACCTGTCTGTCTCTGTACCACTACCATGATATATATATTCACATATATATGATTTATGATTACTGGTCTGTAGCACAGCCTTAGGACAGTGATGGTAATTCATCCAGAAGTTTTTATTGTTCAGAATTGTTTTGGCTATCCAAGGATATTTTTTCCATATGAAATTGAGAATTGCTCTTTAAATGTCTGTAAAATATTGTCTTGGAATACTGATAGGAATTGCATTGAATCTTAGATTGCTTTTGGTAATGTAGCCATTTTCACTATGTATATCCTACTGATCCATGAGCATGGGAGATATTTCCATCTTCTAAGTTGTTCTTTAATTTCTTATTTTCAGGAACCTGAAGTTCTTATCATATAGGTCTTTTACTTGTTTAGCTAGATTTATTCTAAGACATTTTATATTATTTGTGTCTATTGTGAAGTGTGTTGTTTCCCTAACTTTTTTCTCAGCCCATTTATTATTTGTATAGCAGAGGGCTACTAATTTCTTTGAGTTAATTTTATATTCAGCCACTTTGCTGAAGTTGTTCATCAGCTGTATGAGTTCCCTTCTAGAATTTTGGGGTTCATTATGTACACTACCATAGCATCTGTGAATAGCAATACTTTGACTTCTTCCTTTACAATTTGTAGCTCCTTGATCTTCTTTAATTGTTTTATTCCTCGAGCTAGAACTTCAGGTACGATGTTGAATAAATAGGGAGAGAGTGGGGAGTCTTGTCTTGTTGCTGATTTTAATGGAATTGCTTCAAGTTCCTTTCCATTTATTTGATATTGTCTATTAGTTTAATGTTTATTGCTTTTTTATATTTATGTATATGCCCTGAATTCCTGATCTTTTCAATACATTTAACATGAAGGGGTGTTGGTTTTGGTTGAAAGCATTTTCAGCATCTAGTGAAATTATCCTGTGATATTTTTTGAGTTTATTTATATAGTGGATTACATTAATAGATTTTCTTTCTTTTTTTTTTTTCGGAGCTGGGGACCGAACCCATGGCCTTGCAGTTGCTAGGCAAGTGCTCTACCACTGAGCTAAATCCCCAACCCACATTGATAAATTTTCATATATCAATTTCTCCATCCCTGGAATGAAGCCTACTTGATCATGGTGAATGGTGTTTTTTGATGTGTTCTTGGATTCAGTTTGCAAGATAAAAGGGCTTGAAAAATGTTTTCCAAGTAAATGCTCCCAAGAAACAAGCTAGAGTAGCTATTCTAATATCCAGTAAAATTGACATCAAGCAAAAGTAATCAAAAGAAATGGGGAGGAATACTTCATATTCATCAAAGGAAAAATCTACTAAGGTGAATCTGAACAGAGACACAATGAAACTAGTAGATGTTATGAACTAAATGGATTTAACAGATATCTACAGAACATATCACCCCCAAACTAAAGAATATACTGTCTCCTCAGCACCTCATGTACCTTTCTCTCAAATTGGCCGTATAATCTTATACAAAATACGCCTCAATAGATACAAAAAGATTAAAATCATTCATTGCATTCTATCAGGTCATCACAGACAAAGGCTGGACTTCAACAACAGAACAACAGAAAACCCACATAACTCATGGAAACTGAACAACTCTTCTCAATGATAACTTGGTCACAGAAGAAATAAAGAAATTAAAGACAGTCTAGAATTCAGTGAAAATGAAGGGATATAATGTCCAAACTTATGGTACACAATAGAAGCACTGTTAAGAGGAAAGTTCATAGTAATAAGTGCCTTCATAAAGAAAGTGGCGAGATCCCATACTATCACCATAATAGCATACCTGAAAGCTCTAGGACAAAAAGTAAACGCACCCAAGGGGAGCGGAATTCAGGAAGTTGTAAAAGTCAGGGCCGAAATCAACCAACTAGAAGCAAAGAGAATGATATATAGAATCCCCAAACCCAATAGTTGGTTCTTTGAGAACATTAACAAGATAGACAAACCAACCCTTAGCTAAACTAAATAAAAGGCACAGAGACAGTATCCAAATTAACAAAATCAGAAATGAAAAGGTAGATAACAGGAACTGAGGAAATTCAAAAATTATCACTTCTTAGTACAAAAGCCTATATGCAACAAAACTGGAAAATATAGAAGAAATGGATGATTTTATATACAGGTACCACATTCCAAAATTAAATCATGATCAGATAAACTGTCTAAAACCCCTAAGGAAGTAGACACAGCCATTAGAATCCTCCCAATCCAATAAAGCCCAGGACCAGATGGTTTTAGTGGAAAATTCTACCAGACATTCAAAGAAGAGCTAATACTAAAACTCATCAAACTACTCCATAAAATAGGAACAGAAGAAATACTCTCTAACTTATTCTGTGAGGACACAGTTACCCTGATACCTAAATGACACAAAAACCTAACAAAGAAAGAACTTCAGACGAGTTTCACTTATAAGCATCAAAAATTCATCTTTCATTAAGGTTAGCGTTGCATTTATCTGTAGGCATGAAAAGAAGTACTTAAAATGTTAGAAATTACATCAGCTTAGGAAAGGCAGTAGCAAGTTTACTTCTCAGGATTATGAATACCATGAGTTTTTAACTGGGTTTAAACTTCCCAGGCATGAATTTCCTCCCACCAACTAGTCTTTAGTTCAAGTAGACAACTGTTACTTACCCCAAAATAAAAATGCCCATAGTATATAGCTAGACTTATGTTGCTGGACCAGTTGTCATCTGTAGGCTTTTTGGTAGAACAATTATTTTCTCCCCCTCCCTTGTCATCTTGTGCAGAATCATCCAATACTTTGAGAGCCAGTCCTGGGACGGGAAGCTTCCAGTTCAATTCCATCTCATGACCTCTAAGTGCTGTTTCCAAAGTATATCATGTCTTCAGCAACATGGTCTTACCTTCCAGTTCTGAAAGACAATGAAGGATAATGGCAATAGCTCATATTGTTTTGGGAATCTTATATTTCTCTGAGCTACAACCTTATATTTCTCTAATGCTTGTCATCGGGGCATTTGTTATATATTATATGACTCTTGGGAGTAAGCCTTATCACTTCATGTAGTATAAATTCATCACATGCTAATTATATACAACATGGAATATAAATCAACATACCATACAATAACAATCTCTATTAATACATAATACAATATAATAGTAAACTTTAATATATTTGTATATTAATCATATAGATACATAATATTTGCACATTTAAAGTAAGCTTTAAACTAATATAGTGCCTATGGCCTTTTCAAACATCCTGAGTATTATTTCTCTACTCCCTCCACTGTCTGTAGTGTTCCCCCTTCCTTCATAGTTAAAGCCTCTCTCTATTTTCTTAAATACTTACAGCCTTACCTGTCTCCTATTATCCAACTCTCTAGTATGCCTTGCTTGCCCCTGCTGCAGGGTCATTTTCTATTTTCTTGGCTTCTTTGGATAATTCGGTTTATATTTTCATGTCTAAAGATAGAATCCACAAAAACAATTAGATACCATGTGGTGTTTGTTTTTCTGTATCTGTATTACCTCACTATGTGTAATATTTTCCAGTTTTATTCATTTACCTCAAATTTCATGATACTATTGTTCTTTACAGCTGTGGCATTTTACACTGTGTGTATGTAACATAGTTCTGTTATTCATTCCTCAGTTGGAAGACAGTTATGTCATTTCCATTTCATAGCTACTGTAAATAGAGCAGCAAGAAATATGGCTGAGAGAAATATGGCTGAGAAAGAATCTCTGAGGTAAAATGTTAAGTTCTCTGGTTATAAGCCAAGAAGTGGTACAGCTGAATCATATGCAGATTTATTTTGGCTTTAAAAGAAGTCCTTATGTTGATTTCTATAGTGGCCCTACAAGTTCACAATCCCTCAGGTAGTAAACGAAAGTTCTAATTCTCCACATTCTCCTCAGCATTAGTTTTCAACTGTTTTCTCGACCTTGGTAATTCTGATTGAGACAAGATAAAGTCTCAAGATATTTGAATTTGCATTTCTATAGTTGCTAAGGTTGTTAAAGATTTTGACAATATTTCTTACCCATTTCACCCTTTTCTTCTGAGAACTATCTGTTGAGACCCATAACTCATTTTTGCTTGGCCTTTTTTTCTGCTTTTCGAGATTATAAATATATAATTTCTTCCTTCACTTTATTTCCTCCAAACCCTCCCATATACCTCATCTTGTTGTCTTTCAAATTCATGGTTTCTTTGTTATTACAAACATTACATGTGTGTACATGTCCATGTATGTTCTTCCTGTTCAGTCTGTATAATGGTTCTTGTATGTATGTTTTCAGGTCTGACCATTTGGTGTAAGATAGGTGTGATCTTCCTTGTTTTCTTGATTGTTTGACTCTGAAATGCTTGTTTGATTGACCTCCATCAGATATGTCGCTGGACAATAATCTCACTCTATCGCTTCTACTACTCCACTGTTTCCTTTGCTGCAAGTATTTGTGAGAATTTTATACATGAGTGCAATTTCCTCCAATCACATCCCTTCTTCTCTACCTGGTTTAACTTGCCTCTTCTTTATATTCCCTTCTCAAATTTCTCTTTCTATTAGATATAAAACTGAGTCTGATTTGCATTGCTCCTCTGTACATTGGAGTAGGAGTACCAATGGAGCACTTATAAGAGAGCTCATCCCTGACTAGATGGACTCTATCTTCCTCAACAGTGGTCAACTGACTGGAGCTCCTATATTAATGTCCTCTTCCTTTGCAGGATTTTCCAACAGAAGAAGAACAAAGCTAATGTTTTGTTTAATATGTCTGCTACAGGTATAAGAATGAAATTTGAGTTCTAAAAGTGTTGGAATATGGGTACATTACAACACATACTCATGGAAATTGATTATGTAATTTCTTTTTAATTATTTCCTTCTCATTTCTTCATCTGAATTTAACATTAGAGTTTAATTTTAATTTGAGGATAAAGCTTATTGTTTATCATTTAAAAAACAGCCAATTTAAAAGAAAATATTCTATTCCAAACATGATAAATATTTAATTAATAAATGGAATAGTTAATCTTCAGGAAATAAGTCTTTGTCCCTGGAATATTTTTGTGGAGTTATAGTGACTGCTGATAGAAAGCATGTTATAGATCTTTGTATATAACAAAAATTAACAAGAATCAGGCCATGCATTTTAAAGATCGCAAAGAGGGGTATACAGGAAAGTTCTGGAGGGAGAAAAGGAAAAGAAAATGTAATGATATTATGATCTCAAAAATAAAATAAAAATTAAAAATATGTGAATAAATATGTATGGCTTAACATCTATATTAAAATAAAAAGTAATTTTGTTTTTGGCTTTCAGTTCTTTTATTTCTTAAATTTTCTATTTGGTTCCTTTTTAACATTAATTTAATTGTAATTCTCCCACAAATTATTTAATCTGCATTACTCACCTTGTCACCAACATTCTGTCCTTATTTCCATAATGAAATGGTCCCATAACTACATTCTCTTGCTTTTTAGGCCTTTTATATGATCTGTGAACATGTGATGTGTGTTTGAAAGAGAGAGAGAAAGAAAGTGTGTATGTGATTCTGTATCTGTGTGTGTGTGTGTGTGTGTGTGTGTGTGTGTGTGTGTGTGTGTACACAATTACATATTCACACATCTGTGGAAGAAAGGATTTGATTTCAGTTGTCTTTATCTTTCTCAAGTTTTTATTTTAGACAGTGATTAAGTAAGCAGAGCTCACCAATTGGCTTCACAACCTGCCTCCTGTTTTAGTGACCATTAAAATTCAGGGCTTTGAACCCCTTTTCTGGATGACTGCATTTCCTTGTCTCTGAGTTCAGGCATCCGGGAGTCATGTGCTTTGGTAGGTGTAGTAGTTGCTTTACCCTTCATTTTCTTGTTCTTTTTGTTTTCATTTTACTGAAAATATTTTTCTTCTACAATATATGCTACTTACATTTTTCCTCCCTCTGTCCATCCTAGTTCCTTCTTACCTCCCCTCTTTTCCAGATCTATTTTCTTTTTGTCTTTTCTTAGAAAAGAACAGGCTTCTAAGAGTTAACTACCAAACATGACAAAATAAAATATAAGAAAATAAGACAAAATCTATCACATTGTGTCTGTACAAGGCTGACCAACAGGAGAAAAAGAGCCCCAAGCAAAGGAAGAGGAATCAGAGACTGACTCATTCACATGTCTGGGTAGCCCATAAAGATACATAGCTAAAAGTTAAAATATATATGCAAAAATATATACATTTGTGTTTTCCTGAATTTCTTTCAAGGATTTAACCAATTTCTTTTTAAGGGCATCTATCATCTTTGTATGTATGATTTATGGTCATTTTCTTATACATCAGCTATGTTGGAATACCCAGGGCCTTTACGGTAGGATAATTAGGTTCTAGCAGAGATATATTTCCTGGCTGTTATTGATTGTGTTTTTATCCTGACATTTAGACATCTGGGATTGTGATGATTATAGGTCTATGAGCTGGTTTCTGGATTTGTCTTCCTTGGGTGAGTGTTTTTTCTTGGTATCTGTTTCTCCTTTGGAATGTCAGAGTATAATGGCTGTTTGTTGATGGTAGAACATTTTCTTTGGGCCTAATAGTTGTGGCCACTAGGCATTCCAGGTAAAATGTGTTTCAGGATACTGGGAAGTGGGATGTTCATGGTTTTGGAAGATAGCAGAGATTTCAATCAATATCTTATTTTTTCTTTTTCTTGGAATAGATGTCATCCCAGAGTGGCTACTATGACATTAGAGGTTAGAGTGGGGAATTGGATCTAGAGAGAAAGAAGTAGAGGGGAAGATATATGGACAGATTACCTGTTTCCTTGGCAGGAATGGTCTGCAGGCTAGCAGGAAGTGCCTGCTAGAATTGATAACTGGAAAAAAATAATACATAAGAAGAAGGAAAGTAGGAGGAGAAGTCTGTGGGATCCATGGAGATGTGGACAGAGGGAAGGAAGGCTACAGCAGGTGTTTTTGATGCAGAGATGGGGTTGAGACTAGGGGATTAGGTTTGGAGGAGCAGGAGAAATATGAAACAGTCTACTTGTTACCCTGACAGGGGCCAGGGTAGTATCACTGGAAGACAAAGATTGAGGTCTCTGGAGGTTCCTGGGAGGGGAAGCAGTTTAAGTAACATTGGGAGGAGACATTTTTTAAAGAACCTCTCTTATTTAAAGCAACCCGCCTCACACATTTTTTGAGCTAAATGTGTTTCCAGGTTTTTCTTTCTGCCAACCTTTTCCTTGTTTTTTAATCACTCTCTGTAAGTCTTATTTATGTAAAATCCTCATGTAGGGTTATAATTTTCACTACTGTTTTGATGGATGAAGCAGGTAAAAGTAATGGAAACAGTGCTTTTGCAATAAACTTGGTATTAAATTTAGAAAGAAACAAAAAAACTATAAGGGAACAACATTTGTACATTTGAATTACACTTCTACTATGCTTCAGAAACAGAGCAACTAGAATAAAGTTATGATTGTCTCCCATAACAATGGGTGATTAAAAAGTACAATTTTAAGTTTATGAATAATTATGAAATAAAATAAAGAAAACACCAAGAATGTGGGAAAGAGTGGGTAAGAAGGACTAAGAATAAGTGAGTTAAAGAAAAAAACAAGTCAAAAAACGTGAATTAGAGGTACAAAGTCATTAAAAATAGGAATAAATAATATAAAAAGCTTAATCAGGCACAGAGAGTATACAAAACAAATGACTAAAACACAGAAATACAAATTCAAAAAAAATGTGTGACAATGCAATGTTACAAAAATATCTCTAATATTAAAAGAAACTGAAATGTTTTGTGGATCTAACAGTCAAAGTTATTAATACATCTTGAGGTCACTTAAGACTGCTATCCCAGTAGGGGCTGTCTTGGTCTCTGTTCCCTGCTATTGGATCCCCTTCCTCTATTTGTACTGTCTGGTTGAGCCTCAGTGGAAAAGGACGAGCCTTGTCCTGCTGGAACAAGATGTCCCAGAATGGGGTGATATCCAACTTAAGAGAACTTAAGATTAGACAATGGGAGGAAATGGTAATGAAATTGGGACATAAAGGAGGGGGGCTGTGATCATGATATAAAATGGATAATAATTATTGAAGAACAAATAAATAAAATTTAATGAAACAAAGAATGTTACCTTACTGTGTACTTAGCCTGTTTTTTTTCAATAAGTTATTTATTCACTTTACATCATGATTGCAACAACCCCAATCCATTCTCATGCAGCCCCTTCTGCTTTCTCCACTCTCTTTCTCCTCTGAGAAGGGGAATGCATCCCCGCGTACCAACCTATCCTGGCACATCAAGTCACTGCAGGACTAGGAACATTTTCTCTCACTGAGGCCAGACAAAACAGCCTGGTTAGGGGAACAGAATCCAGAGGCAGGCAGCAGAGGGCCAATTTCAAATACTGAACCACTAACTGAAGAGCATGAATTGACCCCCCCCCTACACACACACACCCCTTGCACATATGTAGCAGATGTGCAACTTGGTCTTCATGTGGGTCTAGCAGCAACTGGTATGAGAGCTGTCTCTGAATCCATTGCCTGTCTATAGACCCTGTTCTCCTAACTGTGCTGTCTTATCTGGCCTCAGTGGGAGAGGATATGCTTTTTTCCTGAAGTGATGTGATGTGCTAGGGTGGTATGGTACCCAAGGGTGCCCCTCCCATATCTCAAAGGAGAATGGGAGAGGGAGGAGAAAGGATGAGGGGGCTGTGTGGTGGCGTAAAGAGAGGAGGATATTGGGATGTAAAGTGCATAAATAAATTAATTTTTAAAATTTAAAAAGAGAGAAAAACAGAGTAATAGCCAACCTTAAATGTCTTGGATTTTTCCATGTAATCAGCTTTTACAAGCTTAGAATTTGCTGCTCATGATTTTCAATATCTGTGTAACTGTGGCCAGGGAGAAGGTTAGAATCTGTGTCTCCTCATTACCTTTGTCACTGAAAACACTCCTGCTCTTAGATCTCTGGCTGCTTCTCCACTGATAATGATAAGTTTTTGCTGAATATATTTTTGCATCTATAAGTTTATATCAAATCAGCCCACTTCTCCTATTTGCATCATTGAAGGGATACTCTCTTGCCTCCTTGTTGGAGGACTAAGGTTTCTGACATTTTGAGATGAGGTAATCTTACCTTTCCTACTTTCCCCAGCCAATTCCTTTGGCAACAGTGTCTCTCTCTCTCTCTAGAGAAGTACTCTCCTCCTTTATCCCATCTGGGAGGAAATAAGAAACAACAGAAGGTAAGTCTAGCTGAGCCTCTGCTTCATAGACCCTATTCAGATCTCCTAACTCACTTGATTTTGTAGTCATTGCTCTGAAGACCATCTTACATTCGAATTCTGACATTAAAGAGTGTAGTGTAGTGTAGTATAGTACAGTGTAGTGCTGTGTGTGGTGTAGGGAAATACTTTCCTTTTATATCTTGTTCAGCACTACAAATTATAGATAATTATTTCTTTGTATATCTAAAATTAAATATTTCTAGACTTTTTATTATATACCTTTTATTCTTTGTAAATATCTTGCATGTATACACTGAAATATGGCCATATGCTCTCAATTTTCCTCCTCCAACTCTCCCTTTTCCCTCGTAATATAATCCCCTTCTTAATGTGTTACCAAATTATTGTTACATATATGTGCATGGTTATAGGGCCATACACTAGAGTACAGAGAAACCCACCTGTGACCACATCTTCAAAGAAGAATGGCTCTTCATCTCCAGCAGATATCCACTGACAGAGGTTCCTCAGTAAGGGATTGAGCCTGGGGAGTATCTCTCCCTCCTAGGCTGACATTTTGGCTGTCTTCTCCTCATAAAGGCCTTATACAAGTATAGATAGTGACTGTGAGTTACTGAATTAAATAGCTGTTGCTTAGAAAACAGCATTTCACATCTCTCTATGTTCTGGATCTTGCTGGATTTTTATCTGTTTCTCAATTTCTATAGATTACAAGGAAAGTCCCATTCTAGAGAGAGAATATATGCTTTATAATTCATAACTTTGGGGATTTACATCTCAATGAGATTTGCATTGAAATATTTGAATACTGAAATATAAGCAGATGTTCAGCCTGTGTGAAATGTAGTTCTTTTGTGTCTCAGCACATCTATTTCCTCCATGCGTGTCATACACAGAATCTTTAGAAATATGGATTTCACAAAGTTTCTATATTTCATTGCAGAAACCATTTAGGAAGGAAGGTCCTTGCTATTTATTTCATGGTTTTAGAATCTGATATATACTAGAAGTGGCTGTTAGTAAGCTAGATATTTCTTTAAATTTCATTGTCTTTGAATGTCATAAAGAAGTATAAACATTCCATGGGAATTTGTGCAATATTATAAGGTTTATCTAGGGTATATTTTTGATCCATTGTGAATTATACCGTACAACTATAAAGGTCAAATATGAAGCATGGTTTACAGAGTTCGTGGTTGTTTTTATACTTTAAAGCCTATAGATAATTTGCTCTATAAATTTTATGAATAACAAATAGAAGAATCTGGAAATAGACCTGAGTAGGTGTGTCAGAATCTCTACCTGTCTGGCGTGTATCATACCCAACCTTACAGATTGTCACTCCAGTAGACTTTATTCACTATTGCCATCCTACCCTCAACACCTGCGGAGTACATCAGCACTCTTAGATGCAGACATTGCAAATACATTGATACAAGATGTCTGAGTAGACCAGGCTGCTGTTCATTTCATGGTTTATCTACTGTGATTTGGGTTTTTATGCCATTTGAAACCAAAATATGCATAATGTTGATTTCTAAAGTCTTCTTACTATTGCATATATACAGTATCATAAAGCCAGTATCCAATTCAAAGGCAAAGCACAAATAATGTAATACTAAACCTGCACCTTACTCAGTGGACCACTTGTAACCAAGTTTCTTTTCTGAGGTTTTGATACTATCTTATCCATAAAGACTATGTCATAATTTCACTGTTTTTGTTCATTCTAACTATAAAATAGAAAGGTATTATGCTTTTCATGCCATCAATAAATTACTCTAAATTTTAATTTATTGGGGTAATTTCCAACTTTCTTGGACTTTGCTTCTCTATGTATTTCAGTGCACAAGCTCATTGAGAGTATAAGTAGCTCTGAGTTGATTGATTTCTACAATATTGGGCTGGGCAGAATTTTAAATTAACTGTAGATATGAATATATGAATGAACAAAATCTCCAAGTGGCAAAGTGTACAAGAAGATTGGAAGAAACAAGAACATAAAGCATTACCAGAAAAAAAGGTTTGAAATGCCAGCCATGATACTTTGTTATGTGAGTGCTAGTCTGGTTTCATTCACTGTTTCAACACTGATTGATCAGTAGTGATTACCAAAAGTGATTACCATCTGTGTTGATGGGTCCCAGGCTACATAGATAGGAAGTAGTCTCTTCTTTTATTAGCAGAATTTACAGTGGAAAAGAAGGTAAGATTGAGAATACCCAGTATACCATTTGTAATTTGTATGTTTCCTTATGAGTGCCTGAGCATTTTGAACCTAAAGTTCGAAAAGAGGAAAAAGGGATAAACTCTACAACTGATAGGACATGCAATACAAAAACTATGTGAGCAGATAAGTCCATTCAATATCCTGCAGTCTGCATGAATCACAGAATGGAATAACAAAAACTGCAAACTTATTTTAACATTATGAGATCTCTCTCTCTCTCTCTCTCTCTCTCTCTCTCTCTCTTTGCATGTGTATGTGTGTTGATTTTGTAGTTTGACTGTGTAATTCTCAAGTATGAACTTTGTAGATGAAAACAGTGTCACAATGTTCAAAAGTTGGACTTGCTCAGTAAAGAAAATCATTTTTCTTGGAGTCAATAAGATGGGATCTTATCTGACTGTCATCATATAATACATTTTGGCTTAACAAATCACACACGGTGATAATTCTACATGGGGGTATATTGACAACATTTTAGTCAAATTCTCAATAGAAGACAATAGAATGATATCAAGTTTACGTTATCAGAATATGACTTCATCTTGAATATGACCAGCTGAGGCTTGTTAAGTTTCTCCCCCTGTAGAAAATAATACAGAGATACTGTATATCTCCAGTCTGCATGAAAGCTTCTGCAATATCATCTTCTGATGCATAAATGTTTTAGATCACAAAGTATTAAATATAGTAATCTGGACAACAAGCTCAGTGTTAATTCTCTGAGAGGTGTAGTACCTAAGATTCAGCCAGTCTTCAAGGTAAGGGAACAAGGAAAGTCAACAATGATGATTAAATTTGTAGTTTTCCTAAGAAATGAAGTCAATAGGCATACAGAAATTGGTTCATTCTGTTTAAGAGTTTGAACAAGATGTTAACTGTTCTCAGTCAAAATACACATAATCTATGAAATCAGTAGAATTCCCTTGAGAGCAAGTCCAGTTGATCAAATAACAGGAGCTCCAGTGTTCAAGGACAAGAGAGAATGGATGTTCCAGTTGAAGATAAAGGTGGACTTTATCCCCCTCTATCTTTTTGCCCTGTTCAGGCTTTCAGTAATTGCATGATACCAACCCACAGTGAATATTATCATCTTACATAGCTCACCAAAAGAATAGGTGATCCCTCTGTAGATCATCATCAGCCAAACCTAGACATATTGTACTAGTTCGGCACTTGTAAACCCAGACAATTGATATATAAAAACTAAGCACCATATAATTAATGACCATTATAAAAATTAAAACATTAAACACTCTTTGTACCCTAAAAGTTTTTCAGCTCTTTGCATAACTTTTACAAAAAAAAATTGATTGAAACTCTCAAAGAAGTAGCTTTTTCTGTTTTGCAAAGAGGAAAGTGATAGTTGTAAAGAAAAAGATGTATATGTACATATGAGTTGAAATGGGAAAAATAGACCATCAAAACTTTTGAGTACATGTTCTATAATGTTAACATCGTTTAGTCTATGATAAATAATTGGCAGAAAATTGTGATGAAACTGCAGTGGTCATTCTCTTGAGAAATATTGCCTTAGTCAGGATTTCTATGCCTGCACAAACATCATGACCAAGAAGCAAGTTGGGGAGGAAAGGGTTTATTCAGCTTATACTTCCACATTGCTGTTTCATCACCAAAGGAAGTCAGGACTGGAACTCAAGCAGGTCGGTAAACAGGAGCTGATGCAGAGGCCATGGAGGGATGTTTCTTACTGGCTTGCTTTCCCAGGCTGGCTCAGCTTGCTCTCTTATAGAACCCAAGACCACCAGCCCAGGGATGGTACCACCTACAATGGGCTGGGTCCTCCCACCTTGAATACTAACTGAGAAAATGCCTTACAGCTGAGTCTCATGGAGGCATTTCCACAACTGAGGCTCTTTTTTGTGATAACTTTAGCTTGTGTCAAGTTGACACACAAGACTAGCTAGTATAAATATTAATTGTTTAATAATGAAATTTGTTTTATTGCTCATTTACTAGTTCTTTGAGAATTTTATGCAATATATTTTGATCATATTTCCTCCCTTCCTCCTCATCCTCCCAGATCTACTTCCCCTCCCAGCCTACCCAACTTTCTGCCCTTACAAGGAGAAAATAAGTCCAATGAGTGCTGTCCAAATATTTCTGTATGTGTACCTTCCACTGGATCGTAGTTGACTTACTAAGGGCTCACTCTTAGAGAAAACCAATCCACTCTTCCATAGCAACTGTCCGTTGTGAATAGGTATTGATGAAGTTAGGGGTAGGATGGTGTGCTATGTACTTTCTTAATGGTACAGTTTGTCTGTCTTGGACTTATGTGTGGTTTGTCAGAATGCTACCTCAACTAATGTGAATTTATATGTCCAGTTTCTCTGTAATATTAGCTAAACTCTGTTTCCTTGTAGTAAATTAATAACTCCCCCTTCTATGACCCCCTTAGTCTTGGCAGGACAATGTATGATACAGCTGTTCTGTTTAGGGTTGATTATTTCCTAGTCCTTTATTCTTTTTTCATTGACAAATTTTGGATTTGTGTTCATCTCTATTTCTTTCAAAATGAAGCAGCTTGGTAAGGGTGGAGACAATAAATTACCAATGAATATAATTGGTAATTATATTCAGATTAATACTATTCCCATTTAGCAGGATAATAAGGACAGTTTCCTTTATAGGGACCATGACTCCTCTAGTCACAGGTTACTTTATGATATAACAGCAATGACCCTACTCGATAACACAGGCAAATAGACAAAATCCAGTGCTAGGAATGAGATACCACTTTTGGAGTTGTTGGTTAATAAGATACAATCGACCCTCAAAATTAGATAGAAGTCATTTACCAATGTTCTCAGTTACTCCCTGTAACTTGATGGTTAGATCCTATTGTTGAAGACACCATATATTTAGCTCATAGAAGAGGAAGTAATAAGGATAGCATTCATCTGGAAGCTTTATCTCTACTGACTAGGAAACTAGAAGTGAAAGAAGCTGTGTATATAACTAGAGGAAACATCAACTATCAATCTGAATTACCTGTAATCCTATGCACTATAACTGTCCTAGTAAGAGATGCTCATTGGTACAATGGTGGTACCAAGTCATTGCCAACTACTCTCTGATTGGATTTAAAAGCGGATTGACAAGTTCAAACCTGTATCTTAGCCTTGTATAGATTTCTTTGAATATTTCTTTTAAATCAATGGAGTATGAATTATTGAACTTTTTTTTATTTTCATACTCCCAATACCCAGTATAAGGAAGTACTCAAAAGTAAGAGGTACTTAATAACTGAGTGAGAAACTAAATGAAACAATTAGAGAGCAGAAACTTTTGAGACTCACTATTGTCCAGAAAGAGACAATTAGCTGCATGTCAATCACAACAAAGTAGTTTTGAACATAGATGTTAAACTTTCAGGGTATTTTTGAAGTGGTATATATTTGATTATTAGTTCCAGAATCATTGCACAAGCATACAGTATTATTGCTTTAAGTGTTGAAGATAACTCTACTCATCTCCTTCATTGGGTTACATTATGTCTACTAAGTAGGGGCAGGGAAAGTCTTACACATGGGAAATTTTGAACATGTGTCTGAGTTTTCTCTTCACTTGGCACTGAAGCACAAACTCATATTCAATGCCAGCATCTGTTGTGAGCTTTTGTTTTTACCATACTTTTAGATAATACAGCCAGATCAACAGGGACCCAGGAGTCAAAGCAGAGAATCTAAGAAAGAATTTAGGAAGAACAAAGTTAGACTCTCTCAAATACATTTAATTGTGGAAAGATGTCCCACAGTTGAACTCAATTTAAAAAATGAGAGTGTACCCAAGGAGTGAATGGAAATCAGGTCGGGTGGGGGGCGTGACAAAGACCTGTGATGGTAGAGGTCCCAGGAAGGCTATGAGCATGTCTCTAGCTGAGATTCCTTAGCAGTAGGGAATATGGAGCCTGAAGTGGCCACCTTCTGAGGTCAGGCAGAACTCTGAGTGGAGAAATAAGGACACTAACCTATTCACACAACCTTCAATTCAAAATTTTTCCTGCCTGCAAGAAGTTCAGGGACAAAGGCAGAGCACAGGCTGAGGGAATGTCCAACTAATGACTGGCCCAATCTGAGACCCATCCCTTGGACAAGAAGTAATCTGTGGCTCTATTCATGATACTCTGTTACGCTTGCAGACAGAAGCCTAGCATATCTGTCCTCTGAGAGGTTCTACTGAACCATTGGCTGAAATAGATGCAGAGACCCACAGCCAAACATTAGAAGGAGCTTAGAGAATCTTGTGGAAGAGTAGCAAAACAAAATTAAGGACCAGGTGAGGATAGAGATTCAACAAGACCAACAAAGCCAATCATCCTGGACCCTTTGAAGCTCCCAGAGACTGAAACACTGACCATAGAGCATACATGGACCTACCCTACCTGCCCTCACACCCTGTAAAAGGCAATAGAATTGCAGCTTAGTTTTTACGCAGATGCAGGTCCCCCAACAGCTGGAGCACAGGCTGTCACAGAGTCTGTTGCCTGCCCATGAATCCTGTTCCCCTAACTGGGGTGCCTTATCTGGACTCAGTGAGAGAGTATGCATCTAGTCCTGTAGTGACTTGATATGCCACTGTAGGTTGGTACTCAAACTATCCTCGCCATTCTTAGGGAAGGGAAGGGGAGATTGGAAGAGCAGCTATGCGACAGGGAGGAGGCGGCAGGACTCAGAATGAGGTGTAAAGTGAATAAATAAATAAACTAATGGAAATCTGAAAAGTTGAATATAATTAAGTAGTCACAATTGTAGGCATTGTGACTAGAAGCCAGTTGTTTTAATTCTTCTTTGGATAATTTTTAGAGACAGAATCCTGATTTTTTTCCCACTACACATGACCTGGAGTGACCTGGAGTTTTATTTCTTTGGATTTTATTTTAATTTCTACATGAATATTTTAGTGGTCATTAGATATATATTTGTATCTTCATTATTTATTTCTGTCTCCTTCTGCTAGCAGAAATACAAATATCCCAGTGATGTAGGTGAATGAGAAGGCTTTCATTTTCCGTTCCATGACTTCAAAACATGTAATTTTCCTCAAAACTCAAATTAGGTCATCCAGAGTCTAAGAGACATAATCAAAACTGTGTGGCTAAATTCTTATGCAAATGGACTTGCAGACAGGCATGCAGTACTTTTTATACATGGATGCTTGACTTGGGATCATATGGAAGAATCCTCCCTGAGACAGGGCCAATTCTGAGCAAGAGCTGTCGAGAAATGCTGCAGGATGCTAAAGTGGTAGGTACATGGAGAATCAGAGAAGTCAATAGATTTGCTAAGATGAAGAATTTGAAATAAAATGAGGTTGTACTCTTAGAGTTTTGAGCTTTTGTTAAAGCACCATTGAAGCTATTTAACCCTAAAACTAGAAATGTTGTCATCATCATTTCTGTCATCATCATCATCACCATAGTCATTATTGTTCCCCCCCATGTGAATACGTGTGTGTGTGTGTGTGTGTGTGTGTGTGTGTGTGTGTGTGTGTGTTTATGTGTGCACATACACATGTGCTGTGTCTCTACATTTGGGAACAAGGAACCTTGTGGTCAATGAGAGTTTGTAATTTTTGTTTTATTTTTGAGATTATAAATATATAAATTATCCCTTTATTTTCTTCATTCTAATAGCCCTCCTTGCTCTGTTTCAAATCCATAGCACTTTTTCAATAATTGTAACTATATGCATAGAAGATATATACATACACACACATATACATACATACATATATATATATATATCAATGGCTAAATATAAAGTTCTCAGTCCATATAACCTTATTCATATATAAGTGTTTTTAGGGCTAACCAGTTTACATTGTATCTTAAACTTTCATGTCTATCACTAAAAGGAAAGCCAATATTGAATGTAGCACTTCGTCTGGTTTTTTACTTGAATATGAAATTAAAAAAAAATCATTTTAACCTTCAGATACACAGTGCAGCAATCTGTTCCCAATTTTTCTAATTTTTCCGACAAATCATTTGAAGCCTTATTAATATTCACTAGCATTTCAGAAATAGAATGTCAGAATGTTTGAGAAGCCAACTCTATTAAATTATCCTCAGGTTTGTCCATCAAGTGAAATGATAAAATAAGTCCTTTAAAGTCTTTTCCTCTTTCTTCTGTGACTCTCTCTAGAAAGACAATCATCATGAATAAAACAGAATTCTGTGCACAAACATGCAAATGACTCCAATTTTATATAAAATGAGAGGTTAGGAAAGAAAACACTAATGGAATACAGGAAAGTGGGCTGCTATAGACAAATTTTACAATAATTAGGACATTATAATCACATGGAAAAACACTCTGATTAATCTGTTAAATATATTATTTTTATTGTTTTTTATGAATCTGGCTGAAGTGACGGAAAAAATCTTCAAAATAATAAAGTTTATTCTACTGCTAATGGAGTGCATTATGAGTATATCTTAAATAAGCTTGTATATTAGAAGAATTTTATCTGCATATGTGAGAGGTAAAATGGTCAGTAGTATTGAATTGTGTGTGTTTGTGTGTTTGTATGTGTGTGTATGCACTCATGAATGTGTGCACTCCATAGCAGCTTTGCTCATAAATCAGTAGCATGAATAAAACTAATCTTTTTAAGAGGTAGTATTTACTGATTCATGGGCATATACACTTTGGAGATAGTCAAGGAAATATTTGAACCTTGACTCCTATAATTCACCCCAATGTGACCCAGTTGTCATCTATCACCTGAATATGAAAACATATTTTCTCACATATATATCTATAGTAAAGTTATGAAGTGACCTACTTCATAAATTTCCAGGAAAACATTTTCCTAGACTAACACTAAGTAGCATTAATATATAATGTGTGTGTGTGTGTGTGTGTGTGTGTGAGAGAGAGAGAGAGAGAGAGAGAGAGAGAGAGAGAGAGGGGGGTGTGGTGTGTGTGTGTGTGTGTGAGAGAGAGAGATAGATAGATAAAGAGAGAGAGAGAGAGTGTGGTGTGTGTGTGTGTGTGTGTGTGTGTGTGTGTGTATACAAATAACGTAAATTTAGCCATCAAAGAATAAGGGAAACAGTTTCCCAAATAGAAGTTTTGTGCCCCCAAAGAAAATCTCTTGTCCTAAGAAGCAGTTACATCATGTTGAGCCATTGACCAATGAGGACATATGTGATTCCCAGTCATCACAAGCTGTTGCCAAAATTATTTGTCATTCTGTTCTGATATTCTGCTAACAGGACATGGTAATTAAATGACTCCTACTGACATACCGCTATACCTTCACTCAATCTACATCAAAGAAGCTCCTTCCCTGTATTAGATGTGAATTAACACAGAGACCCACATCATAATATTAGCAGTAAACGAGAGAATTTGGAGCACTTGGTTCTAAATGTGTGTCTACATCAAACCCTTTCCCTCAAAGCTCAGGAAACCCTAAGACAATGGTGGAAACATTGTAAGAGACAGTGTTAATGGGTGACTCCAAGAAAAAAATTGTCTTCCAGATACACCTGGACTTCCGCATTGTTGAACATATGAACCCATAGAGATTTTAACAATATATACATTTGGGGTTCTAGCACAAAAACTTATTACAACACCTTACAAATAAACTATCTGAAATTCCTATATCCTGGCAAAGGAAAATCAAATTTTCCAATGTACTGTAATTGGATATGTCCAACGAACTTCAGAGCTGGTTCCCTGCCCAAGAGTAGGTGAGAAACAGAACATGAATCGCATGGTATTTTGTGGCATTTTAATATTTTTGTTTTGTTTTGTTTTATGGTTTGTGTGTGTGTGCATTTAAGGGGTGATTGCATTCCTTGTTTTTGTTTATTTTTTCTTTGTTTCTTTGTTTTTGTTTTTCTTAAGAGAGAAAAAGAAAATATAAATGTTGGTGTTAGGATGGTGGGGAGTATTGATGAAGAATTTGGGAAAGTGAAAACATGCTCAAAATATATGGTATAAATTTTCTTTAAATAAAATTTTTATGAAATTGTCAGACAATAAAAAGTTAAAACATTGTAGGGGAATTTTAATCCAGTAGCATGGCTGCTCTGGCATGGGATCACATCCAAAGAACTAGGTATGTGTGATCTGGCTGGAATATAGATATATCCATAGAATATAACTGTGATTTCAAACAATAAAGTTATTTTTTAGAAGAAAGCAGCCATGTCTAAAGTAACATCTAATTAAGGAACAGATAAAGTGATGAATCAGAGAAAGATTTAACAGAATGAGTTAGAGAGAGAATGTGCCTGTCTCTCAGAGGAGAGGTGACTCAGAAAGCATCACAGAGAGAGAGGTAGGAAGAGAGAAAGAGTGAGAAGGGGGAGAAGGCAGTTTTACTGGTATAGTTCTATAGAGACAGTTTTTAGGTAAAGACAAAACATGTTAGAGGATGTGAAGGAAGCAGAATATTAGAACAGATTGACATAGTTAGTTTGCTGACCAAGCAGAACAATTCAATGAGAAGTCAAGGGAAGCTAGTTTGAATCAGTCATCGTGGAGAGGAATTTGGGCCAGAACAGTTGAGTCAAACCAACCAGCCAGAGTTCAAAAGGAGAGACAGTATGAGCTTATACACCAGTAAGACTCAAAGATGACAATTACATTTTGTGAATAAAAGTTACTTTTCACAAATAATTAGTTCTCCTAGAATTCTGGAGCCAGATATTAATAAATCAAGTGTTATAGGATTATGTTCTCTTAGTGAAAATATCCTTCTATTCTTCTTCCTGACTTCTGTTGATTGTCGCCGATCTATAATAGATCTCTGAAATAAGATTTAATCCGCTTTTATGTTTCCTTGTAAAATAATACAGCCAACAAATAAACTTATTGTAGCTTTTAGTTACCTTCCAAGGTCATCCAATTGAAGGATTAGTCCATAGATAATTCATCCACTGATTGCGGTATGATTAGATTAAAAGGACTTTCTCTAATCGATGGACAGCATTGATGAATTTCTGATGTGTTAGATAAATGTGACAGAATATTCAGAGGGAGAATATAGTTGGTGGAAGTAAATCACTTAGGCCATTGCGTGGGGATCTGTATCTATTTCAGACTTTTATAGGTTCCGTATGCCTCCTGAGAGGGAAGAAGGGCAGCTGTTCTGCTCTATCACATTCTCATTACCCAAAGTAGCAGAGTCAATCACTGACTGACATTGCTGGAACCAGGACCTTGTACTGGTTATTTCTGAATGTTTTAAAGAGTTTTCCTCTGGTTTCCAATACAGTAAATATAAATTTGGAAATTACGTTATTCATCATCTGGACAATTACAGGGTCTTTCAAGAATTCTAAAAATTTCTCAACCAGTATATTTTCAACTATTATCCTGTCTTTTCCTGCTATTTCCTCTTTCTGAAACATTTATTGGGTAAATGTCAGAATGTTCGTTCTTATGTCAGTCATTTAAATTATAATCTATATTCTTATACTTTGTTTTTTGGTCCAAGTTTAGGTGATAGATTCTCCTTACATTCTAAACTACAAATGTACATTTTACTCTTTCTAATTTGTTCTCTGTCCTACTTTTTGATACTTTAATCACGATTATTAAATATTGTCATTCCTTGATATTCTCTTTTCTTGCAAGATGCCTGAACTCATTTATATACTTACCTTTTCCTTCCTTAAATCTTAATAAGTTATGTGTCCAATAATTTTAGTTACTAATTATTCCCTCACCCTTCTCTTAGTTTCTTGTTGCATAGCTTTGCATTAATTTCTTTCCCTAGCCATACATTTCATATACTTATGCCATAATCCTCTCAGAGTATTTGAAGTCAAATTTCTTCAGTTTTCTGTTCCTTTGTTTCAGTGTCTATAGGTCTTCTGCAAACAAATTTTAGCTTCTGCTTTTTAGGTAATGAATTAACAAATACTGATTTTGAGACATGCCGATTGTAAACTCTTTGTTGTCCTTTCTCAGGGGAGTTTTCTTGTTGTTGCTGTTGCTGCTGCTGCTGCTGCTGCTGCTGCTGCCGCCGCCGCCGCCGTTGTTGTTTTGGTTTGGTTTGGATTGGACTTTTTGCTGTTCACTAAGTATCAAGGTCTTTGAGTCAACTTTTCATTGCTATACCATTCTTTAAATAAGATTTCATTATTATCTTAGCATAAGGTATGGCCATCTAGCTTCATTATTATGATTTATGTGGGGGCTCAGAATCAAATATCCATGCCTCAGTGAATCCAGTATATTACTTCCTGCTTGTAGGACTCCAACTAGCTCTACCTGTGTGAGCTCAAACTGTACAACTACGTCTTTAATTCTATCCATTTCCCTAGTGACTGCTTACATATCTGTACACACATACTTTCTCTATTCTCTATTCTAATTCTGGTATTTTACTTATATTTATGTGATTTTCTTTTTCCAGTTGGTATGGGGCTTCACTGTTTGTTATGCACATATTTTATTTGCACACATGCATTACAAATGTTCACAGGTGTGAAAAAAGAAGGTGAGAAGAGCAACGTTGAGGAAAATATATCAGTGACTGGATTATAACAAAATGAAGGATAATGTCATTTATGAAGAGATAAATCTTAGAAGATCTAAAACCCCAAGAAATGCTATGTAGACCTAAGCTAGATGTTAAAAGGATTCTTTAAAAATGTGGCCCTATTATGCTTATGAAAATGTACCACATTTTCAGATTTTAATCTTAATAATCAATTTATTTTAATTGGAAATTAATAAATGAACATGCATTTATAAGAATTATATGAAGTAGTCTAATTTAATGTTTATTTCTACTGAAAGTTGTATGTAGAAAAATTGCACTATAATATCCCAATCTTATGTTGTTATTGCTAGACTTCACTGATGTTAGAACTCCTCCAACTTTTACTTGTTTTCTTTTGTATGTGTGTGTTTAGTGTACACACAGTTACTAATATGCACATTTCTGTATCCATCACCATAGTCAAGCGATGAAACAATTGGGTCAACCAAAAAAACTTATATAAACATAAACAACTCCTCAGACACCTCATGTCTGCAATCCCATTCCTAAGTAACAGTAAGAAGAAAGATGACTATCATGTTTTAAAATTTTTAATCTTAAGAATGTTATTTGCATCCAATCCTGTTATATGTTACCTTCAAAAATAGTTTTTAGTATTTTATTATTATGTGCATATAATCTTGATCAAACTGATGCACAACCTTTTAGGCTTGGATTTATTATTTTCAACATTGTTCTTGGAGATCTGTCCAGGCTCCTGTATGTATTAATACATGGTTTCAAAGTACTTTGGTTTACTACTCCATGTATCCTGTGAGCACATCAGAATTTCATCAAAGCACAGTTATTAGAAAAACTCAGTTATTTACTTTTGCACACTGCAACAAATTGGACCCTGGGCAGCAATGTGTAATTTATTGAAATTTACAGTTGTTTTTGAAATAAATACAAAAGAGAACAATTATTGGGTATTATGATAAATGCATATTTACTTTTATAGGTATATTGCAAGCTGTTTTCGCTGTATCTTACCATTTTAATTTCAAACAACATTAAGTCATGGACCAGTTTTCAGTATCTTCACTCAATGTGGTGCCTCATTCTTTTCTATTTCAGTCTCTTCAAGCCTAGGTGCTTCCTCTGCCTCAGAGGCCAGGCAAGGCAGCCCAGCTATTAGACATATTGAATGTACAGGTAACAGCTTTTGGGACAGCCCCTTTTCCCATTGTTCAGGACCCACATGGAGGCCAAGCTGCACATCCGCTACATATGAGGAGGGAGGCTTAGGTCCAGCCTATGTATATTCCCTTGTTGGTGATTCAGCCTTGTTGGTGAGATGCCCAAGGGTTCAGGTTTGTTGACTCCATCTTCCCGTCTACCATAAGTCTTAATTCAGCTTTGGATTATTCTTGATAGAGCATATTATATGGGATTGAATAAATAAATAATGGAACTCACCTAAGGTCACATACAGCTTTACACCATCCTGAAAAATCTACACTTGATCTATTTAACCTTTCTTTGTTTTAAGCTTGGAAACCAATGACCTTTGTGTTCTGTTCATGGTCTCACTTTCCAAAGTGCCCTGTAGGTAGAATCATATGTCAGGTATGTATCCTTTTAAATCAGTCTTTCACCAATTATATATTGAAACCTCTTCATACTTTTCTCCTTTTTGACATTGGATAATTCATTCTGTGAATATTCCAAAACTTACGTATCAATCACTAACTCAGAAACTTTTCATTCATTCAGTTGATTTTTATCTTATTCAGTTTTCAAGGAAGCTGGGTGCTGTCAAGGTATCTGAAACTTCTGAAAGCACTTAAGTAATTTACCAAGGAAAATGATTTTCTGAATCATGTGGTAATACTATGAATAGTTTTTGAAGAAACCATTAAGTATATTTCTGAGTAATTGCTGCAGTCATGGGGCAAGAGAGGGAGTGGCTTCTGGCCTCCCTATTTCCAACACTGAACTTCCTCCGTGTACCTAATTTTAGCCTTTCTAATATGTATATAGAGGAATCTCATTTTAATATTTACTATTTTTAGCCTTTTTCATACAATATATTTGATCGTGTTTCCCTTCTTCCCTAAGTTCTCCAAAATCCTCCCCAGCTTCCTGTCTAACCAACTTTATGTTCCTATTCACTTTCCCAAGTGAATGTTTTTAAATATGCTTACCTCCCATCTGTGTATCTTTGGTAACTGATCAGTATTATCCTTTTTCTATTATTTAATCGGATCGTATTAGTTTTTTTTCTTTTGGACCAATATACATTACAAAAAGCACACAAACATGTTCAATATAATTAACTAAGTATGGCTTATAAAATAAAAACCACAATGGTTCATGTTAAGGGTTTTGGTAAACATGTACAAATATGCAATTTACATGAAACAATAGTCCCTAGAACATATGACGTTTATAAGGAAGACTAAAGGAACAATCCTTTCCTTACTGATGACTGTGCTCTATATTAGATTATCATCAGCAATAGGCAACACAGAAATAGCTTCACGTAAATCTCTTCAACACAGATTTTTAAAAAGTCCTATTGCCATTCAAATGAAGAAGGAACTCTTTAATAAATAGTGTTGGAGAAAATGGCTAGGCAGGCAGGGCTGAAACACCCCAAACTAACAAAGAGGACATCTGAATGAAATTGTTGTCTGGGTGTGTCTGTACTTGTGTGCATATCCCACTTGTTTAACCTATCACTTGGGTATTTTTCAGTAGCATAAGGAAGTCATAGGCCTGACATGGAAAGAGACCCTGTTATGTCACTACTTACCTAGTGGAAGCATTTTCTTTAATTGGTCTAAATTCCTTACGTGAGATGTCTTTTCTTGGACCTAGCAGAGTAAGGAACCTCACTAATCTTTCTCCAGTTGTTAGGCTGAGAATTGGACAATTTTGTGTCTCAGATGTATTCTTCTGATTGGAATTCTTAGATAGTATATTGGTATATTTTACCTTATTCTCTAGAATCCAAAGGAAAAAAAAGAAGAAAGAAAGGAAGGAAGAAAGAAAGAAAGAAAGAAAGAAAGAAAGAAAGAAGAAAGGAAGGAAGGAAGGAAGAAAGAAAGAAAGAAAGAAGGAAGGAAGGAAGGAAGGAAGGAAGGAAGGAAGGAAGGAAGGAAGGAAGGAAACAAAAGCTTCTTTTCTTGCTGCCTTTGAGAATTCCCCATTTGATTGTCTCCTGTATAATTTTTGGGTTATAACTCTGCTTGACCATGAAGTACTAGATGAAGTTGGTCCTCATCATCTAAATGTATCTTTCTAAGTTTGATTGAGAAATTGATGAAAACACCCTCTCTGTCCTTCTCCTACAGTCTCTTACTTAGTGGCTTGAATTCTTAGCAACATAAAGAAACCCACATTTACTAAGCACCTGGTATAAATATCAGAACCACATCAATTCGTTGCCTTCAGTGTTCTCTGGACTTTTGCTACTGGATATAACTTTTGTTTACCCATGCATATTTGCTGGTTTGTGAAAGATCCCAGTCCACAAACACTTTTTATTTCATTTTACTTTTTTTTTTAAATCTTAGGACTTCTACAAAACTGTTGTCACACTAAAAAAGAAAGGAAAACTAGGAACAGATATGACAGCTTGGCGACAAATCTGGAACCTTGAAATCTGTAAAATTACCAGTGTCACATCAAGGTCTTCAAATCTTCCTTGGATATGTGCTTGCTTGTGTGCACATTTGTGAGGTGATATCAGACACAATAAAGACCCCAGTAAGCACCCGTGTGGTTACTGTCAGCTTCACAGGTCTGCTTGGTTATAAAGAGCTTAAGTCTCTGAGATTAACTTCACCTTTCTCTCATCCTTCAGCAGGCAGCACTGCATACCTCATCTGCTTAGTGATTCTCTCTGGTATTCTCCAAAGAAAGGACCGGATGGTGCGCAGATATAGTTGAACCTCCGAAGTATAGGATTCTGGTAGAATGAGAGGCCCACCTGAGTTCACTTCCATAATACAAAATAGAAAATTAAAATGAATTATAATATTATATGTAGATAATATATAATTAAGATATTATAGAATATTTTATTCCCAAGAGTAAGTCTATGTCCTTTTCAGTTTTACCATAAAGTAAGTTCTTTTGAAAAGTTAGTAGGTTTTGTTCTCAGTGGTTTAGTCCAGAAGAAAGTGTTTCAGAGTGCCTCAGTCCTCCCATGTTCCCCTAGGAGAACAGAATGGTAAAAGGGCTTCTGTTAGTCAGGGTTCTCTAGAGCAGTGGTTTCCAACCTTCCTAACGCTGTGAGTCTTTAGTACAATTCTTCATGCTGTGGTGACCCCCAATAATAAAATTGTTTTTGTTACTCCTTCAAAACTAATATTGTTACTGCTATGAATCACAGTATAAATGTAAGTTCATTTTTTTTTGATGGTTTTAGGTGACCTCCATGAAAGGGTGATTTAGTCACCAAAGGGGATCACAAACGGCAAGCGGAAGGAGGACCACTGCTCTTGAAGAACAGAACTAATAGAATGTTTATGGGATGTGGTCTAGGTCATGTACTAATGGCTGTCTCATGGTGGCAAGTGTACCAAGAATCAGATAGTTTTTCATTCCACAAGGCTAGACATCTCAGCAGTCTCGGTCTGATCTTCAGTCTATGTTAGAATTCTACAGAAGGCATTAGTACCACCAGTGGCAGCATAGATGAATTTGCTAGAGAGAATAAGGGTCAGATGCTCAAAAGGCAAAGTTTCCTTCTTCCTTGTCCTTTTATGTGGGTTGCCACCAGGAGGTATGATCCAGATAAAGGGTTAGAATTACTGCTTCAAGAAAATCTAAGAAAATCTCTCACAGTAGTGTCCAGAAGCTTGGATTTTCATTGATTTAAGATGCAGTCAGCTGACAACCAAGATTGGGTACAACACTGCTCTTCCACATCCTCGAGTTCATGACTGATATCCACCTCTACTCACTGTGAGGTTTTAAGGGGAATCGTTTCATCCCACATTTCTAGGGAGACATGTTTTAAGTTCTTATTTAGCCTGCAGCGAGCCCTTGTGAGGAGTGTTTCTCACCTACCAGAATTCCAGTTGTGTTTTGGGCTAATTAACACGTTAAAATATTTATTTTTATTTTGATTCATTTAGTATGTTCTCAATTAGAAATAATGTATTTAGTCTTTTCATTCTTTAAGAGCTGTACATCTCATGATTGATTCTTAATCTGTTTAGTATTTCTTCTGTAACTAAGAGGTATTAGGATCCAGTAACACAGAACAACTCTTTGAGTCTCTGCTCAAATATGAGAATTCAGGATGTGAGTGCATATGCTCTCCCCCTAACACTTGACTAGGCATTCAGTGGATTGTATTATAGTCTCCTATCATTACTTTTCTTTAATATCAAGTTTTAATTTCTTGTTTGGCGGGATACAATCACTACTCAATATTATGCCTTTTTGGGGGTGGCTTTTCATGTTAATATAAAAGATAGTTTGAATGTACATTTTATTTTATGGACTTTTCAGATTCACTACATTATTAAACAGAAACACAGAATAATCTCATTTATCACCTGTTCCCTCACAAGATCTTTGACCTACCCTACAGTCCCTCGTACCACTATTGATCATTGATTCGAGTCTGGAATCATACAATGAAACATCATCAAGAGTCCAAAAGTAACTAAAGTGGTCACCATTAATGTAGACAAACATAAAATGCACACACCCACAATTATAGCACCATGTAGAACAGTTTCACCTTCCTGTAAATTCCTTGAGGCATATCTACTACATTCTCCTTCCCTAACCCTAGGCTTGCAACCAGAGAACCCTGTGTTGTCTCCATAGTTATCCCTGTATCCTTTGAAAACAGTTGTGAATGCTGAAAATAGTTCATATTGTTTGTAAAATTGTTTTGTAGAGTTATTTTATAGTGAATGTTTATAGGATTATTGCATTCAATTTAGAAAATTATTCATTATTATCTAAATGTATTTATTTTACTTTATTTTATTTTATGTATTCTTTTCTCATACAAAACACCTGAATAGCCTCCCCTCCTACCAGCCCTCCCTTCCCGCCAGATCAGCTGCTTTTCTGTTTCTCTTCAGCAAAGGGAAGACTTCCTGTTGATATCAATTGTTCTTTGGTATATTCCTAAACTGGATTAAGCTAGGCATCTCTTTTATCCTTCACCCCTCCACGTGCATTCCTCCCAAAGGTGCACACTTGATCAAATAGGATGACCTTCCCTAAATAGAAGAGGACCATCTTCATTCAAGAGGATATGAATAGCTGTAGCCTCCCCACTGGAACCTCTAAACAAGCTCTCAAGTTCATTAATAGAAACAGGTCTATTAAAATTATCCACTGAAGTCTTGTTTTGGTAGATTGTAGAGTTTTAAGGACTAAGTTCACTTCATCTAGGTTATCAAATATGACCGCTGGGTTGCCCTAACATTCATTTTTGTCTTTGCAATGACACTCATATCAATTAGCTGCCTCTCTGTCAAGTGGTTATTTTTCAGACTGTCTAAAGTTTATCAGTTAATATATTTTAAAAAAGGCTTTGTTCTATTGGTTTTGTTTATTTCATTTATTATTCATTGAGTTATTTATTTCAATTATTTGTTTTAATTTCATAGTTATTTGTTTTTTAAAGTTATTTTTCTATAGCTAATTTCAATTTCACCATTTTCCTTCCACCTAACTACTTTGCACCTAATTACTTTGGAATTTTTTTTTCTGTTTGCCTAATTTCTAAGATAGGCTCTTAACATTATTTATTGTAAACAGTGATTTAAATATATATGCATTTGAACTATAAATTTCTCTCTAAAATGCTTTTACTGGTTTGCACAAATTTTGGAAGATGTACTTTTATTATAACTTAGCTTAGCATAGTCTTACGTTTTATTTTACTACTTTCTTTCTTTTTTTTAACTTCTGTGTGATGTGTTATATGTTGTTAAAGCCTAGAGGGTTGGGATTTTCACAGATAAGTGTAAGTGTAAATGGCTTTTAAGCTAATGCCATTGTGTTCTAATCGAAGACATCGTATAATCTCTCTTCTTTAAATGTCTGGGAGATAGTTCAGTGAGAAATACATTTGCTACACACTCATGGGAAAGGGAGCCTGGATCTCCAGGACTTATGTCCTTTCCAGACAGTATTGTGACCTGCCTGTGTTCCAATCCAAGGATCCTCAGAGTGAACTGGAGAGCTACACTAGGCAAATTAACACACTGTGGGTTCAGGTGAAGGACCCTGCTTTAATTATTTAAGATGGATAACATTTAAGGAAGATTCCTAATGTTTACCTCTGCCTTCATGCCTGCACTTCCATATGTATGTGTATTCACACATGTATGCAACTCCACATATATGAATAGGAATGATAACAACAGCAGTCACACGCAACAGTTTTCCAAAGATATGTACAATGACATATAATGTGGTTAGTTGTGAATGTCCCAGATTGAGAAGAACATGTATTCTGCACAGTTCAATGAAGATGCTTTATCATATTAGTTATACACAGCTCATCATTAGTGTTATAGGATTCAAGCATGTATCAGTGATTTTCCATCTATTGTACATACTTCTAATACAAATGGGTCTCAGTCTCCAACAGTAATGAGAGATTCACCTACTTCTTCCACTTTCCTGAGTTTGGACTAATAAAATTGAACTCTCAGAGTGGAGCTACATACATATTAAGGTTGTTATGACTTTTCAAAAAGCCAATTGGTCATTATGTCATAACCATTTCCATTCCTAAGAACTTTGATTTCGATGTGTCCTTTGATATCAATATAAACATTTCCTTTTTATTTTTGTTAGGACCATATAATTTCTTTACTCTTGCTATCTATTTTCCATCCATTTATATGGTTGGGGTTTGCTCTCTGTCTTTTGGGTTTCTGTTTGTTTGTTTTGTTTTATTGTATATTTTATTTATTTACATTTCAAATGTCATCCTCTTTTCCGATTTCCCCTCTGGAACCCCACCCCCATACCATCTTCCCTACCCCTTCCTCTATGAGGGTGTTCCCCCCCCCAACTCCAGCTTCCCTGCCCTGGCATTCCCTACACTGGGGCATCGATTCCTCACAGGAACAAGGGTCTCTATTTCCATTGATGTCCAACAAGGCCATCCTCTGCTACATATGCGTCTGGAGCCATGAGTCACTCCATATGTACTCTTTGGTTGGTGGGTTAGTTCCTAGGAGCTCTCTGGTTGACTGATATTGTTGTTCTTCCTATGGGGTTGCAAACCCCTTCAGCTCCTTCAGTCCTTTCTCTAATTCCTCCATTGGGGTCTCTGTGTTCAGTCTAATGTTTGGCTGTGAGCATCTGCCTCTGTATTTGTCAGGCTCTGTCTCTTAATAGAAGGTTGTTTGTATCACTGAAGGTTTAAGTAGTTGCTGATGCATATGGACGAATACCTAGCATGACATTACTGTTTTCTATATTCCGTTCTTGGCTCTTACATTTGTATTCTGTACTTTATGCAATTCATGGCTTTGATATCCTTATTATTCCCTCTCTTTTTCCCTTCCCATTCTTTTCATGTTTTCCTCCCTTCTGCCTTATCCTTTTTCAGTCCGTTTACTTAAAATCTAAATTCAAGTCACGACTTACAAGAAGGCCTCAGTCCAACTTTACATGTAATTTTTAAATTAACACTTTTATATAAAGATTTGTAATTCTGACTTGAGCTAATGAAGATTTAAAATAAAAATTAAACCAGAGTTTCTTACCTATATCATTTTTTGTTCTCATTAAAGAACTTATTTTAGTAATTCTCAAAGACACTTCTTTCTATAGGCAAAAAATTCCTTGAAAATGTGTCTAAGAAATACTTGTTTTTTGATGTGAGAAGCATTTTGAGCAGTGTATAAATCTAGGTTGATTAGGTTCTGTAGAAGGCACAGGGGTTCTTGTGCTCATAGATAAGCACTTGAGAAACCAAGAATGTTAAATGTGCAGGGGTGTCTCTTCAAAGGAAGAAATGTACAACCTTTCCTTCCCAGAAGCCTGGGAGCTGAAGTGGTTGATAACCTGGTGATCTCTGCACTAATTGTATGACCCAAACAGCATCAGATCCTCAACCAGAGCCTCAAGATATCAAACGTAGTCAATCTATAGAGCCCCCTTCTTATATGGAAGACATCGCATGTACTTTATAAACAGTTTGTATGTAGTCATGCCTTAAGATTTATTGGGCACACAGGATTGAGTTCATTTTCATCAGGAACCTTAGTTTTCCAAATTATGCTGTGTTTAAATGTGTCTAAAATAAACTGCGCATGTCAGGCTTTTCAGGGTCTGAATCAACACCAGCTACTAAGTTGTGTTGAATTAGATTCTTTTCGTTTCACATCGATCAGATCATTGCTCTGTCAGACCTAGAGATCACAGAGACCCTTCCCATGTAGTTCCTTTTCTATCAATAAATATTGCATTCCACTTTCATTTTGCTTGCCCTGCTTAGTTTTCATGCAGGTCCCTCAAAAACTGAAGCAGGAGCTGTCCCTGAGCCTACTGCCTGCCTGTCTGTCAATCCCATGCTTGTCTGGTGTGAGTGGGAGAGGATACACCTAGTCCAGCAGTAACATGTTGTAAGACAGAAAAGGGGATAGGAGGGCGTTAGTTTGAGGGTGACACCCAAAGGAAGGCTTTGCCTTCTCAACAAAAAGAGGAGATTGTGGAATGGAGAGCTTGTGTGAGGACCCCCTGGTACTGGGAGGAGAGGAGAGGCTGATATTATTAGGTTGTAAAGCGAATAAATAAATAAAGTTTTGAAAATCGCAAAAACAAAAAAAACGGGTGAGTTTCATATATTTGCCTGTTTGTCTATTTGTTTATGTTTGTTTGTTTGCATTTTATGCACATACAATAGGTGTTTTGCCTGTATGCACGTATATGAAGTGTGTGCATGTCTGAGGCCCCCAGAGGCCACTGGATCTCCTTGGACTACATTCACAGTTGAGAGCTGGCATCTGTTTTCTAGGACTTGAATGTTGGTCCTTTCAAAAGCCAGCCAGTGTTCTTAACCACTGGTTCCTGTCTCCAACCAAGTATTTGTTTCTTTATAAGACATACTCTCTTTTTTGTTTCTATCATAAATTTTAAATCAAATGCTTGAATATGATACATTTAGCTAGAGATTTTGATGGCTTGTTTTTGATATTATTCCTCCATGGAATGCCTTCTGGATTGTTTTGTTGTTTGACATTAATATGAGAGAAAACTCTTTTTTATTATTATTTTAAACAGATTTTGATTTTGGTTTTGTATGTGTGTGTGTGTGTGTGTGTGTGTGTGTGTGCTCACTATACACGTTTCTTTTGACTATCTCTGCAGTTCCTTTATTTGAGCTTTGCTTTGTTTCTTGGGTATGGAATGACTTCTTCATATGGTCAGGCTTAAGGAACCTTTCCTCTGCTTTGCAACATCTTTTGTGAACTCACAAAAGACACCTCCCCATCTCTATTGAACGTTCCTTTCTTTTGTCTTTATTGCAGCATTTTCATTGGGATTCTTTCTTACGAATTCTATCTTTCTGGTTACAATGCATTAATTTTTGCAAGATTTCTACTTTTCTATTAATGCTTTTATCATACTAGCCTTAAAAATTTATAAGATGACCTCAGCATTCCCACTACTTGTGTGTCTGAACCCACGGCTTATTCACTATCTTCATTAGATTGTTTTGCATCTAAGTATGTGTTATCCTTTGGTCCATGTTAAAGGTGGTTATATCATACTGAGTGAATGGGTCAGAGGTAAATAAGACTTTTGAAATATAGTGATGAGAGGGACAGAGAGTGTTTTACAATCTTGTGATTAATATGTCTATAGGTGACCCTCTCTCCCTAGACTATGTGCTACACCAATAGTCTGTTCCCTCATTCTCAGGTGACATGAGCATAGGACACTACAAGAAAGAGCAGAAGTCAATTATTTCCTTTTCTTTGGACGAATTGGCTATGACAAAACTTAGTAGGCTAGAGTCTACGGAAATGATTTCCTTAACAACGGTCACATTAAAAACAACAAAATGACCAGGGGAATTGCTCAGTAGGTGATTGCTTACCACACAAGTATGAAGACCCCAGACCACATGTGAAGCTGTGAGGTAGTGTGCCTCAGCAGGTACACAGTGCTGCTGTGGCAATAAGAGGAGTATACACTAGAGAATGACCATAAGCCCATGGGCCAACAAACAATAACCAGACTGTCGCAGACAGTCTGAAAAGCAAGGAAAGACACTCTAGATTGTCCCCTGACCTCCATAAAATTGCCATGACACACTCTCTATCAAATATACAAACATGCCCAAATGCAAAAGGTAAAAAATTAAAAAGTATAAAATTGGTTGGCATGTTCTCTAGTAATTATTTTCTCCTTTTCTTTGTTTCCTGAATGAATGAAGGAATTAGTTAAATTTTTCAGTTTCATTGCCTGGACTAGAAGAATTTGGAGGCAATGGTCCCCTACTATGTTCTCCCTGAAGTTGTCAGCTCCTAGATATATTCCCACTATGCTTTTCATAGCTCTTCAATTACAGTTTGTGCTCTTCAAGCCCAGCATTTTCCTCCATGACTTAACTTCCTGATACAACTCATGAGAACTTTTAATATTTCAATTTGCTCACTGCTTTATTTCTTAGTGATTATTTTTCTTATCTCTCTGGCAGTGGCTTAACTTGAAGACAGTAGGTACTTAATAAAGATCTGCTTCTTCGTTGAGTGCATGAATAAACTAATGTCTGAGCTATCCTCTCTATATGTGACCCCTGGCTTTCTTTGCTGTCATGGAACTTAAGGAAGCTGTAGCTACCTAAGGGTGCAGACTGATTCTTTTCTACACCAACCAACTGCTCATCTGACCCTTGAGAAGGAAGGTATCCTGAGATCACCTTGCTGGACACACTCTGAGGATTAGAGAACATTATATAAGACAAAAATCTCTGTTCTTCATCCGGCTCAATCATTTCTCAGTTGGGAAAGGAATATTTCATCTATTAGAAGGCAACACTAGGCAGTCATTTAGAGCAAGGATCTTTATATGTCATGGAAATTTTCACTTCTAAATAGGAAGCTTTGGTGTTAATGGTATTTTGACATCCATCAGAGACAATTATCAGTCAAGATAAAAACAGAAGTATATAGGAAATGGTAAAGGGTCAAATGAAATAAAAATGAAGACTATTGGGCAAGAGCTCTTTCCCATGCCTTCAATGTGATCCTGATTGCTCCTATACATGGTTAAGAGTAACTTTTGGTCATTTTCCATATCAGTCAAAGAACACAGAATGCTTACGACAGGGTGGCTATAGCTAGCTTCTTTCTTTTTTCCTTTCTTCTTTCTTTCTTTCTTCTTTCTTTCTTTCTTTCTTTCTTTCTTTCCTTCTTTCTTTCTTCCTTCCTTCCTTCCTTCCCTCCTGTCTTTCTTTCGTTTTTTTTTTTTTTTTTTTTATTAACTTGAGTATTTCTTATATACATTTTAGAGTGTTATTCCCTTTCCTGGTTTCGGGCAAACATCCCCTCCCCCCCCCCCCTTCCTTATGGGTGTTCCCTCCCCACCCTCCCCAACAGTCTAGTTCACTGGGGTTCAGTCTTAGCAGGACCCAGGGCTTCCCCTTCCACTGGTGCTCTTACTAGGATATTCATTGCTACCTATGAGGTCAGAGTCCAGGGTCAGTCCATGTATAGTCTTTAGATAGTGGCTTAGTCCCTGGAAGCTCTGGTTGCTTGGCATTGTTGTACATATGGGGTCTCGAGCCCCTTCAAGCTCTTCCAGTTCTTTCTCTGATTCCTTCAACAGGGGTCCTATTCTCAGTTCAGTGGTTTGCTGCTGGCATTCGCCTCTGTATTTGCTGTACTCTGGTTAGAATTTACAGGCAATAATGACTACAACAGATAGGTAGCCAACATCTGTCTTGACACAACTTTTGGGAGAGATAATGTATTCATGCTTTGACAAGAGACCCTGCTGTTCCATTAGTAAGTCACTCCTGAGGTCTGATGGTGATAAAGAAAACTACAGGGCGGTTCTCTACATTCCTCTTGATCAGTGTTCCTTTGGAAGAGCAAAATAAGCTTTGTTCCTTGGCCAACTAAGACAATTAAAACATTTAAAAATAAAGTGTCTCTCAAATGCTGGCATGCCCAACAGCAATGCCCATAACTGAAGAAGAGGCTCCCTTCTGTTACCTGTGCATGTTGGGAAAAGATAAAGAAAAAAAAAAAAAAAAACCAAAATGAAAAACAGAACAATGCTATTAGGATCAGTTACTAAGTCCATAGTATGGCTTAAATACCATTGAGATGTAAAATTTAAATACTTCCTTGCTTTCATTTTCAATAGCATATGCTGACATCCTAGTCCATAGATAACTGTGAGATAAAAATTCAACACACTGACTGCAAATGCTAACCAGTGTTATATGCTCCGATGCTATCATTGGAGTCCCAGGTTCTATTCCTATTCCTTAGCATGCAGAAGGCATAGGGATTTGTTTTTGGTTTTTGGTTGTTTTGTTTTTGGTTTTTTGGTTGGTTTGATTTCTGCTTTTTGATTTTTGTTTTTTTTTTCCTGGCTAGTCACTCTTGAGTCTAATTCTCGACAGACTCTAGTCCAGGTTCAGTTCTATGGCAAATTAGCTTCAACTTCATACTACTCATAGGATGTGTGTAGTTCGTGGGTCTGTCTTCACCTTGAACACTATTCTACCTGCTTGACATGTGCTGGTTATAACTCTGAGTTGGAAACCCCTGAACATAATATGGTAAAAGTAACAAAGCTCTGGGTCAGGCTTTGTTTGCTGCCAAGTATCTTAAAAAGGGTCATTTAGTGATTTGGTGGAGAGAGCATTATTATAATTTTGCTGTAGAGCTGTTGGGAAAACCAGACTTGCAATTGGCACTGGCTATAGTGCTGGGAATGTTGAAGATGCACACTTAGAATTTCGAAGTTAAATAAGTTTAAGTGGGAAAACAGACATTTCCAAAGGTGTAGGCTATGGTGAATCTGGAAGAAGAGAGCTGATGTTTTAAAATACATGACTGGTTAGCAAGACATGTGCAACCAATTCAGTAGTTTAGCTGGCAAACTAACAGATCACATTATTCAGAATAGATTAAATATCATGATGATTGCTGATCCTTCAATTTTTTTCTGTCAACTATTCAGAATATTGTATATGTCAGCATAGGCCCAGCATAACATTTTTAAAATTATGCATGAAGATGAACATTTTTTACTTTGTGAACATGGAAGGGATTTTCTTACCATTTTAGTGGGAGATATTTATCCGGTCAATGTTTTCTTAACTCTATAGGAAAAAAAAGAAAAAAATGAAAACACTCCCTTCCCCCTACCCCCTACACCAAATTGGTACCTTTTCTCTCAGAAACATAGCCAAACTGGTTTTTACAAAACATAACCACAGTATTTTTAGTTTGTTTTTATTTCCTCCTCTGTTTCCTCTACCTTTTTAATAGATTGTGCATTCTGACATTCTGCCCTGTTTTTCACATCTCTCTTCATTTGTAGGTCTAATAGAATTGGAATATTGACTGTCCCCTGGTGAGCTGAAGGATGTTCTGGCCATTTTCAGCTAAAGAAGCCCATATTTGGAGTACCACTTCTGGGCCTTCTTCACAGGCAATTCCATCTTTTGTAAGCCTAACACTGTGGTAGTCACCTGCAATGGGAACCTGCTGTTCAAATTTCCAGCTAACAGGAAAAAGCCTCATCAAGTCAAAAAGCTATTGACAAGCCATTCTAAAGGCACCATTCTAACTGTGTCTGTATAGAATGTTGCCTTGGGGATTTTACTCTGGGGTATGTTTCTGAAGTGAAGCTGATTTTCAGGCTGGTTCTAGCATCCAGGCAAGTTTGTGTACTTGCATCTGTCCCATCATCAGTGACTCAATAGGAACTGACCTGTGCATGCAACTATATTGTTCCTAAGCAACCTCTTGAATAAAAAAAGCAGCAGTATTTTTTTTTTTGTGATTGTGGGGGTAAAATTCGATATGGAAACAGATGGCACTTTGCAGCTTCCAGGAATTTTCAATAAACAAACTAAATTGGAAAGAAGTTTTTTTTAAAAAAAAACTTACCTTCGATATGTACTTTAAAAAACTTAGTTCTAGCTTTCAGTGCAAATGACATTGTCAAAGCTCACAAACTTTGGCACATTGTAATTCTAGATAGCTCGGTAGCTTCTCCATAGCATCAGAGCTTATCAATTTCATTTCACCCTCCTTTACTTTGATGCACCACCCTCCCTAAATTGTAAAACGAAGCAGCTCGTTAATTCCATAACAGGTGTCAAACTCCTACTAAGCAATGACTCAGGGGTAAAACACACTCAGAGAAAATATGTGTAGGCTGCCCCATCCATGAGGTGCTTTGTAGGGGCACCAATATTTTCAAATGGTGGTGCATTTTGTGTAAGTGTTGGGAGTTTTCATAAGAAAATCCATCAATAAATAAAGTGTTATCATGTAGGCATTCAACAACCCATGAACCCACATATACTCAAGTCTTATTCTCAGACTGTTAAATTCTTATTAATTTGATATTTTCTTTTAAAAATTGTTTTTATTGAAAATAGATTTTCTCATATATTATATCCTGATTACTGTTTTCCCTTTCTCCTTATTTTTCCTTCCTTCTCTCCTGTACAGATTCACTCCCTTTATGTCTCTCATCAGAAAACAAACAAGCTTCTAAAGTTTCTAGTAATACAATAAATATAATAATATAATATAATAAATACATAATAAAAAACTAACATGTTGGAATTGGGAAAGATATAAATAAAGAGAAGGAAAAGAGCCCAAGAGAAGGCACAAAAAACAGAGAGCCACTCATCACACACTGAGGAATAAAAACACTAAATTGGGAGCCATAAAATAGTTGCAGAGGAACTGTGCAGGCCAGTGCACTAGAAGCTTCTCTGATGATTATTGAGAAAGACACTGACTTATGAGTATAGCACAAAGTCAGTACGATCAATTGTATTGCTATATTTTTCATTTCTCTCTCTCTCTCTCTCTCTCTCTCTCTCTCTCTCTCTTTCTCTCTCTCATTCAGAACAGTAGTATTCAGTCTTACCCTAGGTCTCTGGGCTATCTGCTTTTAGGTTCTTGGTCACCCATGCAGTATTAGACATGTGTTCCATTTTAAAGAATGGGCTTTAGGTCAGATCAGATATTGGTGTGGCACCCATAACATTGTGAAACTATTGTCTTATTACACCTAACAGGAAGGACACCATTGCAGATCAAAGAGTTTGCATCTGGCATGAAGTTTATATTTCTCTTTTGGTAGTGTGTTCAGTACCTTCTTGTACAAAAGACACTAGCATGATAGCATGGAAGGGTGAAGATTCCATAGACATCAGCTCAACTTCTTCATGGTAACTGTACTGTGTAGGTGTTGTCTTCAACAATTAGGACTTACTATCAGTTTGTGAAGCTTAACCTATAGTCTTGCCAATCTCTGGGTTGTTTGGGGAGTCCCATGGGATGCCTTCAGATAAAAACTCAATTATAAGAAGTTTTGTTTTTTGACAAGAATTTAGAAGTTGGTTCTCTGTCTCTGACATAATTGATGATTTCACTTAGACTGCCTTCCCAAAGGTATAAATTTTAGAAAGCTTATAGTATTGATATATACTATATAAAGTATATAATTATTAATTTGTTTTTTATATTTTTAAAAATTTTTTATTAGATATATTTCTTTACTTACATTTCAAAGGTTATTCCACTTCCCGGTTTCATGTCCATAAGCCCCCATTCCCTCGCTTTCCCCTCCGCCATACAGGGTATTCCCCCTATACATCCCTTTTATTGCCCCCTCTCATATTCCCCTGCACTGGGGTCCAAGCTTGGCAGAACCAAGGGCTTCCCCTTCCCCTGATGCTTCAACAACGCTATTCTCTGCTACATATGCAGTTGGAACCCTAGGTCAGTCCATGTATAGTCTTGGTAGTGGTTTAGTTCCTGGAAGCTCTGGTTGGTTGACATTGTTGTTTTTATGGGGTTGCAAGCTCCTTCAACTCTTTCAATACTTCCTCTAATTCTCCCCTGAGGGGGTCCTATTCTCAGTTCTGTGGTTTGCTGCTAGCATTGACCTCTGTATTGGACGTGCTCTGGATGTGTCTATCAGGAGAGATCCAAATCCAGTCCCTTTCAGCATGCACTTCTTAGCTTCATCAATCTTGTCTAGTTTTGGTGGCTGTATGTATATATATATATATGGGCCACATGTGGGGCAGGCTCTGAATGCCCATTCCTTGAGTCACTGCTCTAAACTTTGCTTCCATATCCCCTCCTATGGATATTTTCCCCCTTTTAAGAAGGAGTGGGAACATCCACATTTTGGTCATCCTTCTTGAGCTTCCTGTTGTCCGTGGATTGCTTCTTGGGTAATTTGAGCTTTTTGGCTAATATCCACTTATCAATTAGTGCATACCAAGTGTGTTTTTCTGTGATTGAGTAACCTCACTCAGGATGATATTTTCTAGTTCATTCCATTTGCCTATGAATTTCATGAAGTCATTGTTTTTGATAGCTGAGTAGTACTCCATTGTGTAGATGTACCACAGTTTTTTAATCCATTCCTCTGTTAAAGGGCATCTGGGTTCTTTCCAGCTTCTGGCTATGATAAATAAGGCTGCTATGAACATAGTGAAGCATGTTTTTGTTGTATGTTGGAGCATATTTTCGGTATATGCCCAAGAGAGGTATAGCTGGCTTCTCAGGTAGTGCAATGTCCAATTTTCTGAGGAACCTCCAGACTGACTTCCAGAGTGGTTGTACCAGTCTGTAATCCCACCAACAATGGAGGAGTGTTCCTCTTTCTCCACATCCTCGCCTGCATCTGCTGTCACTTGAGTTTTTATCTTAGCCATTCTGACTGGTGTGAGGTGGAATCTCAGGGTTCTTTCGATTTGCATTTCCCTGATGACTAAGGGCGTTGAACATTTTTTAGGTGCTTTTTGGCCATTTGATAATCCTCAGCTGAGAATGTTTTGCTTTTCTAATAGGGTTATTTGTCTCTCTGGAGTCTAACTTTTTGAGTTCTTTGTATATTTTGAATATAAGTCCTCTATCAAATGTAGGGTTGGTAAAGATCCTTTCCCAATCTGTTGGTTGTAGAGTATATATTTATTATCATATATATTTATATGTAATATTTTACATATATAGTTTATAATACACACAAATAATATATACTTATATAATATATATATATACATAAACTTAAGATGACATTTTATAGTTTATCCATTTACTTGAGAATTTTGTTTTCATATATAAAAAGTATACTATAACATTTATATTACAGATTTCTATATTACCTCTAAAATAACCCTTACTCTTAGCTATCTTCCTCAATATTTCCTTCCCCATACTCTTCTCCTCTCTCCCTTCCTACTTGATCCTCCCATTCCTGTCTTACCGTTCATCATAACTATCTATTTCTTGTTGCTAAGGTGACAAATCTGTCCCCCATCATCTGTTACTCTGTACTTACCTTCTATGGTACTAAATATTGTAGTTTGTTTATAATTGATTTAATAGTTGACATCTACATATAAGGTAATACATACCATAATTGTCTTTCTGGGTCTGGGTCACCTGACTTGAGATGATTTTTTTTTCTAATTCTACCCATTTACCTGGGAATTTAATATTTCATTTTTTTCAACAGATAACTAATACTAAATTGTGTAAATGTACCACATTTTCCTTATCCATTCTTCTGTTGAGGGACATGTAGGTTGTATAATTTTGGGCTATTATGAATAAAGCAGCAATGAGCATGGTTGAGCAAATGTCTTTGTGGTAGGCTGAAGCATTCTTTGGATATATGACCAAGTGTGGTGGTATACTTGCATTTTGAGGTACATTGGTTTCCAATATTCTGAGGAACTGCCATATTGATTTTCATAGTTGCTTTATAAGACTTTACTCACACCAGCAATAGATGAGTATTTCCCTTAGTCCCAAAAACTTAACATGAGCTATCACTTATTTTTATGGATCATAGCCATTGTGAGGGCATACATTGAAATCTCAAAGTAGTTTTGAATTTATATGCATTGCCCTGATGCCTAAGGCTGTTTAGCATTTTCATACGTGTTTCTCAGTCATTTGACTCTCTTCTTTTGAGAGTTCTTTCCTTAGATCTGTACTCCATTTTTAATTAGGTTATCTTTTAATTAGGTTTCTTAATATCTAGGGTTTTTTCTTTAGTCTTTTAAACACTTGGGATATTAGACCTCTATCAGATGTGTAGTTAGTACAAAATCTTCTCCCATTCATTTTTCTTAGAATCACAAGTTTATAAAGTTGTTTAAGGTACAAAACAGAAGTCATGCAAATGCTACCTTCTCATTAGAAAGATGTACTTATTATTTAATTGTTTAATTGTGGTGCTTGTTATTATTTTTGGTTGTGAGCCTAGTCTTTAATGACTGAGTCAACTCTCCAGCCCGGTGCTTGTTATTATTAAGTGCCTTCTTGAAATTACACTTTAATCCCAATCCCAACACAGGTGGAGACCTTAGAAAACACATATTGACTGAGGGTAGTATCTTAGTTAGGGTTTTACTACTGTGAACAGATACCAAGACCAAGGTAAGTCTTATAAAAGACAACATTTAATTGGGGCTGGCTTACAGGTTCAGAGGTTCAGTCCAGGATCATCAAGTCAGGAACATGGAAGCATCCAGGCAGTCATGGTCCGGGAGGAGCTGAGAGTTCTACATCTTCATCTGAAGGCTGCTAGTGGAAGACTCCCTTCCAGGCAGTAAAAATAGATTCTTAAAGCCCATGTTCATAGTGACACATCTACACCAACAAGGCCACACCTATTCCAACAGGATCACACCTTCTAATAGTGCCACTTTTTGGGCAAAGCATATACAAATCACCACAGGTAGAGATACAAGGTATTTGGTTTTGATGGATAAAAACCTGGGAAAGCAAAGAGAAGAAAGCAGGATTGAACAAACCTTGAATTGCAGGCGATGCCTGGCAGCTGTGGTCTAGTGTCTACCTAAGAGACCAAAGGTTTACAGATGTGAGCTGCTCTTGGAATGCTAGGTCCAGGGTCCTATTGGCTTCAATATTTGAGTCAGATCTCAATGAAGCCCACAGGAGCAGGTGTATGCTTGCTGTACTTTCTATCATAAGATCTGTGGAGCTCATCCTAACTTGAAGTAACATAATTTTACTTTGTATTGTACTCTCCCTTATATCCTTTTTATTGGTTATTTTATTTATTTACACTTCAAATTTTGTTCCCCTTCCAGGTTTCCCCTCAGTAAACCCATTTCATCCCTACTTCACTTTGCCTCTATGAGAGTGCTCCTCCACCCACACACCCACTCCGGCCTCACTGCTCCAGCATGCCCCTGCACTGGAGCATCAAGTCTCCACAGTACCAAGGGCTTCCCCTCCTATTGATGCCAGAGAAGGCAATCCTGTGCTACATATGTAGCTGAAGCCATGGATCCCTCCATGTATACTCTTCGGTTGGTGGTTTTGTCCCTGGGAGTTCTGGGTAACCATACAAAACTTTAAGAACAAGGAAGGCTAAAGTGTGGATACTTCAATATTTTCTTATTCTATAGGTTGCCATGTCATCCAAATGACAGTGTCTTTTGCTTTGCAGATTATTTTAGACTCACAAGCTCCCAGTTATTGTTGATCTTACTGCCTGTGCTACTGGTGTCAGTTTCTTTTTTAAATTTTATTTTTCTTGGATATTTTATGTATTTACATTTCAAATGTTATTCCCTTTCCCCCCTCTCCATAACCCCTACACATTCCCCCGGCTTCTATGAGGGTACTCCCACTCCTACCCACTTCAACCTCAGTGCTCTAGCATTACCCTACATTGGGGAAAGGAGCCTTCACAGGACCAAGGGCTTTTCCTCCTATTGATGCTGGACAATGCCATCCTCTGCTACATATGTAGCTGGAGTCATGGGTCCCTCCTTGTGTACTCATTGGTTAGTGGTTTAGTCCCTGGGAGCTCTGGTAGGGTCTAGTTGGTTGATATTATTATTCTTCCTATGGGGTCCCAAACACCTTCAGCTCGTTCAGTCTTTTCTCTAACTTCTTCGTTGGGATCCCCTTGCTCAGTCCAATGATTCTCATCTGTCCCTTTCTCATCTGTATCAACAGGGCTCTGGCAGATCCTCTCAGGGGTTACCCATATCTGGTTCCTGTCAGCAAGTACTTCTTGGCATTAGCAATAGTGACTGGATTTGGTGGCTGTATATGGGATGGGTCCCCAGGTGGGGCAGTCTCTGGATGAGGTTTTCATCAGTCCCTGCTTCACTATTTGTCCCTATATTTCCTCCCATGAGTATTTTGTTCTCCCTTCTAAGAAGTAATGGAGCATCCATATTTTGGTCTTCTGTCTTCTTGAGCTTCATATGGTCTGTGAATATTTTCTTATGTATTCCAAGATTTTGGACTAATATCCTTTTATCAGTGAGTGCATATCATGTGTGTTCTTTTGTGACTGTGTTACCTAACTGAGGATGATATTTTCTAGTTCCATCCATTTACCTAAGAATTTCATGTAGTCAATGTTTTCAATAGCTGAGTATATCATTGTATAAATGTACAACATTCTCTGTATCCATTCCTCTGTTGAAGGATGTCTGTGCTCTTTCTAGCTTCTGGCTATTATAAATGAGGCTGTTATGAACATAGTGGAGCATGTGTCCTTGTTATATGTTGGAGTATCTTTAGGGTGTATGCCCAGGAGTGGTATAGTTGGGTCCTTTGGGAGATTTATGTCCAATTTTCTGAGGAATCACCAGACTGATTTCCAGAGTGGTTATACTGCCTTGCAATCCCACCAATAATGGAGGAGTGTTCCTCTTTCTCCACATCCTCGCCAGCATCTGCTGTCACCTGAGTTTTTTATCTTAACCATTCTGGCTGGTGTGAGGTGGTAGTTTTATAACGTCTTTTCCTGTTCCAATGAGTGAAAGGCTTTCCCCAATTTCACATTTATCAGGTTCAGTGCATTTGGTTTTATGTTGAGGACTTGGATCCATTTAAAGTCAACTTTTGTTGAGGGTAATATATATGGGTCTATTTAGATTTTTCCCTTCACATCCATCCAGTTTGACCAGGACCATTTGTTAAAGATCCCATTTTTTCCCCCCTGAACATATGTCTGGTTTCTTTATAAAAATCAGCTATACAGAGGTATGTGGATTTATGTCTGGGTCTTCAATTTAATTACATTAATCAACATGTCTCTTTTTTGTGTCAATGCCATGCTGTTTTTATAACCAGAGTGTTGTGGTGCAGCTTGAAATTGGATAAGTGATACCTCCAGCAGTTGTTTTATTTATCAGGATCGTTTTAGTTCTCTCTCTCAGTCTCTCTCAGTCTCTCTCTCTCTCTTTAATGTCTTAATTTTTACCATGCAAGTCTTTCATTTGCATGGTTCCAGCTATCAGAAGATATGTTACATTCTGTGACACTATTGGAGTATTCCTTTTCTGTATTTGTCCCGTTCATTTTTCATTTGTGTATAGGAGGGCTACTGATTTTTGTGAGTTAACATTGTATTCAGTGACTTTGCTGAAAGTATCAGTTGTAGGAGTTCCCTGGTGGAATTTTGTGGATCACTTATATATACTAACATATAATCTGAAAATAACGCTGCATTCACTTCTTCCTTTCCAGTCTGTAACCTCTTAACCTCCTTCAGTTGTCTAGATAAGACTTCAAGTACTGTCTTAAACAGGTATGAACAGAGTGGATACCCTTATCTTATTCTTGATTATAGTGGAGTTGAGTTTCTCTCCATTTAATTTAGTGTTGGTTGTGGGCATGCTCTAAACTGTATTTATTCTGTAGAGATGTGTTTCTTGTATCCCTACTCACTCCAGGATTTTTATCCTGAAGACATGTTAGATTTCTCTCAAAGACCATTTCTGCTTTCAATGAGATGATGATGTGGGTTTTGTCTTTCAGTTTGTCTGGTGGATTACATTTATCAATTTTCATATGTTGAAACATCTTTCCATCTCTGGCATGAAGCCTACTTGATCATTCTGGATGATATTTTGATTTACTCATATTCAGTGTGCAAGTATTTCACTCATAATTTTTGGATATATGTTCACAAGAGAACTAGGTCTTTAATTCCTTGTCTTTGTTGTGTCTTTATGTGATTTGGGTATCAGGGTAACTCTTACCCAAAATAAACTGAGTAATGTTCCTTCTGTTTCAATTTTGTGGAATAATTTGATATTGTTTGATATTAACCCTTCTTTCAAAGTTTAGAACAATTTTGAGCTAAAGCACTCTAATCCTGAGCTTAATTTGGTTGGAAGATTTTAATTACTGTTTCTATTTTGTTAGGGGTTATAAATCTATTTATATTGCTTAACTGATCTCGAGTCAACTTTGATAAGTGGGATATATTGAGGGAAATATCCATATCTTTTAGATTATCCTCTCTTTTTTGAGTGTAGGATTTTATAGGTATGTCCTTACAGTTTCCTTTGTGTGAGTTGTTATATTGCCCTTTCATTTTTAACTTCATTAATCTGAATATCCTTTATCCAACTCTATTTCGTTGTTTCATTGATTTCTTTGTATTGCTTTGTTGTTGTTTCTATTTTGTTGATTTTGGCCTTGAGTTTGTTTATTTTTCACTGTCTATTGCTTTTGAATGTGGTTTTCTCTTTTTGTTATAGACTCAAAATCTAGAGTATTCAGCAGTGGTATTAAGTTACTATTATAATATCTCTCCATTTTTTATGTAGGCATTTAGTGCTATGACTTGTCCCGTAGACCCTCCTTCATTGTATCTGATAGGTTGTATGTGTTGTGTGTTCATTTTCACTCAGGTCTAGGAAGCCATTAATTTCATAATTTTTGCTTGATATATTTATTTTTCATTCAGTGAAGTTTTCAGCTTTCTGTTGTTTCTGATATTCAGTTTTAATATGTTGTAGTCAATTAGAATTAAGGGTGTTTATTCATTTTTCTTCTTCTGTTAAGATTTGCTTTGTGTCAAGTACATGGTCAATTTTCAAGAAAGTTCCATGAGATACTTAAAAGGAAGAATTCTTTTGTGCTTCAGTGAAATGTTCTGTAAATATCTATTAGATTTATTTGGTCTGTAAGACCTACTTCAGTATTTCTTTCTTAAATTTTTGTCTGGATGACCTATCTATTGGTGACAATGGTGTGGTAAAGTCTCCTATTATCAGTATGTGATGGTCAATTTGTGATTTAAGCTGTGTAGCAGTAGTACATTTCGTTTGTTTCTTTTGGGGGTGGGGTTATGAACCTTTGTGCTCTTGTGTTTGATGCATAGATGCTAAGAATTGCAATATCTTCTTGGTATATTTTTTCCTTCTTATAAGTATGTAGTATTCTTTATACCATCTGATTAATTTTGGTTTGAAGCCTATTTTGTCAGATATTAAAAAGGCTATACCAGCTTTCTTCCTAGGTACATTTGCCTGGAATATTTTTTCCATCCTTTTACCCAGAGATGATGGCTGTCCTTGATGTTCATATCTGTTTCTATTTTTGCATCAATTCTGTTAGTGTCTTTTTATTTTGGAATTGGGACCACTGACGCTGAAAGATATCACTGACAAGTTTTCTGATATTTTGTTGTTGGTATTTTTTCTTGTGGTAGTGATAGTGATAGCAGTGGTGTGTATATACCTCTCTCTGTCTCTCTGTCTCTGTCTCTGTCTGTGTCTGTCTGTCTCTCTGTCTCTGTCTCTGTCTCTCTCTCTCTGTCTCTGTCTCTGTCTCTGTCTCTGTCTCTGTCTCTGTCTCTCTCTCTCTCTCTCTCTCTCTCTCTCTCTCTCTCTCTCTCTCTCTCTCTCTCTCTGTTTCCCGTGTGTGTGATTGTGTTTGTGTTTGCTTTTTTTATTTCATGGCATCTGATTATTTATTACTTGTGCTTCCTTTGGTCTGGTTAATCTCTTTAGTTTGGAGATTTTCTTCTAGAGCTTTCTACTGGAACAGATTTGTAGATACATATTGCTTAAATTTAGTTTTATCACAGAATATCTTAATGTCTCCAATTATCGCGATTGGAATTTTTCTTAGGTATACTCATCCAGGCTAGCATCTCTGATCTTTTAGAGTCTGTAGCACATCTGTCCATGTCTTTTTGGCTTTTATATTCCTATGAGAAGTCAGGTATTATTCTAATAGTTTTTTCTGTATACATATCTATATATTTCCCTTGCAGTTTTATTATTCTTTCTTTGCTTTCATATGTTTAGAGTTTTGATTATTATGTGTACAGAGGACTCTCTGTTTTGTTCCATATATTTGATGTTTTGCATGTTTGTGTCTTCACAAGATGTTCCTTTGTATTCAGAAAGGAATTTTCTTCTGCGATTTTTTTGAAAACATTTCCTGGAGCTTTGACCTATGTTTCTTCTCATTCTTTTATTTCTATTTTGCTTATATTTGATCATGTCATTGTGTTCCAGACTTTCTGGATATTTTGCCAGGATTATTTGTTTGTTTGTTTGTTTGTTTATTGGACCAGGGTGTCCATTTCTTCTATTACATCTTCAATGCCTGATAGCCTCCTTTGTCCATCTTGTATTCTGCTGGTGAGACTTGCCTCTGAGATTCTTGTTCTGGGGCTACTAAACTCTACATTTCCAGATTCTCCTCAGTTCTTTCATTTGTTTGTTTCTTTGTTTGCTTGTTTTTAAGGACTTTATTTCGAACTCAAGATCTTGAAGTGTTTTATTCATTTCCTCCCATCATTTGCCTTTAAACTGATTTCCTTAAAGGATTTATCCATCCTTTTAAAGGAATTCAATCATATTCATAAGGGTTATTTTAAGGTCTTTCTTTTGTGCTTCTACTATTTTGCAATTTTCTGGGACTATTGTAGTAATGTTGCTTGACTCTAGGGCAAATACATTGACGTGACTGTTGTTTATTGTGTTTTTATGCTTGTGTGTAGGCATAAGGGTTTAGAAAGATTCTAATTTTAAGTGCTGATATGTGGTCATTTCATTTTTATGTGTTTTATTCCTTGATTTTTATTATTCTCTCTTGTTCTTACAAGAGTTTGGTGACATGTAGGATATTTGTCTAGGATCCTGATAGCTGTGACCTCTGGTAGCTTTTCAGATAAAATATGGTTTTAGGAACTGTGAGCTGATACTTAGAAATGGGGCTAGACTGGGTGGGGTGCTATGGGGATTCATAGAACAATGGCATGCAGGATCTTCCATGGGGATCTGCCTAGACTTCTGGGAATTGGAGTAGAGTGTGAGAAGAGGTCACACTTGGTGATCTGCTACATAGCTAGGTGTGATATTGGGGAATTGAGCTTAGAGGAATGGAGGGAGAAGTGTAGATATGCAGTTAGTATACCTTTTTCCCCCTGGCCATACTAACCTGCTGGTTTGAGGGAATGCCTATTGAAACTGGGGGTAAGTATAAACCAATGAGTAGGGGAAGAGATATTAGGAGGGGAAGGTCTGTGTGAAAGGCTGCAGAGGACGAATGGAAGACACAGTAAATGATCTGTTACAGAGCTGGGGATAAGCCTGAGACATCAGACTTGGAATATCATAGAAGGGAAGGTGTGCATTTGGCCTACTGCTCACCTGGATGCATTTGACTGGATATTTTCATTTCTATACTTCATTTTTCTCTTATACTTTATCCTATTGACTGTTTATGCATATAGTCCATAGGCTGAATAGCATCTCTCTTCTTTTATGTACTTATAAAGCATTTTGGGAAATGTTCAAAATTGACATTTGTATTTTTACTTATGCATTGAATTAAGAATATATACTATATTATACAAAGTTTCCAACTTTAAGTTTTTTGATGTCTTGTACAAATATTGTCATCACTTTGTCCTGACTTACCCAGTCTCTGTGATATCTTATTTCTCCATTTCTTTCTTAGAATCCCCCATATAGCTATGGTCTCTGCATCCCTAGTTATTTTTTATGATTATCATGCACTTATATTTGTATGTCTTTTTCTGAATGTGCCTCTATGTGCATATATTGGTTGTACTATTTAGTTTTGAAGTTTGATTCTGTCTGCTTTTGTTTTTATCTTCTTTTATATCTCTTCTCTTATGCTTCCTCCTGCTAGCATATTTTTAGTGATAAGGGCCCTAGATACCACTATGTATACTCTGCTGTCCTTTGTTCCTGACATGATAACTCCTCCTTTGTGCCCAGAGCATATGATCCTTGGTAGGCCAGCCTCTACTTTCAAGGTTTGTGGGAAGCCAGCTCAAATGATCAAAGGCTCATGTCAGTGCTAAGAAGAATGAAGACTGTCATGCCAAATACTGTAGAATGGTGATCAAGATTATAAATTCTAGAGATAGACAAATTTCTGTTCACCTAAATATAGCTGCTAACATTTTTAAATGGTTGGAGAAAGGTGAATTATTTAACTTTAAAATATCTTAAGAATTTATGGTTGTTATGGAAATGTAGATGAATCAACACATGTAAATTGCTAAACGAAAATCTTATCATGCACTAAGTATGCCTGAAAATAAGCTAATATATCATATATATTAACAATAATGCCAATCTGACATGCTTAGTATTTCCCATGACCCTTCACTGAATCTATTTTAAGTTCCATATCCTGCATCAGTCTCTTGAGAAACAGAATAAATTAAACAGGACAGATTCAAGAAGCACAAATTCAAAATTCAAAAGTTAAAGACAAGTATTCAGATGAATGAAGTCAGCATATGTCACTGTTGCTCCACCCACCCAAACCGTCATCCAGCCAAGTACATCCTATGGACATGGCTCTAGGAGATGTCTGTACTAATATGAAATTCACCAAGATATGCCTTAGACGGGAGGCTACAAAAGTGAATCTAATATGACCTGAGTATCTAAGGAGCTGAAACTTATAGTAGAGAGGAGCCTCTTCTCCCTGACTCTGAGGTCAAAGGTTTGTGAGGAAATGAACAACTTCTCAGGAGTTCTGAGGAGATGATATATAGTCCAACTTGTCAGTGTGTTTGTGTTTGTGTTTGTGTTTTGTGTGTGTGTGTGTGTGTGTGTGTGTGTGTGTGTATGTCTGTGTGTGTGTGTGTGTGTGTGTTTATGTGTGTGTGTGTGTGTGTACAAGGGCCTCTTTAAAGAGAATGAACCAGGAAAAAGCAGGGTGGATATGAAAATCTGCTCTGTCATCAATAACATTTCTGCTTTTAACAGTGAACTGGCCTAATCAAACTGACTAATGTGTTTGGTAGGAATAATTAAACATGAGTTCTACAGTAAGATCTTATTTTTCTCTTCTTTTTTTCAAAAATTTACTATATTTGTTATTTATTTATTTATTTATTTATTTATTTATTTATTTATTTATTTATTTATTATATGTGATCATTTGCACCAGGGCATGGGTGTGGAAGACTGAGGAAAACTTTCAGGAATTGGTTTTCTTCTTTCCTCCCTGTGGGCCACTGGGATTATACTGAGGTCCACAGCATTAATGACACTCAAGTACCTTTTCCTTCCTTCTGAGCTAGCTCCCTGGTCCTTGAGTTTTATTTTCTAAGACTGATTCATCTTTTTACATATACATAGGGCTTTAAAAGGGGGGAGGTTAAGGACAACCTTTCTCACAAAACAACAGAACTTAGTTGTCCATGAGGACAAATTTCATATAATAAATCTACATTAAAGCTCAAACCAGCTTGTTTTTATTAAAAAAAAATTGAAAAATTTTAATTGCTCATATTGATATGCTTGTTGGAACTTTACAGATGCTTAGACTATTTACACAGTTGTTCATTAAAATTGCTTATTTTAGAACAATGAATTCAGTTAAATAATTTATAAATACTTCCTGGAAATGGGTGATTTAATTTTCAAAGTAAAATTTTACTTCTGTTGTGATATTATTGTTTAATAATGTATGTGTCCTGAAAAGCACTTCACGTGGAAGGTACTATAAACTGGACTCTGTTATATGGTTAGCCTGCCTTTCATAGCAGATCTTATAAGTCATGGACACAGAAGCAATATGCCTCGTGCTTATAGAATCCCAACCAACAGGATAAATGCCAGACTGACTAAAGCAATCAAGCCTTTGATTTTTCAATGTTAGCAGAAATGTCAGATTATAAGAACAGGAGGAAACCAGGGACATTTCCTATTCACTAAAAGAGCTGGTCATGAATCTGGGAAGCAAGTATTTATCATAAATCTGTTATTCAAGGGCAGGGTCTGGTCATTATCAGCACAGAGGTAACCTAAGACCTTAGAACTGTATGAGAAGGGCAAGGGTAAAGGCCCAATTTCATTCTGTTTTCTGTTGTCCTGGTGGAATATATCATTATACTTGTTAATTAGGTTCAGTGTATTTCTATAATGCACCCAGGATGTGCTGATCACTTCTTATTTCCTTTCTTCTCTAATCCTTAACAACTACTGATCAGTGCAACATGTTGGAATCAATTCTTTTCTACCTCTCATATGTGTGGACATGCACTGCTTGTCTTTTTGTGTCTTGTGTTTTCACAAGCACAATGTGCTCTAGCTCCTTTCCTTTAAATGCCCATATTTGATTCTTGATGAGAGTCTAAAAAGAAGAGTTCTATCTGCAAGTCGAGTACTGTTCTAAATTCTGTCTTCACTTGTGCATTTAATATGCACAAAAACTGTTTCTCCATTTCATAGTCACAAATAGTGAATTTAAGAGGGCATATGTAATTTTCCAGAAGTAATGTAGCTTTATTAAACAGATAGTATAACTGTGGAAAATTTACAGTAAACAACTGTATTTTATTGCTAGAGCTTGGAATTCAACCCATGGATGAGTACTGATAGTGTAAATGTCTGCTTGGCAGAACATGACACCAGCCATTGTAGTAGGGACAGCAAAGCTTTCCAAAAACAGCCTGGGTGATACCTAGAGTAAAAGAGTGTGAATAAATTAGGAATGCTATTCTTTTTTACAGTACAATGTGAGAAGCTGCAATAAGTTAAACTAAAATTACTTAGACACTTCTTTGCTTCTATAATTCCGTAAAACAGAGAAAGAGTACGGCTAATTCAACATGTGTAATATTTTTGAAAAAATGAAATATATTGTTTTCGAAAGGGCTGCTAGCACCCTGGCTGTGTTTGGTCATTTGAAGTGACTAGGCACTTGGTTTAATTGTTTGCGAGAAATATTTATCTGGCATTCTCAGTAATCAGTTGAATTTGGCTTGAAATGACAGACTTGAGGAACAGATTAGAGCTAGTTCTCTTCCACCCTTTGGGGTTGAATATGTAAATATTGATTTGGTTAATTTTCTTCCTAATCAAATTCAATAATAATGGTAACGATGATGATAACAAACCCTCTCCAAGATGCAAAAGGATCCATACATTTTTTTCAGTTCAATAAGAAGCAAATGTAGTTGTTTTTGTGTTCCGGTATTCTTTTCCTTGTTGTAATAACAGTGCTTACTAAAAGTCACTTAGGGAAGGAAAACGATTTATTTGGCTTAACTTCTAGGCCATAGCCCATTATTAAATGAAGTCATAGTAGAAATTCTACTGGAACTCAGAGGAAGAAAACATGAAAGAACACAGCTTGCTGGCTGGTTCTCTTGTTTGCTTTCTGATTCCCTCATGCTTAGCTAGACCTCCAGTACAACACAGGATCACCTGCCTAGATTTGGTATTGGTAACAATGGGCTGGGCTCTTCTTCCTTAGTTAATAACCACAACAATCCCCTACAGACATGCCCACACACCAATCTGAACTAGGCAATTCTTCAATGAAGACTTTCCTCTCAGGTGACTCTAGTAGACAATCAAAGCTAACAAGGACAGTCACTGAAGATACCCATAGGACAACAAATTGTGCCAGTTCACATCTTTATATTGTTAGAAGTAGGAAATAATGTCAAATAAAATAAAGCCCTTTTTTGTTAGTCTAATGTAATTTTAAGGGTTGTGTTGCCTAACAGAGAAACCAACATAAACACAAACACTTTAACCTTTACAAGGATTTGGGCTTAGTTTAAAGAAAAAAAAAACCCTCAGAGCTCGCACAGGAGTATTGAGTATACTATATATTTATATTTCTAAAGTAGAGTAGAATGGACTTGCTAATGAGTTGGATTTAGAATTTCAGAGGAGCAAACTCTGTAATTTACACAGGGTTTCCTTGATTAGAGTGGCACTCTGTGTGGCATTTACTTAGAAGAGAAGTGAAAGGGAAGTGTTTTGAGAACCATGGTTGGGAAAACTCAAGAATCTAGTTCAACAGACATAGATCTTATAGGGAGACATGATGGATGGAGAACAGCAATCAAGTCAGAGTTCAAAGAAGTATGCCTGGAAATACAGACTTGGCCACACAGCACTGTAAATAAAATCTCTTAGGAAGGAGCATGATCAAGGGCAATTTTTAGCTCACATGTGTTAGCTAAGAAAATGAACTAGGAAAGAGAGCACCCATTCTTTTTTCAACTAGAAGAAGCCCCAGCAGGAAGTCAAATTCTGCTGCTCCTGCCTTACTCAAGACACTTGCTAGAAGACAGAATGGTGCACATATAGCAAAGTCACCAGCTATTCCAGGGACAGAAAAGACAGTATATCAGGAGAAATAAATATGTTTTGCCTCAAATTTTGTTACTTCCATGACAACAATTCCTCCAAAAAACATTGTATTCTCTGTGCTCTAAAATCATGGGTATTTTATTGGTTACCAATTTGCACTTAAATTGTATTCTCAGCGGTTTGGGAGTTGAGTGACACTGGACTTGCAGAGGTGCGCGTCAAGGCGCTGTTCTCCTAAAGTATTTTTCTATTTATTTTTTTTTTTCATTTCATTTTTAAACAACCAGAAGAACTGATTTTTGTAACAAACTGAACAACACTAGCAGTTAAATAACTTAAGCAAACACCCTGTGTTTTATTCTGAAATTTACTTTCTGCTTTTATCTTCTGCTTTAAGCAATCGGTTTCCCATATCCCTGAGTTCCAATCTGTGAATCCAATCAAACATGGGAAAGTAAAATTACATATATCTGGAGCGTGTACAGGCTCTGTCATTGTTCCCTAAATACTGCATCGCAACAACTGTTTACACAGTGTTCACTTTATATTACATAAGTAGCCAACAATTTAACCTATTCACAAGGCTGTGCAAGGTCTATTCACAAGCCTATTTGTAAGGTCTTGACTAGCTGGTGATTACAGCAAGAACCTGCAAGCTCTCATAGATCAAATCCCCAAGAATCCCAATGGATGATTGTAGATATCGTTGGTATAATATTTTTCAGATACAAAAGGGTACACACTGCATCTTTCTTCTGAGGTTTTCTACATAATGAGATGAATGATGGAAAGAAATGTTCATTTGGATCTTTAATTTTATTCTTTGTTCTGTTCATTGTTGTCTTATATACTTTGTGTGTGTGTGTGTGTGTGTGTGTGTGTATGCATGGGTGTGTGCTTCTGCTGTCTGTCTGTCTGTATGTATGTATGTATGTATGTATGTATGTATGTCTGTGTCTCTGTATAAGTAGGTGTATGTCTTGTCTATGTCTGTCTCTGTCTCTGTTTCTCTCTGTCTCTCTGACTCTCTCTGTCTCTGACTCTCTGACTCTGACTTTCTGTCTGTCTGTCTGTCTGCCCTCCTGTGTGTGTGTGTGTGTGTGTGTGTGTGCGTGTTTACTGTTGCATATTTTTAAGTTACTACTATGTCCCTCAGATGTCATATTATATTCAGGACAATAAATTTAAGCATCTGATCATATCTGTAATGAGAGTGGGGATGGGAAGAAACTACTACAGTCCTTGACCAGAAGGCAAGAATAGAAGAACTTCCATGAAATATTCTCAGAGAGGCATGTTACTATTTTCTGTTTTTCATAAAGCAGTTATTGGTGAGTATGAACCCTTGTACTAGGCCCCCGAGGAGAAATAGCTGACTGACACAACTGACTGATCCCTTCTAATATTTTCTTTATAATCACTTTGATGGCATAATTAAACCATAGTGAAAACAATATTCTTAGGTATTAGATATCAAAGAAAATGAATGAGAATAAAATATTAAGCTTCTGGCCACAGAAAAGTATTTCAGAGCTGAAAAAATGTCCTGCGCTCCCTCTTCATTTTATGCATAGCCGCGGGCAAGGCGTTCCCTATAAAACATTTCTAGTCCCACAACAGGCAGTAACTTCCTCTGGCATGGCAAACATGCCGCTTTCTACGTGCTAGGCAACACTATTTTCCAAAGCTCTAGCTAATTATATGAGATTTATCTGTGTGGAAACAGGGATTAAGCAAGCCAGGGAAATGAGGAAATTTTATTTAGTGGCTCTGTTTAATGGAGGATAATGAAAACAAAGGTTAGACAAAATGAAATCTTTCCTGAAATAGATGCCTTGCTAGTGAAGGTGAGTGTTTCGGTGGTGAATTTCCCTGCTCTCCCATAGATGATTGCTGCTAACACAGAGTCAGAGCAGACACGTTCGCCTTTAAGCCAAGAGCAGAAACTACATTGAACTCATCTCATTGACAAAGTCGTTACTAAGCTTCTTTGTTCTTACTTGGGGATTATTCCTCTGAATGCTCTGAATGCTTGCAAAATGGAAAAGAAAAATGTCTTCTTTATGATATTATCATTTTTCTTGGAAAGCATATTATTTAACAGTAATACTATTAGCCTCCAAATAATTTTCATAATTAATTAGGTTACCCCACAGGCCCTAATTTCCTTTTGGCCTGCAATGGCTTACCCCCCAAATTTGTTGATTTCCTCTTACTGCCTAATTGCACATTGTACCCTGCTCCAATTTTTATAATCACACTTATTTTATCTTGGGAAACATAATCTCCAGTGTATTATGCCGCTTAGCACAGAGTTTTAATTTCCTCAAATTGCAATTTTACTATTTATTTTTCTCTTCATGGACTTATTTTTGTAATATTTGTTCACTGTATGACCCAAATCTTTCTAATGTGAGATAAAAATAAAAGTGTTGCATCATGCTCGTCTATTATTTATGCGATGACAGGATCTTGTCAAGAGAAAAACAATCTCTGCAATTTGTTTGGGTGAAGGCGAATGAGTCCATTGCTGGAGCTTAGGTAGCATTCAGCCTTTTAGACTTTCTTCACTGCCCACTTACTGGAAAAGTCACGTCTTCAGAGTGGAGCTGTACCTCCTGATTGGATAGGTGGGTCTGTAGCAGCTGCCTGAGAATTGGGGTGAAAAGGACTCATTCTGACCCAGAGCAGCCTTGTTTCTCGCCTAGACAACTGCCCTGCCTTGCAGCTGTGGCATCACTGAGGTCTAAATATCTGTGCAAACCTCCTCTTGTCCCTAGGTGTTTATGTGGCCTTTTCAAGCGACTTAGCCCACATTGGGTTCCCTGTGATTCTCCCTAGTGATTGATCATCTCTCAGAATTTTCTCGAATTAGTGTTGAATTGAAGAATTAAAAAAAAAAAAACAAAAACAAAGCAGTTGTTCTTAGAGTACTTTTTCTGAGATCAAGTTCAAATCTGAATTCTCTACTTCTCTCCCTGTGCCACTGTCTGTAGGCTGTGGTTACTGGTCTGCCTGTAGTTTATCAGTTGTCCCTGTGTGTGTGAAGCTCTGTGTGCTTGTGTATCTGTTGTGCCTGTCTCTAACAGATATTTGTTTAATAGCACAGAAAACACTTCATGGGGGAAAAACAAGTATTATTTTACAGAGATCTTAAACAGAGCTTAACAAAGAAAGAAGCTTCTGCTATTATAAACAGCTTCTATGAACATAGTAGAGCAAGTTTCCTTGATATGCTTGGGCATCTTTGAGTATATGCCGATGAGCAATGCAGATTCTTCTTGAGATTGAACTACTCCTAATTTTCTGAGAAACTGCCAAGTTGTTTCCAGAGTGGATGTACAAGTTTCCACTCCCACCAGCAATGAACAAGTGTTCCCCTTGGTCCACATCCTTGCCAGCATGAGTTCTGGCTTACGTTTTGATTTAGCCATTCTGATGGATAGAAGATGGAACTTCAGAGTCCTTTTGATTTGCATTTCCTGATGACTAAGAATTTTGAAACTTTGTTTCTCAGCCACTAAAGATTCATCTGTTGGAAATTCTCTGTTTAGTTTTGTTCCCCATCTTTTAATTGGGTTATTTAATTTGTTAGTGAGTAACTTCTTTAATTCTTTATGTATTTTGGATATAGTCCCTATGTCTTATATAGGATTAGAGAAGATATTTTCCCAATCAGTCGGCTGCTGTTTTGTCCTATTGACAATGTTCTTGGCCTTACAGAGCTTTTCAGTTTTATAAGGTTCCATTTATTAGTTGTTGATTTTAGTACCTGAGCTATGGGTGTTCTGCTCTGTAAGCTGTCTCCTGTACCACCATATGGATGGCTATTCTCCATTTTCTCTTCTATTAGATATAGTGTATCTGCTTCTATGTTGAGGTGTTTGATCCATTTCACTTGAGTCTTGTGTAGGATAATAAGTATGGATTTATTTGCATTCCTCTACATGAAGATATCCAGTTAGATCAGCACCATTTGTTGAAGATACTTTCCTTTATCTATTATATGGTTTTGGCTTCATTGTCAGAAAGCAAGTGTCCTTAGGTATGGGGGTTTATTTCAGGGTCTTTGAATTGATTATTTTGATCAACCTGTATGTTTCTATATAAACAACATGAAGTTTTAATTATGGTTGCTTTTTAGTACATCTTGATACCATGGATATGGTTTTATTCATAATAGGCAGAAACAAGAAACAATCATGATGCCTCTCAATTGAAGAGTGGATAAAGAGTGAAGGTCATTTAAAACATGGAACACTACTCAGCTATTAAAAACAAGGACATCATGAAATTTGCAGACAAATGGATGGGGCTAGAAAATATCCTGATTGAGATAGCCCGGACCCAAAAGGACATACATGGTATATACTCACGTATAAGTCAATATTAACCATAAAGTATAGGATACCCAGACTATAATCCGCACACTTAAAGAAGCTAAATAACAAGGAGGGTCCAAGAGAGGATGCTTGAATCTCACTCAGACAGGGAAATAAAATTGTCAAAGGAGGTAGATAAAGGGATGTTAACTGGGTGGTGGAAGATCATGGGAGTAGGAATCATGTGTAGGAAGAACTTGGAAGAGAGGGCCTTGAGAACGAACAGAAACTGGTTGAGGGAGCATCTGTAGAACATGCCAGGGAGCTGAGATGGGGAGGCTTCAGGGAGACTATCAAGGTGACTTTATATGAGATTTCTAGCAGTGGGGGATACAGATCCTGAAATGGTCATATCTTGTAGCCAGGCAGGACTCTCAGTTGAGGGATGAGGATGCAAACTCGTGGGCAAACCCTTCAATGTCTTCTAACTACAAAAGTTCTAGGGAGAAAATGGAGCAGAAAGTGGGGGAAGAGCCAACCAACAACTTGCTCATCTTGAGATCCACCTCATGGGCAAGACCCTGACACTACTAATGATATTTGGTTATGTTTTCAGACAGGAGCCTGAAATAACTGTCCTCTGAGAAGCTTGACCAGCAGCTGACTGAAAGAGATGTAGAAACCCACAGCCAAACATGAGATGAAGTCTTGTGGAAGAGTTAGGGAAAGGATTAAGGAATCTGGAGGAGATATGAACTCCACAAGAAGAATAACTGAATCAACTAATCTATAGCCTTGAGGGATATCAGAGATTGAATCACCAACGAGAGTGCACAAAGGGACTGGATCGAGGCCCCCTGACGTATGTGACAGACTTGGAGCTTAATATTCATGTGGATCCTCAACAACTGGAGCAGGCACTTACCCTGACTCTGTTGCCTGCCTATGGATCCCATTCCTCTAACTGGGCTGCCTTGTCTGGCCTCAGTGGGAGAGGATGTACCTAGTCCTGTAGTGACTTGAGGTGCCTGGGTGGGTTGGTACCTAAGGGTACCTGTTCCGTCTCAGAGATGAAGGGGAGAGGGAAATGAGCAGTGAAGCCTGTGAGAGTGGGCTTGGAAAAGAAGGGGTATGATAGGGATGTAAAATGAAGAAAGAAGGAAAGAAAGAAAAAAGAAAGTAAGAAGAAATGAAACAAAGAGAAAGAAAGATAGAGAAAGAAAGAAAGAAAGAAAGAAAGAAAGAAAGAAAGAAAGAAAGAAAGAAAGAAAGAAAGAAAGGGAGAAAGGGAGAAAGAAAGAAAGAAAGAAAGAAGACATTAAAAAAAGTTGCTTCAATGACCAGAAAGGACCCAGAATAGTAAACAAAACTGGAGCTATGTGTTGTCAATCCATATTTACATGCTGATTCCAACATTTGTGGTAAATATTTGTTATGTTATAGTTAAGGTTATGTTTAGGTTTAAGGTTAAACCTATTGGCTACTTTCAGCAAATGATTACCATAATACGTACACACACATTATTCTGGGTGGAGGACATGGAAGAAAACAAAGTATAAGTTAAAATTATTCATTTAACTTATGCTTTGAAAGTTGCTTACAGGGGAAAGCCAAGGCATAATAAAATTGGTTACGTTTCTCTCTTAAGTGCAGGTTATATTAAAACAGGCTGATTGCACAGTAAGACAGCAGATTAAGTACAGAGTCTAAAGTGATCCCAAGGCGTATTGTTAACTTAGCTTCAAAGGTGCAGCAGATATTCAGTCTCTGAGGTGAAGACATGGTGTCAGGAATATAAGTCATCACGTGCTCTCATCTGTAGTACAGAGTGTCTTTGTGTTCTACAGCTATGAAGAGACACCATAACCATAGCCATGATCTAGAGGAAAGCATTAATTTGGGCTTGCTTACAATTTCAGGGATTTCGTCCATTGTCATCATGATATGGAGGCAGACACGGTGATGAAGAAGAAACTGAGAGCTCTATGTCCAGATCTACAGGAAGAGGGCCACTGAGCCTGACTTGGGCTTTTAAAAACCTGTGAGGTCACCCCCTGCCGCCAGTGACTCACTTCTTCCAAATGTCCCATCTCCTAATTCTTTCCAATAGTGCCACTCCCTGGTGACCAAGCATTCAAATCTATGAGCCTATAAGGGACATATTCTCATTCAAATGATCACACACCGCACACAGAGCTAAAGTGATGATATAACATGAACATATTAGTTGAATTGTATACAGACTACAAGACAACTTTGGCATCTGTATGATACAAAAATCAATATGGAAAAATTTCAGTTTGGGTATGAAGATATTATTGAAGCATGAAGCTGTTCATACGCAGACTCATAGCATGCCTGGAGTCATGCCTGTACTATTGTATAAATAGATTCTATTCACATTACCAGTGTTTGGGAGGACATATTCTTGGACATCTCCAGACCTCTGCATGCTCTAGCCTTGCTAATTCAAGCTGGATCTATGTAGATATCACCAACTAGATCTATGGAAGGGTTTTGGTTAAGGTCAAGATTAAAATTAAGTTTAGGGTTAGAGTATGTTCTATTTCCTATCGTGAATTCAACAGTGGTTTGCACTGGCAATATATTTTAGCAAAGAGAGAAGAATAAAATCATAACATGCTTCCTATAGATGCTTTTATTGTGACTATTTCATTTCATTATTCCCTTAATTTTTTTTTGTTTTATTTCTGCTTCCTGAGCAAGTTCCATAGACAGAGATTGGATTGTAAGGATGCAAGTGTTGTTCAGAAGCTACCTTTAGCTCTTTCACAGAAAGTCTTATTCTTTTTAAGATTTTTTTAATTTATTATATATAAGTACACTGTAGCTGTCTTCAGACACACCAGAAGAGGGCATCGGATCTCCTTACAGATGGTTGTGAGCCACCATGTGGTTGCTGGGAATTGAACTCATGACCTCTGGAAGAGCAGTCGGGTGCTCTTAACCACTGAGCCATCTCTCCAGCCCAAAAATCTTATTCTTAATGAAATATACAAATATGCAAATAAATACTAACAAAAGATGAGGTAAGGCCCAATGTCTCTACAGCAACCCTAGAAACCTGTAACTCCATACACAACACTGATAACAGCCACGTCTGCCCTTGGTCAGACAACTGTGTACCACTTAGCTGCTGTCTGTCTCCTTCTCTGTCTCCTTCCCTGCCTTCTCTTATTTATCTAGCCTAAAGCCCACTCTTTGTTTACACTGTGATTTTTTCTATTGGCCTTGGAATAAAATGTAATTTCCTTGGCTTGAAAAATACAGTGTTAACTATATTAGAGTCATTACTCCATGCTCACCTTAAGCAGTATGCTAATTTAAAACCCATGTAGAAATAAATAACATAGATCTCTTAACCCATACCATGTACACAAATCTATTCTATGGAAATAAAAATTGTACCATAATAATAAAACGTTGACTCCCTTATAAAAATTAGATTGAAAACAATTCTTGTAAGCTTTACTCAGGAACTAGCTACAAAAGAATGCATAGGATAAATCACATGGTAAATATTTTATCAATTTGAATATAATCATTAATGTTAATAAGGAAGTCATAAAAATGAAACAACGTTAAAAGACTGGAAGAAGACAGGGATAATACAAACACTACACACAAAAATACCTCAATCTCTAGAATAAAAAAATTATAGTGACATGAGAAATTTAGAGTGTAATTGAGTACTAAATGCACCAATGAAGATACAAGAAGGAAAAAGTTAATACCAAAATAACACAAAAATATTCCAGCTCCTTAGTAATACATTAATTTCCATTTAAACACACTTTATAAGCTCATTAGATTTACAAGATGGTTCTGATTTAAAACACCAATTTTGGGGAGCTGAGGAAATAAAACAATTATAATTGGTATGTTTACTTTGAGAACAATTTGGAAGTAGTCAGGACAATTGAAAACATGAAATACTTTCTAATACCTAGAGCGGTTGGGATATTTACTCCCTTTGGAGCAATTCAGTTCTTCAGATATGATCTTGCACACCATTTCGCAAAGGCACACATGGGCATTTGTAAAGTATAAGATAATACAGAGAGTAACATTATGTGTGACATCCAGGGAAAAAAAGATCTTCAACAAGAAAAATGGTAGGCTATAATGTTTGCTTAAAATTGAGTATATAAATAAAGTGTGATGTTTTCCTTAAATTGAATCATGTCATACAGTGAAATTGAACAGAATGATGAGACACATAACACATTTGAATAAAAAAACCAACTTCTTAAGGGATAAAGTGCAAAATTACATATGGATGTTAAGATGTATTGAACAGTGTTATGTACTGTTTGGAGTAAACATGCAGCAAAAGCATAAAAATTCATGCAGTAATAAACATTAATTCCTGAGTATCTGAATAAAATGCTGCTTTGGAAATGTGTAGGTAGTTCAGCAGAACACAAAAATTAATATAACTATTTTGTTTGATGTCGTGCTGTAAGTAGCCAAGTGATAAAATGAATCTATCAAGTTGAGACTGGTGCCGTGCAGTATATCCTTGTATTTACGCTATGAAAACATTACAGTGGTTGAAAAGCAGAAAAATAATTTCAAGAGCATTTTGTTTGTGCAAGTATGTGTGTGTTTGCCTGTATGTGAGTGGGTGAGGAAAGATGTTCCTATGTATATTTAGTGGAGGGGCGAGGAGGGAATGTGGTATAACATTCCTTTAGAACTACCACCACCAGTGTTCTCAAAGTCACATTTCCCAAGATTTTATACAGGTATTTGAAACCATCATTAGTTCAACAGATAACATTTTTTCCATTACCCTTAATTATTTAAGTCCTGTGTCAGAACATATAACACAATCACTTGTTTAGCTCTGTTTGAATTTCTCTAACTTGGGGTCAAATAATCTCATGCATCTAAATAGAAAGAGACTGCATATATTAATATTATCTTTTAATGTTCAGGATAGAAAAGACTAGCATTTAATGCACAGTAAATGTGAATTTCTGACAGGATGACTAATCGTGTCTAGATTCTTTCTAGTCTTTAGTTCTATACAATGATTTCAGTTTACTGCGCTTTGCCATTGTAAGTTACTTTCCCCTTGGCTATTCAGAGGTGTACAGTGTGGTTTACCCCTCTGGAGAGACACACTTGGCTGGGCAAGTCATCAGTTGCTCTTTTACAATTGGAATCATCTGCAACAAACCTTCAAATGGCATGAGTGGAGCACATGCAGCCCTAAGGTCTTAGAAACGTGTGGAGGGTTAACGAGACCTAACACAATACATGGCCATGCCTCTTCTTTATCTTCTTGTATTTATACTGCCAAAATCTGAGTGTTTTCACTCTACATATATACATTTTTAGGAATTAATATTTTAATGGTGTTAGTTTTTGAAAGTATTTTAGTTACACAAAACAGTGTCATTGAACTTATAAATTAAGACTTGAATTTATTATTGATTTTGAAAAATTTATTGACACTTTGTTAAGCTGTTGTTGGAATTATTATGACTAAATGAGTCTCATCTATTCTCAAAGGTCCATTCCTGACATTCTGGAAAGCAAATTGTTTTGTTGTTGTTTTTGCTGTGTAGTGTTGGGTTTTTTAATTTTTTATTTTCCCCCCAGTTGAGACTTTTATTAGCAGAGTCCTATATCAATCATTTATTCAATCAACAGTATACAGTGTTAAACACTATTGGATACAACAAAGATAATACACAAATCATATCATTTCCTGGAACTTCATATTTGTGAAGAAATAACATATAAAAGTCATCATAATTATTTATCTATGGTATCTTTAAATAATTCAGTGAGTTCGTTGATTTTCAAACAAACATTTGTGCCACACAGGTTAGAATTTCTTAGCTGCCATTAATAATTTTAATTTTGAGTCTTTTTTATAGCATGCTAAAATTCTAGTTAAAAGAGCCTCAACCTTTAGTCCCGAATGTATCAACTAAAAGAGCCTCAACCTTTAGTCCCGAATGTATCAACTAAGAACAAAGTAGATGAGTACGAATGCCTGCTAGATTTTTATTTTCTATATTTAATACCTTACTATGAAATATAATTTAATTAAATATAATTTTAAAATGACTTAATAAAGCATTGTAAGTCATTAACTTTATTTTCACTGAATTACAAGTTTCTATGACATATCTACAGACCTCAAAGTTCACAATATTAGTTTTTTCAAACACTGTCCTAGAATATATTTCTAGAATATTTTAAGCTTCAGTTGATTGAGTTAAGTCTATGCTACTTGAGTAGCTCAAGTGACTGAATTTGATCATCTATTGTCTATCAACAAGGGCAACACTAATCAAAAATTTGAAATCATTTTTCCTGCTCCAGTGGATAAAGATTCCTGAATACCCTGCAGCAGTGCTGTTGTATGTGTCTGCTACATAGGAACTTTATATTTTGGTGACTTATAACTTCTAGATGTAAAATCATTTTACATCTCTCATTTCTTCACAGATATGAAGTTGCACAGTTCCAGGAAATGGTATTGTTGTTTTATCTTTGTCATTCAGCCAATAGTCACAGATTTTTGATGGAATAAATGATTTATGCTCTGAGCACTTCAGAAATCTTAACTCTAACATTTTTTTGAAAGTGATACTTTTTAAACTTAACTCAAATTGTCATTTATATCATAATCATTGTTTGTAAGATATGTAATAAGGGCTATAATCATGTCCAAATGTTTCTTGTTAAACTATAAAATTTTGAAGACAGATAATAGGGTGGAACAAAGAATATATATTTTGAATCAGGATGAGGTCTTCATATTTTGAGAGAGTTAGAAAAGTAGCTACATGACAAAACATTGATCTGACCAGACCTGAATTTCTCATAAAGTCAACTCTGTATTCTTTAAAGAAAGATATAGTGCCTGATTATATCTGAGGTTGGTTTCTTGAATATTTATAGACTTATAATGGCAGTTTTGTCAGTTAAATATTGAAAGACAGTGTCAAAACATGCTCTCCCCTATGGAAAATGCTGGTACTATTTATTGACACGTTTTCAGTGGAAGCATTAGAAATACACTCCCAAGAACTCATTAGTGAACAGAGAATAGTATGTACAACTGTATTTTTTTTAAAAAGATGTCTTTTGTAACTTTCCGTTTATTTATGGGACATAGAATATCATATTTTCCATTTTCTTAGCGTTGGTAAATTTTCTTTATTTTTATCACTTGTGTTTGTAGTTCAGGAATGAATTCCCTAAACTATTAATAGGAAGAAAACAGAGTGGAACAAAGAGAGTTGCCTATTGGTTAGAACTTTTTCCTAATCAGTACCTTCCCCACCCTAAACTCAATCCATTAACATTGTGCTCATCATAAAAGCTTTACTTTATGGAAATACGAGCATATGTGTTATAAAAAGCAGAAACCAACAAAATGTAGTTTATGTGATGCCAAAATCTTTGTCCTCACACACCAAAAAATTATTCTCCTAATTTTTGTATACTGATCATTTTATTTTAATTGCATTTAATGCAACTTTGTTGCTTACTGGTAATTCTATTATATGTATAAAGCATAATTATTTCAGTGAATATCCTATTCCTGGATATTTATATTATTTCCAAAGTTTTGTTAGCAAGAACTATTTTATAGTGAAACAAGTCACTTAGGAAGTTGACATTTTATTACGTCTTTGGTGATTTTCCACCTCAAATACATCAGAAATTGCCAATACAACATTAGGGTAGGGTATGATGTCCAAATCTTTGTGCAACAGAATTAGAGCTTATTTTTTTTAATTCCATTGTCTTCTACATTTATACATGTAATAGTAATTTACCATTGAGTTCTTTCATTAATGAAATATATAGTGTTTGTTGCTTTCCTTAAAACAAAATTGATATTCAATCCCCGCAACTCCTCCAAGATCCTCCCTCTTCTCCCCTTCCTACCCATCTTTATCCTCTCTCTTTTTGTCAAATATATATATATATATATATACATATATACATACATGCAATATCTAAACAAAACCTGATGAGTCCATTTAGTATTGCTGACATGTGTATTAATTTATTTCTGACTGCTTGCTATTTTAGCCATTTTGGGAGATCATCCATGGGGAAGACAGATTCTTCCTCTCTCAAGGCTCAGAGAGACTGTAAGAGCCAGAGAACTAAGTCATCTACTATGAGATTCTTCCTTCTGTTTAGAACAGGAAAGCTGCACCCATGAAATTTTAACAATATTTTAGCCTACACAAGATTGGAACAGCGACAATACCAGTTGACATGCCAATGTGGGTAGAAAAAAATATAATGATGCACCACCCTTCCATGAATCTTACAGGCAATCAGAGTGCTTAGCTTTTCAGTCACTCATCTTGGCAGATGAAGTGTAATAATGAAAATAGAGTGATAATCTTGCCATAGAATTCCCAGCTTCATTAATGGTCTCTGTCTATATACCTCAAGACATTTCACTCATATTAAAGTGATATAATTTCTTTGAACTATGTCAAATTGGAAAAGAACTCTGAGGGTTTTCTTTTGTGACAGTCACTAAAAATTTGAGTAGAAAAGAATGACAATTCAAAGACCACATGTAAACTATGCTTCAATACTCTAGTCTCAAGATTATGAGTTTTCACATTCCATCAGCAAGAGAGAGTGGACATATAAAACAAGATTACTTTGCAGATACATAGTGGGGAATTATAATGTAAATTCTAATCTTACTGTTAGAACATAGTCATAAAACCAGTAATGTTAATTTCACCATTAAAAGTATTTAGTATAATCTAAAATAAAGAAAATAGTCCAAATAACCAAATATTAACAATGAATGCTATCTGACTTTCATTAAGTACCATTTTCAAACCTCACTGACATTATATTTATGTCATTCAGCAGCAGAAGTCTATTGTTTGAAGAATGAGAGTATAGTAAGTGTAATGAGAACACAATCTGTTGGAATTTATTTTACATGTAAGTGCAAGATATTTGTGAAGAAATATAGATATAATACTTTCAACCTTCAAAATATTCCAAAAGAGTTAGCAAGACATACTTATAATGATGTAAAAAAGTAAATTATATATATATCATATAATTATATGACTACTTCAAGAAAAATTAAATATTTGTCATCAGTAAGCACACTATCATTATAGCAAATAGCTTTTTACAAGTACTTGCCAATGTTTCTCAGTTTCCAAGGAGACAACTCATTTGAATTGGCACTAGGTTAAGAAAGTATAGAAATGCTTCTCCATCATGTACAGATTTATTCATGGGGTTAATTAATGTCTCAGGAAGATATAGCTCTTCATGCTGTGACTTTGTTATTTCTCTATTATATGTTTGTAATCAATTAGGCTCTTTCTGCAAGGTGGTATACCTCCATGCATTCAACCATACCTAGGCTTAGCACATAGTAGCTTCTCCCCCATAATAATTTCTTGTGTTGGTGAACTACTATTTCCATTATTTCTTTAAGAATTTCATAACTGTTTTGACCAAGTTTATCTCCAAATCTCTAATCTTCGCCAAACAAATCTTCCTTCTCTATACACCCACCCAACATTATGCCTTCCCTTTGTTTTTTCTTTACGTTCATCCAGTCTAATCTGTGCTGCCCATATATTTCTCAATATGTAGCAATCTACTGGTATTTGGTTTACTTACAAGGGGTTGCTTGTTAAAGAAAAGTGACTTGGTAAAAGTATCAGATTAATATTGCACTGTTTTATGGAAGTAGATAAACCTCCTTTGGACATCAATTTCTTTGTGTACAAATAACAAAGCCAGACATAGTTATATATGTCTGTAATCTTAGCACTTGAGCAGCTGAGGCAGCAGGTTCCTGAACTTAGGCACTGTTTGGACTAACCAGTAAGTTCTATATCAGCCATGACCTTACAGGTTATGTCAAGAAACAAAAAACAAAACAAAAACATAAAACAAAAAAAAAATCCAACCAACCAACCAAACAAACAAACAAAAAAACCCAAGATGGAGACTTGGGTTACTTCTTGGTTTTAGTATAGAGAACTTTAGTTAATATATGTAGAGCAAAGGACATACAATAAGTCTCAATAAGCAATACAAATTTCTCTGTGGAATACTTTTAGAAAAACATTCAGAAAAATTTCTCTTTCAGAAAACATTAGTAGAATTGGTTATTTGGTTATTTATATCAACCTTATATCACTAATCCAAAACTCAATTGCTTTTTAAGTATATTATTCATAAGAATCAAGTCTCTCACAATTTAGTTAATCTGATTTAACAAAGATGACCTCACAGGAGATAAAAAGCTGAATTTATTTTTGGGGAAACTCGGCCATCTCCTGCCATCCAAAAATTACTAAGACACTTTTTAAAAATTCGTTACTTCACACCGAACGTTCACACAACTCTTACATGAAAGAACTCTGTACTTCTCTTATTCTTGGCACTGGTTAGTTCCCTGTAATGCTTTTCTTATGGTGAGGACTCATGGGCACGAAGATCAACAAGTAATCAATGGGACTCCATGAAACAGAAAAGTTTCTATAGGGTCAAGGACACCTTCACTAGGACAAAACTGCAACTTCCAAAATTGGAAAAAGATCTTCCCCACCTCTACATCTGACAAAGAGCTATATCCAAAATATACTTTAAAAACTCAAGATGTTAGACACCAATAAATCAAATAATAAAATGAAAAATAGGATCTAGTGCTAAACAGAGAATTCTCAACAGAGGAATCTTTAATGGACAAGAAGCACTTAAAGAAATGTTCAATAGTCATTTTGTCATTTAGAGAATGCAAATGTCCTTAGCCATTTAGGGAAATGCAAATCAAAATGACTGTGAGACTCCTTCTTACACTGTCAGAATGGCTAAGATCAAAAACTCAAGTGATAGCACATGCTGGGGAGGATGTGGAGAAAAGTCAACACTCCTCCACTGCTGTTAGGAGTGCAAACTTGTGAAACCACTTTGGAAAGCAATTTGGTTGTTTCTATGAAAATTGTCAACAGATGTACCTCAAGTCTGAAATATACAATTCCTAGGATATACGCAAAAGATGCTCCGCCATACCACAGGGACTAATAATAAGCTCAATAATGCTTATAAGAGTTTTAGTCACAAATCATTTGCATTATTTCTGCTTTTTTCTCAAAATACTTTCCTGTACTAATTACAGATATTTAAAATGATGATGAGACACTATGTTCAATAACTTATCATTTAATTCAGTTGTTATGTTGGTTGTGATATTTTTTTAATTTCAAGTGGCAAAAAATAGAATGAGAAATGGCCTCAGTAAAAGAGAGAAAAAAGAGGAAGGGGAAGACAAAAGGCAGAGGAAGTGGAGATTTATTAGCCTGTGTAACTGAAATGGTCAAGGCCAGATGACATGAAGCAAGGCTACATTAAGGCATAAAATCGATGCTGTCTCTGACTCTTTCCATATTTCTTTCCGTTTCACTGGCCAATTCCCAGGTAGACTTTCCTCTGGCTTTAAATTGAAGAGCACCATCTCTGGTTTTATTCTGCCTACTTCGGAGCTCTAGTGAACTGTGAACTTTATTTTTTCATAATAACTCAGGGTTAAATGTCATTGGCTTGTCTGTGTCATATGTCCTTCTCTGAATTAGTCTGGAAGGCTGGCCTGATGTAATGCTCTCAGAGATCATATATAGATCATTTTCTTCTCCTGGGAATGAGAGATAGGGTCAGCCACAGCTCACCTGCATGAACCACAGGCATCCAGGGCAGAAAATCTAACAGCCTTAACTGATAATAAGGGGGCTGTTAGTTTAACAAAGGAAATGTGTGTGTATGTGTGTGTGTGTGTGTGTGTGTGTGTGTGTGTGTGTGTGTTTCTGTATGTGTAGGAGTACATTTTTGTGTTTGTGTGTATGTATATGTGTGTTTGTATATGTGTATTTGTGTATATGTATATGTCTTCACCTATTTGTATGTATGTATCTCTGTGTTTATTTGTATGTGTATCTGTGTATGTGTGTGTATAATTACTGAGTTTGCTTATATGTATGTGTATGTATAAACATGTATATATGTCTGTATATATGCATTTTATATTTGTGTGTGTTGTGTGTGTATGCTTATGTGTGTACGTGTTTTTATATATGTGTATATGCTTACCTGTGTGCTTGTGTGTATGTGTAGGTATATGTACTTGTGCTTGTGCATGCATGTGTGTGTGTGTATATCTATACACTTAATTTTCCTTGACTCTGGAAGTTAAGAATTTAAGAGTGGCATTGCACATTCAAAATGCAAATTCAAAAATCATTGTGAAAGTATTTGATAGACAAGTATAATCAAATTTTTAACACATGACAATCACATTAATATAATAAATACATTATAATTTGCCACATGTATTCTATCACCATTTCTGAATCTTTAACAACATGATCATTTTGGTGACATTCCCCATTTTTGATTAATATTATCATTTTGTGCGGCAAGGTTGACCAAAATTCCAGCAAATTACCATGTTCTCCTCAGATGACAGACACTCACTGCCAGAGACATTAAAAGAGACTTTTCTAATATACGACATGAAAGAAGTTAGAAATGACTGCTGACAGGAGGATTTATTTTACCCCCCCACATCTCCATGGACTGACCTGGAAAGATTTCTTTTTTCTTTTCCCTGAAAACAGTCCAATACTGATGATCTTTTTAGGCCATTCACATTGTGGCAAATTCAGCTCTAGTCCAAAATTGCCATGTAGCATAAACACACATGATTTGGGGATGGCATAAGACTATATATCACACATATTAATTAGCAGTATACTGTAAAGCTAGGTCAAGAATTCTGACAGAGTAGAAAACTGGTTAACTGAACTGGTAGGTGAATATATCCTTATTTTCAAAGAAACTTTCATTCTGTCATATTTTTATTGGTTATTTTATTTATTTACATTTTAAATATTATCCCACTTCCCAGTTTCCCTTGCACAACCTCCCTGTTTTCTCTCCCTACCCCTGCTTTTATGAGGCTGCTCCCCACCTGCCTACTCACTCCGGCCTCAGTGCCCTCGCATTCCCCTACTCTGGTTCATCATGCCTCCACATGACTAAGGGGCCTGTCCTTTGATACTGGATGAGGCTACATATCCAGCTGGAGTCATGTGTCCCCGCTCCCTGCATACTCTTTGGTTGGTAGTTCATTCATAATTTTTGAAGATTGCAAATGCAATACTTTCTTCCTTTATTTGCATTTCAACCTAGACACTTACAAAATGAATTTAGATTGTTGTACACTAAGCAGTAGTGTTAATTTGATCATGCGATAGGATCAGTGTGGCTCCTATTAGGGGACCCCATTAATAACCCACATGACTGTTTTGTACATACTATCATGGTAGAAGACCCATGAATAAGATTCATATGCTGAGAAAGTGAGAATGTTTTCCTTTCTCCGACACCTCAAATTTACATCTAGTTTATTTTTTTTCTGAACTTCATATCAGGAAAATGCATATGTTATGGTTATGATCTTTAGGAGTTCATTATAATAATTATTCATCAAAATAATGGATAAGTATGTGGTTATGTTTTTAAAATGCATTTTTAGTAGTTCTTTGATAGTTTTGTACAATGTATTTTTATCATGTCCTCCCTGTCTAAACTACTCAAAGGCTCACCATTATGAGCCAACATTATGTCCTCTTTGGTTGTTTTTTGTTTGCCTGGGTGGGAGGGCGACAGTCAAGTCTACTTTGTGCTGCTCATATATTCGTAGATATGTGGCCTTCCATTGGAATGCGGTTGACATTCCAGTGCTTACACAAATTTTACTGAAAATAGATTTCTTTTCCAAATAACATATCCTGATAACATCCCCCCTCTCTCTGCTCCTCCCAGTTCCTCCTCACATCCCCTCTCATCCAGATCCATTCCTTTTGTGTCACTCATTAGAGAACAAACAGGCCGCTAAGGAATAATAATAAAGTATAACAAAATAAAATATAAGATAAAACAAAAACTATCACATAGGAGATGTAAAAGACAGATAGGCAGGAGAAAAAAGAGCCCAAGATAAGGCACACAGAATCAGAGATCTCTCATCCCCACATTCAGGAATCCCATAAAACATTAAGCTAGAAGTCATAAAATATAGGAAGAAATATTGGTGCAGACCCATGTTGCCTCATTTTCTGTGAGTTCAAATGAGCTTTGACCATGTTGATATGAAGAGTCTTGTTTTCTTGGTGTGATTCATCCCCCGTGGCTCTCACATTCATTCTGCCTCCTCTTGAATAGGATTCCCAAGCCCTGAAGGGAGCGATTTGATGGTGATGACATCCCATTTATGTCTGAGTGTTTCAAGCTCTCTGAATTTCTCTATAATAGCTGGATGTAGGCATCTGTATTTGTCTTCTGTAGGAAGAAGCTTCTGTGATGATTGGTGAACAATGTACTGATTTTTGAGTGTAGCAGAATACCATTAGGAGCCGTGTAATTGCTACACTTTTTAAACAGTATTTTGTTTTATTCAAGGTCCCTGGGCTTTATAGTTTCTAGTTCTTTGTAATCCAAGCAGTGTCAAATACAGGTGTCACCTCACTGAATGGACCTTAGTCAAATCAGTTATTGATTGGCTACTCCAACAAGATTGGTGCCACCATTTCCCTACCATGTTTTGCAGGCAGGTCACCATTGTAGATCAAAGGGTTTGTGGCTAGGTTGATGCTAACATTTCTCCTTTGGTCGTGTACAGAGTATGAAAGCTCAATGTATTGAGTAAGTGTTGTCGTCAGCAAAGAGGCCTTACTAGCAGTTTGTGGAGAGCAACCTGGTCTTGTCAACAGCCTGAGTTGTTTCTCCTGGGGTTCCTTTGATCAATAACTCAATAAGACATAACCCGGTCCCAGTACAGCTGACTTTATTTCATGACAAGAAATGACTAAGTGGGACTCTGTCTCCTCTGTTATTTGGATATTTCCATTAGATTGCCTTCACATGTATATATTTTAGAAAGATACTAGTGTATTAGGTTTCTATACTACCCTTCAATGGAAGTCTAAATTTTAGCTGTCTCTCCATGACTCTCCTTCATATTCCTCTTCTTTCCAACTTGATAATCTTATCCCATCTCTCCCCATATCCACCCATAACTATCTATTCTATTTTCCTTTTATAATAAGCTATATCTGTATCTTCTAGTCCCTTACCTTATAGCTAAACTCTGTGGTTCTATGAATTGTAACTTGGTTATCTTTGATTTAACAGCTAATATCCACAAATAAGCAAATGCATACCACAGAGAAGTCTCATCTGTTAAATGCTGGGCTCATAGTCAAAGATGTAAGAGCCTATACATTTAAAGAAAATGATCTTTAGATCATTTCCCGGCAGCTACTAAATGAAAATAGCTCTTCAGCTAAGAATGAGACTTTAGGCCATCTCCCCTCACTATGCTCAGACTTGGTCCAGCACAGGCTTTATTCATGTGGTCACGACCATTTTCTTGTGGCTATTTTCTGTTCTTAGCTCTTATACTCTGTATGTCCAGTTTCTTGCAATGATTCCTAATCCTCAGGAGAAATGGCTTAGCTATAGATGTTCCATTAATGCTGAGCATTCTGGAGTCTCTTGTTCTATGCACCTTGGCTCATTGTGGGTCTGCATGTTACTCACTATTGCAGAAAGCTTCTATGAAGAGGTTTTAAGAGACACATCAGTTTGTGGGTATGACATTTACAGATGTAAGAGACAAAAGTCAAATTTTAAACTCTGTAAGAAGTGAAACCAGAGAGAGGTGCATGATGGAATAAAATAGGATACATTTGTTTTAAAATGTCATTATGAAATCCAATATTTTATATGGTGACTTTCAAAAAGAGAAAAATTGAAGAGAAAAATGGGAATATAGGCTCTGGTGGAGCCTCTTTAAAAAAGAAATGAAGACAGAAACAGTGGCTCTAGGCAGATCCTAAGGCATTTCGTCACAGTAAGTATGCAGCGACTTAAGTCAAAGATACTAAGATGGATAAAAATGCATGTTGATTTTGTTAACATGATCAATGACCAGAAAGTGGTTTCAAGTAGACACATTCTGTCCAAGACCTGAGGGGAAATGAGCAATGTAGAGGAAGAGATCAACACAATCTATGAGAAAAATCAGAAAAATTGACAAAAGAAGTAAGAAAAACTCCAAGATCTGAGGGGAAATCAGCAATGTAGAGGAAGAGATCAACACAATCTATGAGAAAAATCAGAAAAATTGATAAAAGAAGTAAGAAAACTGGAAGAAAAAAATCAACCAAGGGAACTGAGATTTTGAATTAAATGAGCAAATAGAAGTGTTGTAAAATAAACATAATCAAAAAAGAACCACTGTGGAAATCATTACTATATGAAAGAATAATTATAAAGGATGAAAGAGAAGGGAGGTAATTCAACGTCAGTGTTGAGAAAAATGAGCATTGGCGTAAAGTTCAAGAACTCTGGGATATGATAAACAGGCCAAACCTAAAAATCCACAGTGCAGAAAAAAAAATAGTACAAGCAAAGAAAATTTATTTAAAGAAATAACATCAAGAAAGTAGAAAAATTCCCAATCAGAGAGAAAAATAGACATTCACAGGAGAGAGGCATCTAGAATCCTAAGTAGACATGATCAGAGAAGACCCTCTCTATGACACACGTCAAAATTACAAAACAAAATCAAGTTTTTAAGCTACAAGGGAACACTACCAGTCCATTTTTATAAGGAAACAGATCAGAACATTACCAGTGTTGCCATCAGCACTATAAAGTCAGGAAAACAAGTTATGACATTTATCAAGTACTCAAAATAAATAACTTCCACATAAGATTGCTGTACACAGATATTAATCTTTAAAATTGATGCTGGAAAGAGAACATTTTGGAGCAAGTACAAATTAAGACAAATCATGACCACCAAGACCAGCACTATTTAAAGGAAGACTATGCATAGTGTCAACCAGGAAAGGAAAACCAGAGGAAAGAAGAAAATTCAGGAAAAGACTATATTAACATATAAGTACTATGCACAACACAATAGTTAGTAAACCGTTAATATTAATAGAGCAGGGGGAAAAAAGGAACACATCCAAGTAGAAAATAATCAATAAATCCATAGTATTTAGTAAATATCTGTCAAATAATGACCTTAAATGTAAATTATTTCAACTCATTAACAGAGATACAGAGAGGTAGCCTATCTTAAGGAAACTAATACAATTATCCACTGTCTCACATTGATAAAGGCATTCATAGCCTGAGAGTCAAAGGATTGAAGCCAGTATATCAAGAATGGGAAAAGACCCAAAAATAACCTGACATAACTATTCTAATGTGCAATAAAGGAGACTATAAAACTGAACTCATGAGAAGAAATAAAGACAGACACTTCATATTAACAAAGGAAATAATTCATCAAGATACAGCAAATATATATGCATCAAAATGTAATGCTCCCAATGAATGTAAAAGGTCACATGGGTCCTGATGCAACAAGAATGGGTAGGCCAAGACCTACTCTCATCTCTAGATAGGCCATATGGACAGAAAATGCACAAAGAACAAGGGATCTAAGTGTTAAGTGAAAACATGTATCAAATGGATTTTATAGAGTACAAAAATTATTGCATCCAAAAGAAACAATACTAATTTGTCTCAACTTGTGGAACTTCCTCTAAATTAGACCACATTCCATATCACAAATGAAAAATAGAAATAGCATCTAGTATCATATCAGACAAGACAATGAAACTAGAAATTCATAGTAAAAATTTTGACAAGCTATTCATAAATAGGGAGACAAAAATATACTCTGAATGGCAAGCAGCAGAAAGTGTCAAATCGTCTGTGACTGGGGAAACAGAAGCTTGAGCTACCCTCTGGGTGCTCAGCAAAACCTGGGTCCTCTGAAAGTGTAGCCTGTACTCTTAACTACCGGACCATTTCTCTACCTCAAGAATTAAGACTTTTGACAGTACCCAAATGATGAACAAACACCAGCAGGGTTTTGTTGACTGGACATTTGGGGTGATTCAAGATGTCAATGTAGTTCAGTCATAATTCTGTATGATCTTGAAATGTGATTTAAATTTACATTAAACTATGATGAAGTACAAAATTTATAAATTCTTTGGGGTTAGTCCTGAAACTCATGAACAGAAATGTTAAATTCACAAGATGCCAAGGATTGTCTTGCTTATAATTGCTCAAGAAAACAAACTATAAATGTCAGTCAAGAGGACTGGCCTTTAATTTCAGGGGACAGAAGACACTATGATGTAACCAAGACTATAGGTTGAATGTCTCACAAAACACATATCTTCCTGTTGCCATTTAACATCTGAACTCAGTTATAGAAGAGTCGGTTTCAGCTCTCAAATATTCTGAAATAAATCCTTAATGTTCAATGGTAGTTATCTGTTCATTTCTTGTAGCCCAAGTGAAAATGAGAACTTTTCTCGGAATATATAATTTCAAGACTATGCAGTCATTACTGTTAGACTTTAAGATTATACACTATAGACCATAAAAGTTAATAAGGATAAACCCCACCATAGACAGTCAGTTAAGGAGAAGAAGGGATTTATAGGTCATAGGGTTTATATCTGTACTATTGGCTATGTATAGATTCTAGGAAGGGAAAATCACTTTCTAGTTGTATAACCGCATTGTGCCTATCAGGCTCCCAAACAGAAGGCCCTGGTTAACATCAGTGTGTCACAAAACAATTTGTCGGGTCATGAGCAAGAGAGAGAGAGAGAGAGCGAGAGAGAGAAAGAGAGAGAGAGAGAGAGAGAGAGAGGAAGAGAGAGAGGCGAAGACGAAGCGAAGACAAAGACGACCAAGAAAGACGAAGACCGAAGAAGAAGAAGAAAGAAGAAGAAGAAGAAGAAGAAGAAGAAGAAGAAGAAGAAGAAGAAGAAGAAGAAGAAGAAGAAGAAGAAGAAGATGGTGATAAAAGCAGGGCTGGATAAGTATATTAGGGAGATGGGGTGTGGGAGTGGTGAATATATGTTGAAGACATATGTGAAATTTTCTAACTACAAACTTAATCTTTGGAAAAAAAGCAGTTAAGAAAAATTATGAGTCTCAAATAAAAAAATCATTTCTTTCATGGAGTGTAATATGTCCATTCTTTGGTATTATATGTTGTTTTAATTTTATAATATATGTGTATATCTTATATTGCAATTACTACTATTGCCACTTGTAAAATCGTATTAGACAAAAAATCATATAGGAAAAATATAATCTATGAAAATAAAATTAAGCAGATTAATGCATTTCACATAAGGTTTAAGATAGATTTGGGGAATGTTTAGAGATACATGAGTATGTATGTCTAAGATAATGAGATTTCTATTATATGATGAACAGTACAAATAAAGATGCATGCAGGGATTGTTGGATGGCATCCTTAAGTGACAGCCATCCTTTAACAAGAGCAGCTACAGCTGAGCCTCATTGAGGCACCCTTTTAAGGGATGACAGGGAGACACAGGCAGTACATATCGAGATTGCTATGTTTTTACTACAAACAAAGGAAATGGGTGATTTCAAATGCACGCTCCTGATTGAAGCCAGAAGGGCAGATGTTCTTATTACATGTTTTGATTACAATCTTGCTTCTCCTCAGGATGGGTAGACTGTTTGAAGCTGAGTTGTAGCAACATTTCTTTCATTTAACAATAGTGGAAGTTTTTCTCAAGTGATGTAAGACAGACTAGCTGCTCTCTGAAAAAAAAAGGGGGGGTAATATTTCTTAGAAGACCAGATTTGAAATTATGAAATGCCATTACACTGTTGAATCCCCATCCCATGCCCCAAACACCAAACATGCACACCTACACCAACACTCACACATTCACACACATGCACAGAGGCACACATGCATACCACAACATGTGTATGCACAAACACACATGACCCCTACCCCAAAACACACACAGACCTTCAAATTACTCAGAAGCGGTTCTTGGGAGGAATCCTATAACTACTGAAGATTTCGGAACTACAGATACCTAGGGCTCCCTTGGGTTTGTTACTTTTCCGTTACTGTGACAAAATACCAGATAAAACTAGTTCAAATGAAGGAAACGTTCAGAGGTTTTAGGTCATGTTTTTGCCTAGGACATGAAGGCAGCAGAAGGATGTGCCAGGGCACAGCTCTTCACATCATGGCATACAGAATGCAGAGAGCAAACAGCTAACTATGCTATAACATCAGGATCTACTTCCACTGTTCCACTTTCTCCAGCCAGGTCTCACCTCCCAAAATAGCACCACCATCTTGGGAAGAAATGTTTGAGTTGTGATGCTGCCATAGATACTTCATATTCAAAGTATGCCAACCCTACCATCAGAGATTCAATTGCAGACCACTGTGAAAAGTGTTTGTGCTTCAGTATTTTTATTTTCAATGTTCTCCCAACAAATCTTGCTACAACTGGAATCCAACACCATAGCTATAGCACTTGTAAGACAGTGGTCCCCTTTCTCATTGTTTGCTGACAAACACTGTCAATTCCTCAAAACTGGAAGTGATGACTTATGAATTCAGCTGCTTACTCTCACAAGTAGCTTGGCTACTTAGTGCCACAGCACCTTGGGTCTGGGGACAGTGCTACAGAAGAAATTCAGCAAAGCTTCTTTTCTGTTCCCCTGACAGATTACTGAGTCAGGAGAAGTCCATACAGCAATGGGACCACTTCCAAAATGTCTTACTGTTGTCACAAGGGTTAAAGTATGCCCCAAATGACTCATGACCATTCTGCCATCAAGGCTGACTGCTTGAAAAGATTTAAAAGGCAGGGAAGACAGAGTGTCTGCAGTAAATTAGGGCTCCTTATTTGAAAACAGAAGATCAATGGCTGCAGTGTGAATTTGCTGAAAGAATAACAACAACAACATCACAAAAGCAAGCTTAACATCTGGCCTGTTTCTCAGAAGCTGTGAAATGGAAACATCATTAAGAGAAAATATAATTGAATTTGGCATTCTTGATTAGAATAGAGGAGAAAAAAATCAGTCATCAGTAAGGGAAACTGTAAGCTAGGGAAAGCACCAGAAAACTCTGGAATGATTAAGACCGTGGCCATGATGTCACTAAAGCACTATAAAAGCCACTGTTGAGGCTTCACGACGGATCAGGTATTTACGTTGATTCACAAATGTCTCAGATGTGTTACGCTGTGTTCCTGGAGATAGGTCTTCAGGAAGAAATCTAAACAAATGATCTGCTAACTTATGAATCTTATGTGTTCCAGTCAGGAAAGTTGCTAATTAATTTTAGTGATCATATAGCAGTATAGTAAGAACACATAGCTCAGAACTATATTAATTTGACTAAAGCCTTTGATAATTTGAGCTTAATGTACTGCTGGCTGCCAACACATAGATTGCTGGCATGCTTCAGAGAAATGATCAGTCATTAAGCCATTGGTACACTATGCCTTTTTACCATGGATGCTGAAGGAAGAGATAGGTTAAGTCATCATTTGTGCACCAGAAAGCCTCCATTTCAGTTTTCTTCTGGCTAATCATTCACACTGTAGTCACGAGCAGGTTCTCTTCCTTCTATGAGTTTTGAACTTAATACGTCTCTAATTAGAGTTGAACCCGGTCAGCAGAGAATGTTACCAAGCTAATGTTACTTAGATAAGCAACATTAGCTCCTTCTTTAAGTTCACATTATCCCGATACTGTCCATGCTGATTAAATAAGAATCTGTAATATGAGATGACCCCAGAAATCTGTTTCCTAGCAGGTCTTCTAGGTAGCCCTGAAATATATTGACCCTTGAGAACCAGGAGAGCAGATATTTTAATATAATGACTAAAAGTGGAAGGGCAAACAGATGTGGATTTGATCCCAGCTTTCCAAGTCACTAGCTGTGTGAGCACTGAGAAAAGTCTCTGGATAACGGCGAGCTTTTGTTTCCTCAAATATGAAAAAAAGCAAATATAATGCCTTCCTGATGGTTTTTAGTGGAAGAGATGATGTTGAAAAGTATATAAATAAGTGATTCAGCATTGAAGTGAATATTTTCATTGTCATCTCTTAAAACACTTTAACGCTGACAGTTTATGATTTATTATTAATGTACTTTGGCTTCAAATTTGCTGGCTGACTCAAATACTACCAGGTGAACAAAAACTGAGTTCCTACTTCTCAACCCAAAGGTAAACAAAAACTGACAAACTTTAGCACCAAATGGTTCTACTAAGCTCTGTCCCATTTGATGCTCTTTCTGTATGCAAGGCATTGGCAAGCCAAGCCCCCCTCCCCCACTTCAAATCTGCTTATCTCAGTCATGACACTGTTTAGATCTGAAGTCATGAGTAGACCTTAGTATCCTTGGAGATGAATGCAATTATGTACCAACTTGTAATGGTACATGAGCAAGAGGAGGAGGGGCATCAATCCATAGCACATGGAAATCTGAAGGCAGTGTCATTAAAAGGGTGGATATGGAAAGCACTCTGACAAATTAGCAGTCTGTGGTGTCCTACAATGCTTCATATAAGATCTGAAAGAAAATTCCAGTTTTTCATGAAGTACATCAACTATCTAGGACACTTGAATAAACTTGAATGAACAGGGGCTTGCCAAACTCAGATAACTGGATGGTAGATTTAATGTGATATAAATACACCAACCTCAAATAAAGGAGTGATTGTGTCATTTAATGAATTATTTAAGACATTTTATTTTCTTCCAAAGCCTGATTATTATAGCTATATACTAACCAAAATTTGATCTGTTAAGCAGTGTGGTATGGAATCTTCTCTTTAATTGGATATTTATGTATTAACATTTCAAATGTTATCCCATTTCTCCCCTTCCCATGTCCTCTCCCCACTCTACCTGCTTCTATGAAGATTCTCCCACTTGTATCCACCTACTCCTACCTCACTGCACTGGCATTCCCCTACACAGGAGAAACAAGCCTTCACAGGACCAAAGACTTCAGCTGCTATTGAGGTCTGACAAGGCCATCCTCTGCTACATATGCAGCTGGAACCATGGGTCCCTCGATGCACATTCATTGGTTGGTATTTTAGTCCTTGGGAGATCTGGGGGGGGTTGGTATTGTTGTTCTTCATATGGGGTTGCAAAACCCTCAGCTCCTTCAGTCCTTTCTCCAACTCCACACTGGGGTCCCCTTGTTCAGTTCAATGGTGAACTGTAAGTATCCTCATGTTGTCAATAGATAGGTCATCCGAACAAAAAGTAAAGAGAGAAAAGATACAGCTCACAGATGTTATTAAACAAATGGATCAAGCAGAAATATACAGAACATTTCATCTAAACACAAAAGAATATTTCTTCTTCTCCTCACTTCATAGAACATTCTTCAAAATTGACCACATAATTAGACACAAAGCAAATCTCAGCAGATACAAGAATTTTGAAATAACTTCATGCATCCTATCAGACCACCTTGGATTTTAGCTGGATATTAATAACAACAGAATGCTCCAAATTCATAAAAAGTAGATAAGTTTGAACTGAAAAAATCATTATGGGCACAAAGGAAAATAAAAGAAAAAACTAAAGGCTTTCTAGAATTGAATGAAAATGAATATACAACATACTGAAACTTATGGGATACACTTTTAAGTATCAAAGCACTAAATGTCTATGAGAGAGAGGGGGGTCTTATGCTGGAAATGTAACAGCATATCCTAAAGCTCTAGAACAAAAAGAAGAAATCACACACAAAAGGAGTAGGTGGCAAGAAATGATCAAACTCAGCACTGATTAAAAACAATAAAATAGGATCAAAGTGAACACCAGTGAGAATGGCTAAGATCAAAAACTCAGGTGACAGCAAATGCTGGCAACGATGTGGAGAAAGAGGAACACTCCTCCATTGTTGGTGGGATTGCAGACTGGTACAACCATTCTGGACATCAGTCTGGAGGTTCCTCAGATAATTGGACATTCCTCTACCTGAGGACCCAGCTATACCTCTCTTGGGCATATATCCAACAGATGCTCCAACATATAACAAAGACACGTGCTCCACTATGTTCATAGCAGCCTTATTTATAATAGCCAGAAGCTGGAAAGAACCCAGATGCCCTTCAACAGAGGAATGGATACAGAAAATGTGATACATCTACACAATGGAATATTACTGAGCTATCAAAAACAATGACTTTATGAAATTCATAGGCAAATGGATGGAACTGGGAAATATCATCCTGAGTGAGGTAACCCAATCACAGAAAAACAAACGTGGTATGCCCTCATTGATAAGTGGCTATTAGCCCAAATGCTTCAATTGCCCTAGATGCATAGAACACATGAAACTCAAGAAGGATGACCAAAATGTGAATGCTTCACTCCTTTAAAAGGGGAACAAGAATACTCTTGAGAGGGAATAGGGAGGCAAAGTTTAGAACAGAGGCAGAAGGAACACCCATTCAGAGCTTGCCCCACATGTGGCCCATACATATAAAGCCACCAAACTAGATAAGATGGATGAAGCAAAGAAGTGCAGGCTGACAGGAACCGGATGTAGATCTTTCCTGAGAAACACAGCCAGAATACAGCAAATACATAAGCGAATGCCATCATTAAACCACTGAACTGAGAACGGGACCCCCGTTGAAGGAACCTTAGAAAGGACTGAAAGAGCTTGAAGGGGTTTGAGACCCCCCATATGAACAACAATGCCAACTAACCAGAGCTTCCAGGGACTAAGCCACTACCCAAAGACTATACATGAACTGACCCTGGCCTCCAACCGCTTAGGTAGCAATGAATATCCTAGTAAAGGCAACAGTGGAAGGGGAAGCCCTTGGTCCTGCCAAGACTGAACCCCCAGTGAACGTGATTGTTGTGGGGAGGTCGGTAATGGGGGGAGGATGGGAGAGGGGAAAACCCATAAAGAAGGGGAGGAGGAGGGGTTAGGAGGATGTTGGCCCAGAAACCAGGAAGGGGAATAACAATCGAAATGTCAATAAGAAATACCCAAGTTAATAAAGATGAAAAAACAAAACAAAACAAAACCAAAAAGAATGGCCTCAAATAATATAAATTATCTTAAAACAATTTTAATGAAACAAGGGAAAGCATTATCTGAAAAAACTTCTAGTCTTTGAACAAATAAATTGTAGAAAATATCCTTAAGATCTAATGTTCTCCCATGCTCATGGACTGGTAAGATAAACACAGTAAAAGTAGCCATACTAAAAATGTAAAGCATAGATTCAATGCAATTCCCATCAAAATTCCAACACAATTCTTCATTGACTTTGAAAGGACAATTTTTACTTTTTTGTGAAAAAAAGAAAAAAAGACAGTTAAAACAATTCAGGAAAATAAAGACTGCTCTAGGTATCACCATATCCAATTTCAAAGCATATTACAAAGCTACAGTATTAAAATTAGCATGATTGTGGTATAAATAACAGGGAAGTTGATCAAAGAAATCAAACTAAAGATCTAGACATAAATGCAAACACCTCTGGATACCTGAATTTTTTTTATAAAGAAGTCAGAAATACACACTAGAAAGTAAACATAACATCTTCAACAAATGGTGCTGGTCAAACTGGATGTCTGTATGTAGAAGAATGCAGATTCATCCATACTTACAATCATGTACAAAACTCAAGTCTAAATGGATTAAAGACCTCATAATAAAACCAGATACAGTTAATCTAATAGGAAAGCAAGTAGGGAATAGCCTTGAACTCACTAGCACAGGAGAAGTTTTTCTGAATAGAACACTATGAGCTCAGGCACTAAGATCAACAATTAATAAATGGGACCTGATGAAACTGAAAAGCTTCTTTAAGGCAAAGGACACCAACAAAAGGTCAAAACAGCAGCCTGACAAATGGGAAAGGATTTTTACCAACTCCATATCCTGTAGAGGACTAATATGCAACATATATACATAAACAGGCAAGTAAGCAAACAAACAAATAAATAAAGAGAAATCAGTAGGGTGGCTCTTCAGAATTTTGCAAATTGATCTATTTCAAGATCCAGTATACCACTCTTTGGCATATAACCAAAGAATGCTTCATCCAACCTCAAAGATACTTGCTGAAACATGCACATTACTGCCCTATTAATAATAGTCCTAAACTGGAAGCAACCTAGATGTCCCTCAATACAAGAATGGATAAATTAAATATGGTCCATATACATAATTGAGTACTAATCATCTATTTTAAAAAATGACATCATGATATTTACTGGTAAATGGATAAAAACAAAAAAAATTCATCCTGAAGGAGGTAACCCAGAGACAGAAAGATAAATATTATATATATACATATATATATATGTATATATATATATGTAGGATGATGTCACAGGTGAGGTAGGTACAGGATAGAAGGAGGCCTGTCATTGGAGGAGAAGGAAGGATGGGCGGGAGAGAAGTTTGAAGGAAGAAGAGGAGACTAGGGGAGAGAGGAGGAGAAGAGAGGGAAGAAGCCATGGCAGGTGATGTTAAGATTCTGCTCTGTGTATTTACAGGTTGTTATTAATGTTCTCAAGGGATGGATGGCACTGGGCTTTGTATGTTTAAGTGGGCAATTATATCTTACCAATTGGATCTAAGATTATTGTGTTGTGTATTCTTTTATGTAGGGGTTTGAGTGTAGGAAAGTGCGGCTGGGATGTGTTTTCGCCAAGATATCTAGCAGATATCTGGGGCACTGCAGCGTGGACCTAGAGGGGTAAAAGACACTGTTACTCTTTTTTATTTTTATATTTTTACAACAACATATATATATATATATATATATATATACACACACAGAGAGAGAGAGAGAAAGAGAGAGAGAGAGAGAGAGAGAGAGAGAGAGAGAGAGAGAGAGAGAGAGAGAGAGAGAGAGAGAGATTAAGTATAAAGGAAGAGACTAAAGTATCTCCCTGGGAGGACAGAATAGAATATATTTTAAGGGTGGATTTGGTACATGGGTGATAAGAACAGGATAGTCAGGTGGGGAAGGAGAGGGGATGTGGGGTTGATTAAAGGATCAGAAGGAGGCACAGAAATAATTGAGGTATATTTGACACGTAGTATGGAATAATACAGCAGTGGAAACTTGCTAAAATATGTGACAATGATCATAATGAAAATCTCCAAATAATGAGAAAACTTGAGTCCCAACTGGCTATCTCTTGTCACCAAATGAGGCTTCCAGCACCAGGACTGGGTTACAACCAATTGAGTTGCTGTCTGAAGGGGATATCATGGAAATCCCCCAAACAACCCAGGCTGTTGTCAGGATAATAGGTTGTTCTCCATAAAGTGACAGCAAAGCTCCATTGCTAAGGACGACACCCATACAAATCACTGTACCTGAAAATGCCAAGCCGATGCCTGCACAGAACCTTCCTCTCTGTGTTTATGGTAAGGAAAGGAACTCCTCAGATGACCAAAAGTGAAACATAAATGTCAGTGCAGACACAAAATCTTTGATCTACAATGTTGTCCTGCCTACAATTGTTCTAATGCAATCAATGGTGGCACAACACTGGCTGGAGTAACCAAACAATGTCTGACTTGACTTAGCCTACTCCATGTGAAGGAACTGATAAACTATGCTGCTTGGCTGACCAAGATCCAGGGACTAGATAGTCCAGAGACCTAGGGGAAGCCAAATACTATTATTCTTAAAAATAATGATAGAATAACTCATACTGACATTCTGCTATACTCATCAGTGCCTTCCTCAGCCACAATAAGAGAACCTTCCCCTGCAGCAGACGGCAATAAACACAGAGACCCACAGCCGGACATTATGCAGAAGAGAGAGCAAGACCTTGGAGCACACAGCTATAAATAGGATGTTTACATCAAATCTTTCCCATTAGAGCTCAAGGAACCCCCTGAAAGAGGAGGTGGAAAGGGTGTGAGAGCCAGGGGAGAAGGAAGGAGAACAAGGATCGGTAAATTGTGTGAGCAAAGATCATATGGTCTCATAAAGCACAAACAAAAAGTCCTTGGCCTACATGTATCTGTACCAGTTTTAGTGTTCTCGGTTTAGTATTCCTTCCTTCTTTCTTTTTAATTTTATTTTTCTTGGATATATTAAGTATTTACATTTCAAATGTTATCCCCTTTACCCACTCTCCCTTATCCTCTCCCCCTCCCCCTGCTTCTATGAGATTGTTTCCACTCCCACCCACACACTATGACCTCAATACCCTGGCATTCCACTACACTTGGTAAACAAGCTTTCACAGGACTAAGGGCTTCTCCTCTTATCGATACCAGACAAGGTCATCCTCTGCTACATATACAGCTGGGGCCATGGGTACCTCCACGTGTACACATTGATTGGTGGTTTATTCCTTGGGAGCTCTGGTTGGGACTGTTTGGATGATATTGTTGTTCTTCCTATAGGGTTGCAAACCCTTTCAGCTCCTTCAGTCCTTTCTCTGACTCCTCCATTGTGGTCCCATGCTCAGTCCAATGGTTAGCTGCAGTCATCCTCATCTGTATCAGTAGAGCTCTGGCAAAGCCTCCTAAGAGACATCCATATCTGGCTCCAGTCAGCAAGTACTTCTTGGCATCAGCAATAGTAACTGGGTTTGGTGACTGCATATTGGATGAATCCCCAGAAGGGGCAGTCTCTGGATGACCTTTTCTTCAGTCCCTGCAATACTCTTTGTCAACGTATATCCTCCAGTGAGTATTTGATTCTTCCTTGTAAGAAGGACTGAAGAATCCCCATTTTGGTCTTCCTTCCTCTTGAGCTTCATATCACTGTGAATTGTTTCTTGGGTATTCTGAGCTTTTGGGCTAATATCCACTTATCGGTTTGTGCATACCATGTGTGTTCATTTGTGATTGAGTTCCCTCACTTAGTATGATATTTTATAGTTACAACCATTTGCCTAAATATTTCATGTAGTCATTATTTTTAATATCTGAGTAGTAATCCATTGTACAAATGTACCCCATTTTCTGTATCCATTCCTCTACTGAAGGAAATCTGGGCGTCATTCCAGCTTCTGGCTATTATAAATAATGCCGTTATGAACATAGTGGGACATCTCTTCTTGTTATATGTTAGAGCACCTATTGGGTATATGCCCTGGAGTGGCATAGCTGGTTCCTCAGGTCCATTTTTTTTTTTGAGGAACCACCAGACTTATTTCCACAGTGGTTGTACCAGCTTGCAATCCTACCAACAATGAAGGAGTGTTCCTATTTCTTCACATCCTCACCAGTACCTATTGTCACCTGAGTTTCTGATCTTAGTCATTCTGACTGGTGTGAGGTGGAATCTCAGAGTTGTTTTGATTTGCATTTCCCTGATGACTAAAGATGTTGAACATTTCTTTAGTTACTTCTCAGCCATTTGATATTGCTTAGCTGAGAATTCTTTGTTTAGCTCTGTACTCCATTTTTAATAGGATTATTTGATTCTCTGGGGTCTAACTTCTTGATTCTTTGTTTATGTTAGATATTAGCCCTCTAGCAGATGTAGGATAGGTAAAGATCTTTTCCTAATCGCTTGTTTGCACTTTTGTTCTACTGACAGTGTCTTTTGCCTTGCAGAGGCTTTGTAATTTTATGAATTTCCATTTATCAATTCTTGATCTATCAGAATAAGCCATTAGTGTTCTTTTAAGAAAATTTTCCCCTGTGCCCAGGTGTTCAAGGCTCTTCCCCATTTTCTCTTCTACTAGTTTAAGTGTATCTGGTTTTATGTAGAGGTTTTTGATCAACTTGGACTTGAGCTTTGTACAAGGAGATAAGAAAGGATCAATTTGCATTCTTCTCCATGCTGACCTCCCTTTGAACCAGCACCATTTTTTGAAAATGCTGTCTTTTTTCCATTGGATGATTTTAGCTTCTTTGTCAAAGACCAAGTGACCATAGTTGTGTGGGTTCATTTCTGGGTCTTCAATTCTATTCCACAGATCTACCTGACTATCTCTGTACCAATACCCTGCAGTTTTTATCATTATTGCTCTGTAATACTGCTTGAGGTCAGAGATGGTGATTCTCCCAGAAGTTCTTTTATTGTTCAGTATTGTTTTCACTATCTTAGTTTTTTTTTCTCCAAATGAACTTGCAAATTGCTCTTTGTAACCCAATGAAGGGTTGAGTTGGAATTTTGAATTGGATTGCATTGAATCTGTAGTTTGCTTTTGGCAAGATGGTTATTTTTACTCTATTATTCCTGCCAATCCATGAGCATGGGAGATCTTTCCATCTTCTGAGATTTTGTTTGATATCTTTCTTCAGAGACTTGAATGAAGTTCTTGTCATACATATCTTTCACTTGCTTGGCTAGAGTCAAACCCAGGTATTTTATATTATTTCTGAGTATTGTAAAGAGTATCTTTTCCCTGTTTATTTTTTGAATACAAGAAGGCCACTGATTTTGTTTGAGTTGATTTTACATCCAACTACTTTGTTGAAGTTATTTATCAGGAGTTCTCTGGTGGAATTTTTGGAGTCATTTAAGTATACTATTATATCATCTGTAAATAGTATATTTTGACTTCTTCCTTTTCATTTTGTATTCCTTTGACCTCTTTTTGTTTTCTAATTGCTCTGGTTAGGATTTCAAGTGCTAGCCTTGTCTAGTCCCTGATTTCAGTGGTATTGCTTCAAGTTTCTCTCCAATTATTTTTGATGTTGGCTACTGGTTTGCTGTATATTGCTTTTACTATGCTTAGGTATGGGTCTTGAATTCCTGATCTTTCCAAGGCTTTTATCATGAATGGTTGTTGAATTTTGTCAAATGCTTTCTTTGCATCTAATGAAATAATCATGTGGTTTTTTTTCCTTGAGTTCGTTTATATGGTTGATTATGTTGATGGATTTCTGTATATTGAACCATCCTTGCATCCCTGGGATGAAGCTTACTTGATCATGGTAAAAGATCATTTTGATGTGTTCTTGGACAGGTTTGTGAGTATTTTTGCACTGATATTCATAAGGGAAATTGGTCTGAAGTTCTTTTTCCTTGTAGGTTATTTTGTGTGGTTTAGGTATAAGCCTAATGGTGGCTTCAAAGAATCAACTTGGTAATGTTCTTTTTTTTTTTTCTATTTTGTGTAATAGTTTCAAGAGTATTGGTATTTAGTTCTTGTACTTGCCTCTCTCCATCTGGTTATCTCTGGTGTTAGCTGGTTTGCTGTCTCTGACAGTGGCTTGACCCTCCTGATAGCCTGTGTGTCAGCACTCTTGTGAGACCAGCTTTCTCCAGGAGGGATTTGGGTACAGAGAGCTGTGGCATTGGGTCAGCTATGGGCACTGATGGAAACCCGAAGGTGCTTCTGTTTCTTTAGGGGTTATGGGACAGTTTAGATGGTTTATCTGGTCCTGATTTATCTTTTATAGTTTGAAGAGTATTGGTATGAAGTCTTCTATGAGGTCTGATAGAATTCCGCACTAAGCCTATCTGGTCTTGTGCTTTGCTTGGGTGGGAGGTCTTTTAATGACTACTTACATTACTTTAGGGGTTATGGGACTGTTTAGATGGTTTATCTGATCCTTATTTAACTTTGGTGCCTGGAATCTGTCTAGAAAATTGTGAATTTCATCCAGATTTTCTAGTTTTATTCAGTATAGGCTATTGTAGTATTATCCTATAATTTTTTAAAATTTCCTCAGTTTCTGTTGTTATGCCTCCCTTTTTGTTTTTGATTTTGTTAATTTGGATACTATCTCTGTGCCCTCTGGTTAGTCTGGCTAAGGTTTTATCTATTTTGCTGATTTTCTCAAAGAACCAGCTTCTGGTTTGGTTGAATCTTTGTATAGTTCTTTTGGTTGATTTCTTTTTTTTTTTTTTTTTTTTTTTTGGTTTTTTTTTTTTTTTTGGGGCGGGGGACCGAACCCAGGGCCTTTTGCTTCCTAGGCAAGCGCTCTACCACTGAACTAAATCCCCAACCCCCCTTTTGGTTGATTTCAACTCTGAGTTTGATTATTTCTTGTTATCAATTCCTTCTGAGTGCATTTGCTTCCTTTTTTTTTTTCTAGTGCTTTCAGATGTACTAGTGTATAATCTCTCCAATTTCTTCATGGAAGTACTCAGAGCTATGTGTTTTCCTCTTCTGTTATTCTGGGTGTTTCATAGAACCCTGAAGTTAAGGTTCTCTGAGTGTTGTAGCAATGGATACAGAGCCAGCACCCAAGGTCTGCCCATGGCACTGGTCCAGACCAGAAGTGAAGCCATTGTTTTTAATACCTGATTAATATTCCATTTGTAAATACACCACATTTTCTATATCCATTACTTTGTTGGGAGACATGTAGGTTCTTACCAGCTTCTGGCTATTATAAGGCTGCTATGAACATAATGGAGCATGTGTCTTTGATATTATGTGTCAGAGAATCTTTTGAGTATATGTCTTGAAGTGGTATAGCAGTGTCCTCAGGTAGTACTATGGCCAATTTTCTGAAGAACCTCAGACAGATTTTCACAGTGGTTGTATCAGCTTGCAATTCCACCAACGATGAAGGAGTGTTGCTGTTTATCTACATCTTCATCTGAATACCCATGATACAACACTCAGACCATACAAAGCTCATGAAGAAGAAAGACCAAAGTGTGGAAGTGTCAGGTCTTCTTAGAAGGAGGAACAAAATATTCATAGGAGGAAATATGGAATGAAAGTATGGAGCAGAGACTGAAGGAAAGGCCATCCAGAGTGCACTACCTGGGGGTCCATTTCATTTACTGTCACCAAACCTAGTCACTATTGCTGATGTCAAGAAGTATTTGTTGACAGGAGCCTAATGTAGCTGTCTCCTGAGAGGCTCTGCCAGAGTCTGAAAAATACATTGGCAGATGCTTGCAGCCAACCAGTCAACTGAGAATGGGATACCCAATTGAGAAGTTAGAGAAAGGACTGAAGAACCTGAAGGGGTTTGTAACCCCATAGGAAGACAACAATAACAACCAACCAGACACCCCAGAGCTCCCACGAACTAAACCATCAACCAATTAGTACACATGGGGGGACCTATGGTTTCAGCTACATATACAGAAGAGGATGGCCTTGTTGAGCATCAATGAGAGGAGAGACTTTTGGTCCTGTGAAGGCTTGAGGTCCCTTAGGGGAATGCCATTGCTGGGAGGTAGGAGGAACGGCGTGGGTGGGTTGGGGAGCATGCTCATAGAAGCAGGGGAAGTGGTGATGGAATGGGGATTTTCAGAGGGAAAACCAAGAAAGGGTTTGAACATTTGAAATGTAAAAATAGAAAATACCCAATAAAATAAAAGAAAAAACCTCATGTTAAAAACATATTGAGAAAAATACCAAAGTGAAAATTGCAAACCTTAATATGTCAATGAAATTTGTAGGCAAATTGATGGAAATTGAAAATATCATCCTGACTGAGGTAACCCAGACACCAAAGAACACACATGTTATGTATTCACTACTATGTGGATACTTAAGTAGATACTAGCAAAAACCTTACAATGCCCATGATACAACCTATAGACCATACAAAGCAGAGAAGGAAGGAAGACTAGGTAATAGATGCTTCCGTCCTCCATTGAGCGGGGAACAAAACGATTGTGTGAGGTGGAAGGAGAGGGGACAAGGGAGGGAAAAAGGAAGGGAAGGAAATAAGAATAGCAGTATCAGAAACTGCAGAAGTGAGAGAGGTACAGAGGGTCAGGAAATAAAACAAAAATAGGTAGCAGGGGTGATGAGGAACTGGGGATAGCCACTGGAGGGTCCCGGACACCAGAAAAACATGAGGCTCCCAGGGCCCAACAGGATTGACTTTAGCCCTAATGTGCAGAGAAGGGGGAGATAGAACCTCTGGAGACCACCTCCAGGATACAGGGACGGCCACTTTTTGAGGGATAGGGCCACCCATGCATCTCAAAGACTTTTAACCCAGATATGTTCCTGTCCAAAGAAGAGGGACAAGAAATGGAACAGAGACTGAAGGAAGGGACAACCAGGGACTGCCTCACATGGGAATGCATCATTTCTGCAGACACCAAACCCAACCCTGCAGCCATGCTCAAGAGGCACTTGCTGACAGGAATCTAGTGTGGCATTTCCTTGGGAGGTCAGGTCAGGAATTGACCAATGCTGATGTGCATGTTTGGAGCCAACCACCAAACTGAACTCATGGAACCTGGGAAGGGAGCTAGCAGAAGGACTAGAGAAGCAGAGGGAGATTTCAACCCCATTGGAAGAACAACATAGGCTGGCCTTACCACCAGTTCTCAGAGTCTAGACCACAAACCAAGGAGTGTATCTGGAGGGATCCATGGCTCCAGATACATGTGTAGCAGAGTATTGCCTTGCCTAACTGCAACAGGAAGGGGTGCCCTTGGTCCTGGGAATGTTTGATGCTCCAGTGTAGGGGATGCAGGATCATGAGGCAGGATAGTGTGGGTGGGTGGTGGAGCACTCTCATATAGGCAAAGGGGAGGGGGAAGGGCATATATGAGATAGGGAGTTGATGGAGGGGTAACCAGGAAGTAGGATATCATTTGAAATGTAAACAAATAGAATGCTTAATTAAAAACATTAAAGGAAAGTCTTACAGTTAGAATTAATCAAGCAAAAGATAGAATGTCAGAGCTGAGATAAAGAAGATGATCTAGAGCAAAGAACAAAATCTAAGATCTATCCTATGCACTCCTCAGGCCACAGCTCTGCTTGCCTCCTTGGAGTTCTGCTGTCACCCAGGATAACCAGGTGACATAGCCATGTCCCAAATCCCTGCCCGCTGTGCCTCCACCGAATCCAACAGCCATGAAGTCTGCTTTCTCTTTGTGTTACATCTTCTGGTCCACACCTCTACCAGCAATCCTGGACCTGTGGTATCTAGACCACATCCCTGCCTGACCCTAGAGGCCTGGTGCAACCCAGGGCAGGCAGCTCTGCCTGTTTCTCAGGAAGCTTCCTCCCACACAGAAACCTGCTGTCATTAGAGACTATCAGTTCGACCTGCAGTCCCAGGGGCCTGCTACCAGCAAGGACTACCAGGCCAGCCAATACCAGAGACTACCAGATAGTTAAAGGTCAATGGAAGAACACAATCAACAAAAGGCAAGGCAATATGGTACCACCAGAACCCAGCTCTCCTACTACAGTAATGCTGGATATTCTATCACACCTGAAGAGTAAGACAATGACCCCAAATCTTACCTCATAAAGTTGATAAAGTCCTTTAAACAGGAAATAAATAAACAATAAAAATAAAGGCACAACATACACACACTTATGAACACAATGAAAGCAGTGCTAACAGAAAAGTTCATAGCACTAAATAATTTCATAAAGAAATTCGAAAGATCTCATACCCGCAACTTAACAACACATGTGAAAGCTGAAGAACAGAAAAAAGGAAACACATCCAAGAGGAGAACTTTGCAGAAAATAATCAAACTTGGGATCTGAATCAATCAATTAAAAAAAATTGGTGACCACTTCCACCTGAAACCCAGCTATACCACTCCTGGGGATATGCCCACCATACCACAAGGAGACGCTCATAGTAGCTTTATTCATAACAACCAGAAGTTCAAATCAACCCAGATACCATTCAAGTACAGAATAAATAAATGGAATAGTTTACACATTGGAATATTACTTAGCTATTAAAAACAATGGCATCATGAAATTTGCAGGCAAATGGATGGAACTGAAATATCGTCCTGAGTGAGGTAACCCATAACCAAAAGGATATTCATGGAATATATTCAGTTATAAGTGGATATTAGTGATAAAGTACAGGATACCTGCACTACAATTCACAGACCCAAAGAAGCTAAAGAGAAGGCAGACCCAAGTAAGGATGCTTGGATATCACTTAGACGGGGGAATAAATAGTCATAGGAGGCAGGTTGCTGGAGGGAACTGGATTGGAGAGATGGGGAGGAGTTGGGGCAGGTTGGTCAGAATCAGATATGTGGAGAGATAGGAGAGATGGCCAGGAAGCCAAGGGAATAAATGGAAATGGGTGGCAGGCCAGAGTGTAGAGGTGGCAGCCATCTCAAAGATATGCCAGACCCCTGGGATGGGGAGGCTCCAGGGAATCTATGTGGGTGATTTTAGCTTAGACTCCTAACATTAGCGATATAGAACCTGGAGTGGGTGCTTGTAGTTAGGCAGAACGCCTAGGGCATGCATGAGGACACCAACTCACCCACAAAACTTTTGACCCCAAGTTTGTCCTGTCTAAAAGAAATGGAGGAACAAAGATGGAGTAGAGACTGAGGGAAATCCCATGCAATATACATATATATATACACACACATACATATACATATACACACATACATATACATATATAGTAGAAATTTCTGTAAATTTTTTTTCAATTCCAAATCTAAGGAATTATGTCCAACAATTAACAAATATTACCTGATGGAACTAAAAGGCTATGTCTATGTCTGTGGTGATTTGAAAATGCTTGGCTGAGGGACTGGCAGTATTCAGAGGTGTGGCCTTGTTGGCGTAGGTATGGCCTTCATGGAGGAAGTGTGTCACCCTATGGAGGTAGAGCTTGAGACCCTCCTCCTAGTTGTCTAGAGGATAGTTTCTTCCAGTTGTCCTCAGATCATGATCCAGATCTATACACATATATATAGCATTATAATAATGTCATAAAGTTTAAATATATATATACATACATATACATATATATACATATATATATGTATATATATACACATTGCTTGGGTTGGCAATGTTCCCATAAGAAGCATAGGTTATTAAAAACCATAGTCCCAGACATGAGAAACCTCCCATTGAAGGGCTATGGAAGGTATTATACATTACTACCAAAACAATAAAATTGTTGATGTAGTCCTCAGTTACCTCTTGGGCTGTGTGGGTGGGCCATGTTTTGAAAGTAGCATATGCTTAGGACCCAGAACTCAGATGACTTGAGATGGATCTAATCTGAATGTCTCTTTCCTGCAGTCTGGCTTCCATGGTTCCAGAAAACACTATGTAAGCGGACAAGGCAGGGAAGCAGTTCAACAGTCCGACCCAGCTGAAACATATATGAACCATGACAATTGCCAGCATGACAAGATATGTGCAAAGTGGCAATAAGTGCCATTCACCTGTCAGGGGCGACCATTTGCTATGAAGTTTGACATTTCGCACACTGTATAGGGGAAGCCAATACTGGTACTGGAAACCTAGCCAATTTCCTGGGCTGGTATGAACATAGATCATAGAGAGGAATCTACTGCTGTTACTTTGGTAGACCAACATATCGTTTTATTAAATTATAAGTCTTACACACACATATAATGTAGCTACCTCATCATGTCAAAGAAGCCTCTCTTTATGGAAAATGAACACCATCATCGAAAACCCTGACTGGATACAATCAGAGATCAATAGTTGTGAGGAACCCAGCTGCAGCGCGTACATTCACATCACCACTCCTGCAACTGCTTAACCGAACATCATGAGAAATGAAATATTAAGACAATATGAGTCCAAACACCAGGAAGTCTGTTTCAAAGGAACTCTTTTAGAAATGGCTGCATAGACAAGTCTGGAGCAATATCAATGTACATGTTATCCTGGAAAGGGGGATATTTGATCCCTTGACAAAGAACTAGAGGCAAGTAATGACTGCTGAGGGCAGGATAAATAGCCTCTCCCAGAGATGTGTGCCGTTTTAGCTACCAATGCAGAATAGGCAGCCTTGAAACCATATGCAAACCAACAATACAACAGACTTAGTAGGTTGAAGTTATATATGTTTGTGCACACACACACATACTCACTCACACTCAAACACACACACACATGTTATAATAATAAAAAATTGCAGCTATCAAATTGAGAATACAAGGGAACTGGGAGGCCTTCAAGGAAAGGATGCTTGTTGGAGCTGAAAGGAAGAAAGTGGCATTTATTTCAATTAAAAACATATTAACAAAGGAAAAATCACAATATTAGGTTTGTTGATATGCTGCTGTTTCTTAGTTAACTTATTTGTAGGGAGAGAAAAGCTTTGTTTTGTTTTTAATGAGAATTAAATTATGCCATCCAAATTACAGTGGACTTTGGCTAATTGCCAGTGCTTAAATGACAGTCATGCTGGAAATTTACCATATAATGTCTCTATCCTGATACAATCCTTTTAGGTAGTAGTCACTGCACGTACGTTGCAAATTAAGAGCCCAAATCTCAGAGATGTCATTTCATTTTCTGAGGGATACACAGCTAGTATGATAATTATATCAAAATATAATTAAAGCCTATAAGTGTTAGTAGGTTTATATTATCTAAGTGATTTATGGATGTTACAATATCAGATCTTTGAGTGATTTATGAGTGTTGTAATATGAGCATGTGACAGATTCAGTTAAGAGAACACTTCAGTTAGAAAAATATCACTAAGAAATTGTTACCTATTATGTAATTTCATCCCTTTTTTATCTCCTCCCCCCATTAAGAAAACAATGTTGAAGCTTGTAATTCATGGGTTAGACAGAGTGGGAAAAGATCTCTATATTATTAGAGGTTTAAGTTTCTGGGTTAAGAAGTGAGTTAAATTACTACAACTGGAGAATTGAGCTCAATGTGTTGTTTATCATATTGTTTTATATGGGGAATGTGTTTATTTTCAGTTTCATTTTTGTCAAGATATGTTTATAGATGGTTTCTATTTTTCATTAAAGAAAACTTACTGGCATGGATAAATTCTGAGTTTCCAACAAAGTAAAGAACTTTATCTATCATCTCAATAAGATTGGGTGCATGTACTTGACACACTGATCTACAATCTGAAGTCCAGCAGCAACTTTTCTCAGTCTCAGTCATCCTTGTCTTCTTCTTACCCTTTAAGCTTTTCTTCTCTCCTCATCTACATCCTCCTTTATCACTCGTGTCAATTCTCACCTTCTACAAGATGCTTTTCACACTATTTCCCCCAACATGATTATTTTCTTTTTGTGGCTCTCCACTTCTAGTTATTCGCTGACTAGTAATTCTACTGAACATTTTTGGGGGGAATTTAGCTTAATGATACGTTAAATTGGTAATCAAGGCATACCACATTCAAACATAAATGTTTCACATTTCCTCTCATATGTAGAAAAAAAGTGAGTATGCGTGGACCGAGGAGGGAAAGCAAGGGAAGGATAAGAGGAACAGAATAGGGAAGGGATACACAAGAGGAGAACATGGGTCTGTGGATGCAGTGGCTAAGGAAAGGCATGTATGTGCAGTATAGAAATAACACAGTGAACTTTATTGCTTTGTACAAATAACGTATCTTAGTAAATATAAAAATAACTAAAATTAAAATTCTGGACTGTATGAAAAGGAACCAGTCCCTCTTCTCATTTTCTTGGTTCTCATTTGAGTTTTATGTCTACTCATGAGAGAATATTTTTGTTACAAAATGTGGAAAGCTGTCTAAAGGTTAATTCACATAAATATTGTTGAAAATGTTGAAAAGGATAATTTTAGGTACTCTTAGAAAGTTGTAATTGGAAGCTTATATAAATTACAAACTTTGTAGAAATCCTGTGTGAAATGAGATTTAGACACAACAGGTGTCTTTTTTCTTTGAAATAATATACCATTGTGTTTGGATAGGGATTTTCTCGTTCTAGGCTTTCTCATCCTACTGGCTGGTGCTCACCCTACTTGCTAGGGCTACCACTATAGGTGACAGGTAGCTCACTATTATAGCTGAACTCTCTGGCATGTCATGACTACAAAATACAACATTAGCGTAATTAGACTGAGACAATTTTAGCAAAGGAACATAATACTTATAATAACGTTGGTTGGACAGGTGATGCTTTGATGCTTACAGTTCCTGGTTACCAGGAAATAATCCACGCTGTGAGGCCTGACTGAAGGGCAAACAATCTCTTATTTTATTTCATCTGAGCTTCACTAGGAATGCGTTCTTTTGCCCCATATACTCATGACCATGCAATTGTGGATGAGATATAAAACTCAGGTTTCAAGACACACCTGTGTTCCAGTTTCATTCTTGATGTAAGTTTATCATACAGAATGATTAAAAGATTGTGTTAACAGGCTTATCGGATAAAAATACAGCTTAATCCACATTAAACTTAAATTTTGGCTAAACAACACATACTTTTAGCACTGAAATATTTATTGCAGCGATAACAGTAGCACTGAGAAAGCCTAATTAAGGTCATTATTGAGTTTTATATCTAAGTTTTATTATATCTAAAATTGGTCAGACTGTTTGTAGTCTTAAAAGGAATCAGATGAGCAATGGCACTCCGACTTTGCATCTGACTAGCTATCTTGCTCTCTATAAGCTTCCTAAGTTCTTGGAGCTTTAGCTTTAATTACCCATCATATGGATACAATAATATGTTTACCTCACAGGGCAGTTGGGAAGAGTAAATGCTCACCATGTTTATATCATGTAAAAAGTTTAATTTGTAGCTTAGTGTGCTGTAAGATTTCACTAAACCCTAAGTGCAGAATAGAAAGAGAACGGTTTGTAGCTACTTAAGCAAGTCTTTTAAAACTGGGCAATACAATTTAGTTTCCTTTATATTTCCTTCTCAATGACATCTGAACCCAAAATTAACAGTTAATGAAGCTCCTGACTAACTCTGAGTTGTTCTTTTCCCAGCATTTGCTCTGGGGCCAGTTGGTACATGAATGCTTGGCCAGGTGCTGGCTGTAGAGATAGAAAATGTGTACTCTATCTTTGCCCTATTTGGGTCATGGATATGGAAACTAGAGCGTGTATCTATGGAATTTACAGATCAGTTGGAAAGAACAGTAGTTTGCTCAATGATATAGAGATTTTCTAATATCTTTGAGGCTGCAGGTTCAACTCCCAGCTCTAAGGAAAAACATAAAATATCAAAATATGAGAATGAATTCATATAAAATTTCACAGATGCTGGATCTCCAGAGTTAAATTGAAAACATGTGTAGGAGGAGTTTAACCTCGGTGTCTTTTAGAGTATATGACATGAATTAGTATGAGGTATTCAATAAACATTAGATAAAACAGAAGGGTTCATAGAGAGGAATAGTTGACCAAGATGTACCTTTTATGCCCTATGGGTAAAATTTTGCTCTTTGCTCTGTTCTGTTGTTGTTGTTTGTTTTGTAAGACATGGTTTCTCTATGTAACCCTGGCTATACTAGAGCTCACCCATGTTGTTGTAAAAATATAAAAATAAAAAAAATATATTGTTGTCTCTTACCCCACTAGGTCCTGCACCGTGGTGCCCCAAGATATCTGCTAGATATCTTGGCAGAAACACAGCCCAACTCCTCAGCAGCCCAGAGTTTCCTGCTGCCGCACACTTTCCTACACTCAAACCGTCACATAAAAGAACACACAACACAATAATCTTAGATCCAATTGGTAAGATATAATTGCCCACTTAAACATACAAAGCCCAATACCATCCATCCCTTAGGAACATTAATAACAACCTGTAAATACACAGAGCGGAATCTTAACATCAGCCTCCATCGTCCTGCCACGGCTTCCTCTCTCTCTCCCTCCTGTCTCTTCCTCTCTGTTCTAGTCTCCTCCTCTTCCTTCAACTCTCTCCCACCCATCCTTCCTTCTCCTCCAGTGACAGGCCTCCTTCTATTTTTTTTTTTTTTTTTTTTTTTTTTTTTCCGAGCTGGGGACTGAACCCAGGGCCTTGCGCCTCCTAGCAGTGTGTCTGCCACTGAGCTAAGTCCCCCCCCCAACCCCCACACACACACAGGCCTCCTTCTATCCTGTACCTGCCCCTCACCTGTACTTTCACAAATTCAATGGGGAGAAGGTTCTGGTGAAGTCACCTGATTCCTGAGTATAAGACAAGGCAGCTGTCCTTCAGGCAGTGGAATTAGCATCAAAATACAGATAACTTCAGGGCAAACCACAACACACCCAGAACAGGCTAATCTTGAACTTGGAGAGGTATTCTTCTCTACCTCCCAAGTGGTCTGCTGGAAATAAAGGCATGGACCACCAATGCCCAACTAAATTTTACGGCTTCCAAAGAGAAAAAGGAACATGTAGACTTGCTTCTATTCCTTGTGAATTAGGTGATCATATTATTTATGTCCAAACTGTGACATTTTCAGAAGTGAGATGCAATATGCTCTTAGTAATTACATAGTCATAAATGCTACATTCCAGGGCTTTCCCAAGGAAACAAAAATATAAGCCTATTTATTGGAATACAAATCACTTGCTCACCAGTGGACAAAAATATGAGAGGTTTCAGGTGTTTATGTATAATCTTGTCTTGTTTAGGTATATAATTGTCACTTGAGTGAAATGTGACCAGTTGACAGCATAGTTTTATGATATTTTTAGCTTTAACCAGCATAATGAGAATTCATTTTATTTTATTTTTCTGATAGAGATTTCTGCAAAATCACGAAGAGTTATATATTCTCATTTCCCCTTCTTTAAAATGATAAAATCATCCAGACCAAGCAGAAGCATCTGACAGAGACTAGAAATAGTCCAGACCAGGGGGAAACAGCTGAAAGAGGCTAGAAAGAACATGCCCTCTTCAAAGCATTCTTCTCTCATTCTAATTCTTTATTCCATGCAACAAATGATGGCCCAAAAGAGAAATTAGACCCTGCATCTGCATTTATATTCATAAATTTATTAGAATTATTAGATAATTATTAATTATTAGATAATTATTAATAATTAGATTTATTAGGCCAACTCACATCCAATTGTCTATTTCCTAGCTAGAAGAATAACACCAAATATCTGTGAAAATATGTACTTGTATGAAAACTAAGACATATACTACCTGACCCTATATGGAAAAACTTCACAAGCCTGTGCTCTAACATTGTAATAGTGTTTGGGTTCTTTCAACTCCTTCATCACTCATTTTGCCTACTAGTTATTGAGTAGTGTGCACCAGAAAATAAGTATGTGTCCTACAGACACAGTTTTCTATGTTCTTGCAATCCCTAAATGGAATCAAGCAGCATGTCTGCCTCAAACATGTGGATTCTAGAAGCTGATCACATATTCTACCTTCTGATTTCATTGCCAAACAATTCCAAGGATTTAAATTATTTAAATGATCCACATGATCACCACTGATTTCATCTTAAACATCTTTCAGAAGCAGTCTATTAGTCTAGACTCTAGTAAGATTATTAATAATCATTCCAATTAGTGCTATCTAAACTCTGGGAGGAAGACTCTGATAAAGACACAGTTTAAAGCAATGTGAGCAAGATTCCTTTTTATACTTAGTGAGATAAATCTGAGGCAAATACTGATATTGTATAAATATTGCACAAAAATAATGGCACTTTTTTTATTAACTTGAATAAAAGTTGGCATTTTTCTTGAAGACAACTGTCTAGTTCACTGGGGGTTCAGTCTTAGAGGAAACTGGTGCTTTTTATTCATTGCTACCTATGAGGTCAGGAGTCCAGGGTCAGTCCATGATAGATAAACTTCTTAAGTTGATTTTACTTGAAGACAGCCATTTCAGAGAAACTCTTTTTTTCCCTTTCCCCTCCCTCAGATAAACTCTTAAGTGATAGTAAGCTTCCACAATTAAATTAAAATGATTATGCAACCACACATGCACGCACACACACATATATATGCATATCTCATATATACATATACATATAATGTACATAATGTCAGTATTGCAGGCATACATTTCCACATAATTGGTACTTTCCTAAAACAAACAATAAATGGACTCTTTCACCTTGGCATTTGTCCCAAATCACATTAACTCATCATCCTGTGTGATTGTTCATGGGTGCTCAATCCAAAGTATTGGTAACAGTGAAGATAAAACTGACTTATACTTGTTCTCTGGTTGCCTTAATTTGGTTGGGTAATTTTCAAGTTCATTTGCCATCTGCATCTCTATTGCTCTGCCCCTTCCCTGGTTGACTAGGATTTATCTCACTGAACATAAAAAGTAATCTTGCTCACATTGCTTTAAACTGCTTCTTTACCAGACTCTTCTCACAGCGTTTGGATAACAGTAATTGGAACAATTATTTATAATAGGGATGAATGTGGAGAAGCTACAGAGTGTGTTTACCTGTTGGAGAGCAATTATACTACTCACATTCCCTCCATTATTTTTGACTAATATGTGGCTAAGTTTAGAAGATACCCTCTTTAATTTTCCCCCCTAAACAAATCATAGTATCTGGTGCAGGGAATTGTAGTTGATACTGGAAATAAATCACTTGACACTTTGATCGGATCCTTGCCTGGGTGACTGGAAATAGCTCACTTTAATTGCCATATGTTAGCACACCTGAGATGGAGACTACATATTGCTTACCTTCTGCCAGCAATCCTAACTCAAATTACAAGTGGAAAAGGACCAAACCTTGCCCAAATCACTTCATCATCTACATGCTAAAACAGGATGTGATTGGAGGTCATCCTCTGTCTCTTTCAAGACAAAGAAAACCCCTGATGTAAATGGGGATTCCATGAATCATGAGAAGGTAGAGTGCAGATAAAGAACTTCCACTAGTCCCTACATCTTAGATAGTGTCTTAGTTGACAGAAGACTTAATCTTGTTCCTGAATAGAATCGTAGGATTCCTTGCTAATAGTGTTACTTCTTCCTTAGAGACTCACTCCCACTGACATTTTACCTCCCTTTACCTCAGCCAGGTACAAATGTTCTATTTGTGGTTTCTCTTTAAAGGGGAAGAAGGTGCTCCAGGCCCAAATCTGGGGAAATTAAAAGACTTATTTTATTGACCTTACTTTAAAAAAACAAAAAACAAACAAAAAAACCTTATAATGTGATCATTCAAAATAATTATTCCATATACCATCTCCAGTTTTACATTAGCCATAGAAACAATATTAGGGGGAAAATCCTGATATTAATATTCTGTAGAAACATAAATACAAAAGAAAATTGCAACACTGGGTAAATCAAATCTGTCAACGTTTGCATAGGTTACCATACTATATCCAAATTATACATACAATGCAAGGTTACAGTCACATTTAAAAGCATTCAATATACTTGAATACAGTGGGAGACCTGCCCTTTACTGAAGGAAAATGGAGGAGTGGATCTGAGGGAAAGGAAAGGTGGGGAGGCTTGAGGAGAGGGGGGATGGGAAACCACTGTTGAGTTGAAATATATGAGAGAAGAATAAATATACATTGAAAAAAATAAAAAAAGTAAACTCCTTTAATATAGTTTAATGTTTCATGATATAACATTTTCTTAGTTAAGTAGGAGTAATAAGGAATTTTCCTAATCTGTTGAAAATAAAATAAAAATACAATATTCTTGATGGAAAACAGGTAAGAATGATAGATAACATTGATCATTTCAATTAAAACTGTATTAAATGGCCCATTTAATAGTCAGAAAAGGGGATGTTCTGCCCAGAACCTGTGTTATGATACCTATGTAGAGAGTAAAAAAGCAAAGACTCATGAAATTTTAGTTATGTATAGATAATATGATTGCACACAGAAAAATTCCTAATCTCTTTTTTAAATTTAAAAAAATATGAAAGAAATTTAGTAATAGTTCATATTTTACATAGCATTGTGCTCTTTATATGAACTATCATAAATGAGTGGAAAACATTTCTAAAATAAGATTTAATATATCTCAAAATATATAAAAAAAATCTAGGATTGTTTTAGCAACATATGTGTGCGACCCATACATTGGGACTACACAACTGAAAGGGAAGAAATTAAAGGAGATTTTTAACACAAGTACATATAATACATTTTGAATTCAAAGAGACATGGAAAATCTTCTTAGGAATTAGAATATTCAAAAATGATAAAATATTTATTCGTGATGCATTCGTCTGATACATACACAGACACAAGACACACACACACACACACACACACACACACACACACACACTATTATTGCAGTCAAAATCCTAGCTAGCATTTTAGAATTGGCAAACTGATTTAATCTTTCTTGATAGAAAGTCAAAGATCTCCAAACTCTCACAAATCTGAAACAACAGCAACATCATTTGTATGCAGCACTTCTACTTGTCTGGCTGCCCAACAAGTCCTGTGGATCTTACTGTATTTGTCCAAACGTAGGAAATTAAACTGTAAATTTAAAGTAATTTCATTTTTATATATACTATATAACTTTATAAGCTTATTTTATTAATTAAATTTGGGTTTTGATAATTTTATATATGTATATAATAGATTCTAATTATTTTCTCATCAAATTTCTAATTATCTCCTTTCCACCACTGACAAGCTCCTCACCCCTACAATTCTCTCTCCACCCCTGAAAATTTGACCTGGTGTCTTTAAACAGAGCCATTTGTATGGCTTTGGGTTTAGAATGTTATATGGAAGCCTGATGGGATCATCAGCAAGTACAGAACTAAAAATGATTATTGGCCTTCTCTGAGTAACATTAACTAATAATTCAGCACTAAGGGATAGGGTTCTACAAACACACCCCCAACTCATGACTGAGTTTTAACAAGACAAGTCTTGTACAACCCAGTGCATGAAATTACAGTGCTGTGAGATTATGACTGTCAGGCCAGGGCTGTGCCATATCTGGAAGATCAGTCTTCCTCCCCTGTCATCGTGTTCTTCTTCCTCCTCTTCTTCTTCCTCTTCCTCCTCCTCCTCTTTCTCCTCCTCCTCTTCTCCTTCTCCTTCTCCTCCTCCTCCTCCTCCTCCTCCTCCTCCTCCTTTTCTTCCTCCTCCTTCCTCTCCTCCTCCCCTTCTCCTCCTCTTCATCCTCCTCCTTCTACTTTGCCTTCCTGCAGGGAAGCTCATTAAAACAGGAAGTAAACAACTTAAAATAGCTTCAGGAAGTATCTAAGACTGACTATATTCAATATCATATAATCAATAAAGACTGATAAGAATTATTCTCAGAGAAGCAATGAAAAGGAGGCTCTCAGATGTAGAGGGCACTAAATCCTTGTGGTCACAGATAAGTGCTAGAGAATCCAGGAAGAATGAAAATGCAGGCTTGTCTCTTCAAAGGAAGGGGAGGAGATGTTCTTGTTTTCATTCTGGAAAGCTGAGAATAGATGTATTTTATAACCTGGTGATCTTTTGTTATATGTGAGGCCAGGCCTCACACATATTCCTAAGACTAATAAGTTTGTTTATACCACACTCTCCCACCCACTGATCTTGAGGATTGGTTCCCAGTCAATAAAATTCATCCTTACTAAATATGTCACTTAAACATTGTAACAGCCTCTGCAACTTCTGTGTCATCTGTAGGGCCAGGCCAATCCACATTCTACAGATTACCTCAGTCAGTCTCTCTAGACCCTTATCTTGTGCACTGTTTCTGAGTCAACAGAACCCATATTTATGAAGAAGGCTATGTGTACTTTGTGGTGAGTTTCAGTGTAAAAATGGCTTTGTTTTACATACAGGATTCAGTTAATTATTATCAGGATAGTTTTCCCCACGATTGTGTTTTATTTGACTATGACTCAAAAAAATTACTCATGGTCAGGCTCTAGAAGTTTGAAACAACTCAGATAACAAAGTCATGGTGAACCATAAGTGCTTCTTGCCTCTCCTGGCCTTAGCCTTCACAGGGATTCCTCACACCCAAACATCATGATCTGCTTAGAAAAGACTCAGACTAGGGGACCTGGAAGAAAGAGATGGTTAAAGCAACCTTAAAGAAAAAGAAAATAACAACAAAATACATGACAAAAACCAAACCAAAACAAACAATAACAAAATAAAAACTAACTAAAACAAAACAAAACAAACAAACTAAAAAACAAATGGACTAAGTGCAGACAAAAACAGAGGTCAGCTAAACTGCTAACAAGGCACAAAGATTGACCTGGAAGAGGTACATAGCAACTGACCTCCTAAAAAGGTATTCTCCAAACTGTCACAAGTGCTGGATAAGCCTTTGGTGATACAGCTCTCTTTGAGTCATTTCTGCTCCTGTAAGCAACCTTTATTTGTGTAAGTAACTTCAGTAAAACTCGTTGGTTCACCTAGTTGGACATGGTTGATATCCCTGTGGTCTGCCATCAGTTTCCTATCTGAAGTGAGTAGAGACTTGCTCACGTTTCTCCAGGTTTCCTTGCAACAGGACGAGGGGACTTTGTATAATTTCTGCAGTTTCATAATTAGAAAACTAGCAACAATTCTTACTGTTTGTTGTTGTTTGTGCCAATTATATAACTAATTATGATAAGAAAGTCTTAGATAGCAATGAATAAATCCCTTTTTATTAAAGAATTGACTGATAACTAGAGCGTCTAAGAAAGTTTGGCTGTGAATCATTATAGCGAACAATCCAGTCTATTGTATGATGCTGATCATCACATTCTTTTGAACTAGGGATCAGTTGAAGTCAAACAAGCAAGTAGAATTGGACCAAGTCCACTGTATGGTTGTCTGCACATCCAGTGGATGTTATTTAACAGAGGTATCCGAGTACTTTTCAAAATGGCATTTTACTTATTCCAGAGATAGAAAGAGTGCCATATATCTCAAGTGATATATCAAGATATTTTATAGGACTACTGAAAGCTATAGAACAAATCAACAATGAAAAATTCACTGACAGCTAACAGGAAAGGTTGGCTTCAAGCTGAAGTTTCTTTTTTTCTGTTCTTAAGGGTTTTTACTCCCTTTACATGTACATGTACCTAAGATATTTAAGCCTCAAATAGGGAGATATGGCATTGCATTTGGTTATGTTTTTTCAACCTTCATAATCTTTCATTATAGCTCATCCATTTTACACAGATATGATAAGCATGAGTTTAACTTAATAATAAATTAGGATATTTAACAGAAAATCAAGACTTAATTTGGATTTATGTTGGTAACCATAAATGAAAGGCTCAATCTAAACTTTGCATATTATTTTCTGTGGTCTCAAGTACAATAGAATTAGAATTCAAATTCTGTTGGCTTCATTTCACCCTTCAATGTTTGAACAGTTTAAAATCAGCATGATCTTCAGGCACCAAATGGGACTCTACTGCTAATGCCAAGAAGCACTTGCTGACAGGAGCCTGGTATGGCCATCCTTGGAGAGACTCTGCCAGCACCTGACTAATACAGATTTAGATACTCACAGCCAATCATCAGACTAAGCCCAGGAACCCCAATGGAAGAGCTAAGGGGAGGACTGAAGGAACTAATGATGATGGCAACCTAATAGGAAGAACAACAGTTCTTCCAATCAACTAACCAGACCATCCAGAGTTCCCAGGGACTAAACCACCAACCAATGAGTATACATGGAGGGACTCGTGGCTCCAACTACATATATAGCAGAGGACTACCTTATCTGACATCAATGGGAGGGGAGACCCTTGTTCCTGTGAAGGCTTGATATTCCAGTACAAGGGGATGCTAGGGCAGTGAGATATGAAAGAATAAGTGGGTGGAGTAGTATTTTCAAAGAGGCAAAAGAAAGGGGGTATAGGATGGGGGTTTGTGGAGGGGAAACTGGGAAGGTATATATCATTTGAAATGTAGACAAATAAAATGATTAATTAAAAATAAATACAAATATGCTCCTTTATAGTAACAAAAAAACCATCAGCATGATCAAATACAAATGGAAGTGAGTTTTAGGAAAACTAGTGTACTTAGGTTTATAAAATGCTGATATAGCTCTTAAACCCTGGTATATGTATATCTTAGTGACAAAGATTAATCAAAATAATTATAGCAATCATTAAACATTATAAGATGATGATATAGATCTTTAAGGGTTACTGATTAGATGGGGTAAGCTCAAAATCCATTGCAATACCTGTTATTTCTCAAAACCAGTAATAGAAAAATTGACAGTGAAAAAATTATTGAGTCACAAATATACAAAGAAAAAGTGGCAAGTGAGGGCCTATGACTGAAAACATCATCAGTGTACACAGGGGTGGAAGGGATGAGAAGGTGGGAAAGGAATAGCAAAGTAATGAAGCAACAGTCTACCTGCCTGACCAAGCAGCCAGTGCAAAGCAGTCAGTGCTCACCACAGCAATGCAGAAAGGCTCACAGCTGAGAGCTGCTGCATAATTATGAAGGAAGAAGAGAGGACAAAGGAGATGAGTCTTTGAAAATCTGTATAAAGGTATGCTTGTCACTGAACTTACACTGGAGCCCTCACACCCACCAGAAAATTTGTTCACCCTGGAGGTTAAAATGCTCACTTGCTGGATAAATTGCCTTAAAGAGCATCTTGACTTATACCAAGTGGTATGAATAGACTTTTCTATTAAATGTGTGAGCTCAAGGCTCTTTCCATGACTTGAGAGTATAACACTAAAAGACAAAATATATATAAAGCTGAATGAGAAGTATCTGAAGGCATGAAATGTGAGTTTTTAATTTAGTCTGAAGGACAAATGTTCACTGAAGTAATATTAGATACCCTTTCTTTTTCCACAGTGCTCTCCTAGAATAAACACCTCTTGGAGTTGCCAGAAGCATAAAATGAGCAGCAGCAGCAGCTATTAAAGCTAGGTAAAGGATGAAAAGGGCCTTTCATCTCCCCTTGTCCTCATTATTCTTCCACTCAAATATCCTTCTTTCTTCTCCATAATAATGTAAATCTCTTTAATGGCTCCCAACATCATCTTTCCCGTGTGTGTGTGTGTGTGTGTGTGTGTGTGTGTGTGTGTGTGTGTGTGTGTCACTGGAACCTTAACTTTTCTATGACTAACTCTCTGATTATGAATCCCATTGGTTTGGAAAAATTCTAGATCATCCAGTTCCAGGAATAAGGTAATAGTTGCTGACATACAGCATAAGCTAAGCTAATAAGAATGAATACATGAAAGTTACAGCTACTGAGAAAGATAGTCTCTTCCACATACATGACTAGTCAGTGAGGACTACATGGGGAAATGACTTTACACTGAAGCCAATACAGCAGGGTGAACAGACAGTAGCTAAGAATACCATAGTTCCATTATTCCCAAAATTTAGTTATTATAGCTGACAAATCTCTTTCTCATATACACTTGAATTAGAGGTCTGTTTCTTCTAAATTTAAGCATATGACCCCATCACATTTATTTTTCATAGTCTTCATCTATGCCTCAGAATTTTATTATACATTTCCCTTCCTTTTAATATTTTTTTAAAAAAATTGGATTGTGTATTTTATCATTTAAAAATCACTTTTACAGAACCACATATTATTAGATGTAATCAATAAGAATAAAGAAAATTATTTGCTCTTTTATAGGTAATTAGGAAAACAAACTTATTTATAAATTTACTCTAATTTGGTTTTTTGCTAGATTAAAAAGAAAATTTATCAAAGTCACTGATGTTGTCTACCTTGCCACAACCAACGCTCAATTCTCACTTTATGTGACATTCAAACCACATTGACATTTCTCCTCATATCTTTCTCATCAAAAAGACCTTTCCACTTAGGATCTAGAACTTCACCCTAAACTTTCTGTTGAACACCCCCCCCAACATGACTCCAGAGCTTCTTGAAGGTGATATTTGTTGTTGTGGCTTCAGATGTTGGGAAGTTAGTTCCCAATATCCTTAGTTACTACTTTTGATGGATCTTCACTCTTGACATGTCTGAAAGTACATACCTAAGTCCAGTTATGATCATGTTGAACTGCCAACCTGATATCACATGAACGTCTACTACATTTCTCAGATATATGCTATTTAAATCTGAATTCTTGGTTGTTCCATAAAAGTGTAATGCATAAGTATGATAATGCCCCAGACATCTTTTGTTTGGTGTATAGATTGCACCTTAATCTCCTCAGATATTTGCATGATTGTCTTTGAAATATGCAGCCAAGTAGGCAAGATTTGATTCATGGCCCTATCATTTCTAATCTCATTCTCTCTGAGTTATATGATGCCTTTCCAACCCCTTTTTGCGATCATTTGGGGTTATAATTATTTGTTTCCTGGCATTTTCTGAACAAGTAGTGACTTAAACATGTATCAGGGAAAAATCTTTAATATTATAAAAAGCTAAAAGACCAATGTTATTATGAAAGAAAGCACAGATGCAGTAACATATGCACAAAGAGGTGTGAACAGAGAGTTACATATTTGTGTAATGAGGAAATTCTTCAAAACCCAAAAGATCACTACACCTCTTGGCCCCGGAAGCAGGTGAATTACTCATTAAGTGTTTTGCTTCGATATGCCAGTGAGAGTGGGAGCGATAGCCTGGGAATGGGGTGGAATAAGAACTGGGAAAAGGAATAACATTTGAAATGTAAATAAGAAATACCCAATTTAATAAAAGTGGAAGAAAAAATTAAAATGAAGTCTGCATGGAAAAAATAAAAGAAGAATGTAGCAGTGATTTTGCAGAGGAGTTAATCAATCAAGAAGAAAATGCTATAGCTCGGCTGCCTGGTGATTTAATACAAAGGGATCAATTGAGTTTTTCTAATGAGATATGAGATAACATTCTGATCTCCCAAGTCTCAAATAAAATAAGGTTTGTAATTAAAAAAAAAAGAATAAGAGGTAAGTGCAAAGCTCACCTTCTATCAAACAAAACAAAACAAAACTCTTTGCAATGGATATCCCACAAAGAGGACAAAAGTCTCCTTTGCCTTTCATAAGTAAGTAACACAGCTATGAAAACTGCTGGTATACAGAGGGTCTAATCATGCTTCCAGGTAAATTGTTTACAATGTCATTTGCTATTATGTTCAGAGCATGCAAATAATTCTCCTTCATACCAATATAGACTGTGTGCATTTACAACTCCAGAGCCATCAGTAAATAAATAGCAGAATGGGACTTGTCCTAGGGTTTTCATTGCTGTGAAACGATACCATGACCAAGGCAACTCTTATAAAAGACATTTAATTAGGTCTAGCTTACTGGTTCTGAGGTTCAGTTCATTATTCCCATGGCAGGAAATATGGCAGCATCCGGGCAGGCATGGTGCTGGAGGAGCTGAGATGTCTACATTTTTAATAAAAATAAAAAAAAAAAAACACTAACAGAGTGTCTCTAGACAGCTTAGAGGAGGCTCTCAAAGCACACTACCACAATGACACACTTCTCCGCAACAAGGCTACACTTACTCCAGCAAGGCCACACCTCCCAATAGTGCCACTCCTTGGGCCACACATATTCAAACTGCCACAGTATTATTTTCTACAAAACAAGCAATGAGTTTTCACTACAATTTTTAACAAGATTGATTTAAATGGACTAGTTGATCCTACAATTTTTAGAAATACAGATACAACCAAGAAGATGAGGGTGATTTGACGACGACGACGACGACGGCGACGACGACGACAATGATAAAAAAACATCAATTTTATTTTTTCATGTATTTTAAAAAGTATAATAATAAAACTGTAAATATACATGCATACACACTCAAACAAGAAATATGAAGGTGGCCTCTTCAGGGTCATGTCCCACCCTTAGGTATCTCAACTAAGATCACCAGCCTTGATACCGGGGAGGCCCCCATCCCAGATCACTGGGACTTCCTAAAGATTCATCTCCCAGCTCCCCAGGCAGCTTCTGATTTACATTAAGGACCTGGCCCCCTGGCCCTCTCTCCTGTCTTTCCCCACATCTGCTCCAGCCTCCCCATCCCCCTCCTCCTCCCATCTTCCATTCACTTCCCTCCTTCCCTCTGCCTCTTATAACTATTTTGTTTCCCCTTCTAAGTTTGATTTAAGGACACCACACCATCCACAAAATTTTTGATCCAAAATTTGTCCTGTCTAAAAGAAATGCAGAGATGGAACAGAGACTGAAGGAAAGGCCAATCAATAACAACCCAACTAGAAATCCATCCCATGGGCAATCACCAATCTCTGACACTAGTAATGGTACTTTGTTTTGCTTACAGACAGGAGCCTAGCATGAACTGTCCTCTGAAAGGCTCCACCCAGCAGGAGACGGAAACAGACACAGATATCTACAGCCAAACATTGGAGGTGGGGGATAATTATGGAAGAATTGGGGGAAGGATTGAAGGCTCTGAAGGGAATAGGAACCCCACAGGAAGACCACAGAGTCAATTAACCTGGACCCTGGAGCTCTCTGAGACTGAGCCACTAAGCAAAGAAAATGCACGGGCTGGAATGATGACCCAGACCTGTGTATAGCAGACATGCAACTCAGTCTCCGTGACTGCCTTGGAGGAGGCCACAGTGTGAGAGGTGCACCTAATCTGGCAGACTGGATTGCCAGGATTGAGGGCTCCCAGGGGTGCTCCAGAGAAAAACAGCATGGGGATAGGGAGAGGGACTCTGGGAGAAAGGAACCTGGAGCAGCATTTGGGATGTAAGCAAACAAACAAAATGTCTGAAACGTAAAACTGAATTCTGGCATGTTATATTATTTGTTAGATAATAATGGGTACTGGCATAATTAAGATGCGATTATAATGAAAGCTACACATATGTTTTATTATTTATTGACAAAGAAAGAACTATGTACAATTTCAGTGAAAATGGAATTGGCATAAGAGCAGAAGTGAATTTAGTGGCTTTCATGCTGAACACAAAGGCAGGGTGGAACCATTCGAAAGGGATAGTGACTGTTACAATTGCAAACCTGGATCTTATATGTTCCATATACTTGACACAAATTTGTTCATTTTACTTTGGATGTGTATCTGTGGCAGAACGTAGGACTGCAGTGGCTGCAGTTTCTTTCTAAACCTGATAGACCCAATTCTTGTATTAAATTGGTTGCCTCCTTTGGAACGTAGTGATTCTAAAATCATTTATCTCCTCCTATTGACAGAGAACTTTAGACAGCAGCAGATGACAGTATATGAGGCAGAGACTCTTTTCTTACCCACATATTCAGTAGACATGCTGACATGCACTGAGCAATCTCTCTGAGAAACTCAGAAACCACCTGAAAGAATCCTGTTTCACACCTTACTAAGAAAGTTTCCATTTAGCAATCAACAAGAAAAGCTGTGACACACTGGATATACAAGGCTCACTCCAGCACAGAGCCACATGACTGGGAGGACCAGTCATCTCTAGATGTCTCTCGGAGTTAGGAATGTTCTGGATCATACATCTAATGTCCCAAGTTTATTACTACTATGCAGGGGACGGACAACAAATTTGCCTCCTACAGAAATTACAGAGGCTACTGTTCAACATTAGTTTTAAACAGGCATACCCCAAAGCCCATGCTTCTCCTGAGCACAACATAGAGTGAACAGGAAGTGAGATGCTAGGGACAGTCATCTTATGGATGACTACACACATAACTTTCGTTTTAGCTATTGCCTTATTTCCAACTAGCATATAATGGAAGTTGAAGAGAGAGATAAACCTTAGCCTCTGGAAATTTGAGTGGACATGTAAAAAATTCACAAAACACCGACAGATCTTACCCTAGAAGTAGGTCATGGTTTGGGAAAGAGTTTGAGTATAATCCTTAATCTTTTCAGTTACCACAGAAGAGGCTATACAAATTGCCAAGGCTGCTGGGGAACTGGGATTTTCTAGTCCTGCTGAAAATACAGAGAGCTAAATGGCAGTTTTGAATGATCCTGTATGATTTTTCTCTAATCCCTTTCCTTACCTTATTCATATAGAATAGCTCCCAGCTTCAATGTAGGCATGAGATTGCACAAGCAATATCTCCATTCTAAGTACCAGCTGAAAACCAGCTTCCCACTTGTCTATCCTTTAAAGATTATGGTGCTGCTGCTGCTGGTGGGATTGTTAGTTTCCCAAGAACTCAAATGCTAAATTTGAAATCAAATTTCTGCTGCAATTCGTCCTCATGACTTGATTCAATGTAGAAAATAGCCTATAGTTAATGCATCTGTACAAGCGTTTATTTTCTACTCATTTCCTCATGATGTTTCTGATCACTTTGAGGAATAGACCACTAATCCTGCTGCATGTCCCCAGACATTTGTTAGAACCCTAAGAGTAACAGAATAAAGCAAAATACACTTTGAAATTTGGAGTCATTTACCAGAGGGAAGCCCAGATTGGCATTTTCTATCTCCCATCCCCTGTGTCTTGCATTTTACCTGCCTGTAATCTGTTATATTAATGTGAATCTATACCCGCCTGCTGCTGTCTTGTCTGTCCTGTGTCTGTGACTGCATCTGTCCCCCTGTGTGTTACTTTAAGAGTCCTTCATTTTAGTTCATTAACATCACAAAAGCATTGCTCAGGGAAGGACTGATAGATACTTTATAGAAAATACTAACAGAGTTTTACAAGGGATGAAACTGAACCTGATTAAGAAAACCAAGCAAATGATACCAAGCAATATTCATATGTCATTTCCAGCATTTATGGTGGGTATTCACTTTACTAGGGTTCTGTACAACCAATTTGTTGCTTTTGATAATTGTCTATCATAGTAGACATACACATGCATTTCTTTTTGGGTCAGGGGCATGGAAAAATACATATTTTAAGATTATAGCTATGTATTGCATTAGCATCTAGGGTGTTGATTACACGGGGGGCTCCACAGCAAATAAGGTTGGCTGTTTCATTGTTCTTTTAAAGGTAGGCTAAGTAAGCAGTCTGAGTACACAGTAGGATATCAATCTTAAGTGACCTCAAGGTATATTTATAACTTTGGCTATGAAGCACAGCAAAATTTCCAATCTCTTCTAATGTAAGAAATATTTTCATACGATTGGATCACCACAGAGTTAACTCAAGCTTCTCCCTGAGGAGTCTGACCACACATCTAATACTTGGACTTTACAAGCTGCTGAAAGACTAGATCTAACTTCCCTTGTTCCAAATACAGACAAGTTGTGTAATCTAATTTCCTGTAAGACACTATGAAAAAAAATGACAAATAGACAGACAGAGCTTGAGAAGCACCTAGAATCTGTGGTCATATTGACAGGGGTGGTCATGTTCTATGAAAAACCAGTGTGTCTATACCTCTCCTGGGCGTATACCCAAAAGATGTTCCAACATATAACAAGGACACATGCTCCACTATGTTCATAGAATCATTATTTATAATAGTCAGAAGTTGAAAACAACCCAGGTGTCCCTCAATAGAAGAATAGATACAGAAAATGTGGTACATTTGCCCAAGGAAGAACTACTCAGCTATTAGAACAATGACTGTGAAATTTGCAGGCAGATGGATAGAACTAGAAAATATCATCCTGAGTGAGGTAACCCAGTCATAAAAAAACACATGATATGTACTCACTGATAAGTGGATATTAGGGGAAAAGCTCAAGCTACCTACAATACAACTCACAGATCATATGAAGCTCAAGAACAAGGAAGACCAAAGTGTGGATGCTTCAGACCTACTTAGAAGGGAAACAAAATAATCACGGGAGGTAGAGAAAGAGAGGGACTTGAGAGAGAGAGAGAGAGAAGGGTGAGGGGAAAAACTGGGAACAGAATCAGGTGCGGAAAGAGACTAGGGGAAGTACAGAGGGTCAGGAAATTGAACAGAGGTGTATACCAGTGGGGGATAGGGAACTGGGTGTACCCACCAGAAAGTCCCAGATGCGAGGAAAGAAAGATGCTCCCAGAACCCAAAGTAGATGACATTAGCTGAAATACCCAAGAAAGAGGAAAGAGAATCTGTAGAGACCATACCCAGAGGTTAGGCGTGGCCCCTGGTTGAGGGATATCTACCCACCCATCAAAAAATTATAACCCAGAATTGCTCCTGTGTAAAGGAAATTCAGAGTGGAGCAGAGACTGAGGAAAAGTCCATTCAGAGACTGCCCCACCTAGGTATCCATTTCATCTGTAGAAGTTCTTACTGACAGGAGCCTGGTATACCTGTCTCCTGAAAGACCCTGCTGTAACTTTAAGGATACAGATGCAGATGCTTGCAGCCATCCATTGGACTGAGGACTGGGTCCCAATGGAGGAGTTAGGGGAAGGGCTGAAGGAGTGGAAGGTGTTTGCAACCCCATAGGAAGAACAACAATATCAACCAACAAGACATCTCAGAACTTCCAAGGAATAAACCACCCACGAAATAGTACACATGGAGTGACCCATGGCTCCAACTGCATATGTATCAGAGGATGGCCTTGTTGGGCATCAATGGGATGGGGAGGGACTTGATCCTGTGAAGGCTAGAGGTCCCTGTGTTGGGGAGTGCCAGGGTAGACAGGTGGGAGTGGTTGGGTGGTAGAACAGTCTCATAGAAGTAGGGGATTGGGGGTGCAATAGGTGGTTTGCAAAGGGGAAACTGAGAAGGGGAATAACATTTGAAATGTAAATAAATAAAATAACCGATAAAAAAGAAAGAAAAGCCAGTGTGTGAAGATTGAGAGGATAGATTTCAATATAAAGCACAGAACCCAACCCGGAAATTAAAGGAAAGTGAAGAGTAATATCTATAGGAATAAAATATTTTTAAGTAATGAAATGAAGAAATGATGAACACACAAAGACTTTATTTCTTTTTTTCCCATCTTTATTAACTTTTGTATTTCTTATTTACATTTCGATTGTTATTCCCTTCCTGGTTTCCAGGCCCACAACCCCCTAACCCCTCCACCTCCCCTTCTCTATGGGTGTTCCCCTTCCCATCCTCCCACCCATTGCCACCCTCCCCCCAACAATCACGTTCACTGGGGGTTCAGTCTTGGCAGGACCAAGGGCTTCCCCTTCCACTGGTGCTCTTACTAAGCTATTCATTGCTACCTATGAGGTTGGAGCCCAGGGTCAGTCCATGTATAGTCTTTGGGTAGTGGCTTAGTCCCTGGAAGCTCTGGTTGCTTGGCATTATTGCTCATATGGGGTCTCGAGGCCCTTCAAGCTCTTTCAGGCCTTTCTCTGATTCCTTCAACAGGGGTCCTGTTCTCAGTTCAGTGGTTTGCTGCTGGCATTCGCCTATGTATTTGCTGTATTCTGGCTGTGTCTCTCAGGAGAGATCTACATCGGGTTCCTGTCAGCCTGCACTTCTTTGCTTCATCCATCTTATCTAGTTTGGTGGCTGTATATGTATGGGTCACATGTGGGGCAGGCTCTGAATGGGTGTTCCTTCTGCCTCTGTTCTACACTTTGCCTCCCTCTTCCCTCCGAAGGGTATTCTTCTTGTTCCCCTTTTAAAGAAGGAGTGAAGCATTTGCATTTTGGTCATCCTTCTTGAGTTTCATGTGTTCTGTGCATCTAGGGTAATTCGAGCATTTGGGCTAATATCCAGTTATCAATGAGTGCATACCATGTGTGTTTTTCACACAAAGGCTTTAAAGTGAAGACCATAAGTATGCTCATTGATGTCAAGAAATATTGACTATTAAAGAATTTCAGAAAAAAAAATAAAAATCACCAAACATAAATCATGAAACCGGCGATGCAGTCACTGAACTAAAGTCCCAAACAAGTGTTTCAACAAGGGGTTTAATTAAGTCCAAAAATGATCAACATAAAGTCAGGGATCACTCACTGGAGGACCAAAAGATATGCATGGATAACGCAATAATAATAATTAATAAATAATACTAATATTAATAACATATTAATAAAGCTAGCGTATGAGATTAGGACTAGCATCAAGTAGAAGAAAGCACACATAAACCAAATAAGGAAAGAACAAAGACAAGGCAAGGCAGTAGACACAATGACAAATTTGCAACAGTGAGAAAGGAAACAGACAGAAAGACCCAAAATACACTAAATAAGATGAAATCTGAGCCTCGCACCAGGATAAGTTATTAGCAAACTTTCCAACATGAAAACAAAGTGAATGTTGAAAGCATCAATATATATAGGTGACTTGCTGTCACTCTGAAAGCCCCTTCCATACTGCCAGACTTTTTTTTTTTTCATGATGAATTCTGCCTGCAGGAAAATGCTGACAGTCCAGGAAGGACTACCAACAAAGAGTACTCAATTTAACAAATCCATCTTTTGAAAAAGGAAGAAATGATAATTTCACAGATTGTAAAAATATTTCAAGGTAAAAATAAAGACACAACAGGCAAAGCTTGTAAGATTCAGGAAAAGGTATCACTAAAAGCAAGGTGAAGAGTATGAAGTGTCTACTGTGGGAACAAAGATGATGATCTGACAGCATATATCGAGAAACTGAGTACAGAAAAACATAAATGAAAAAGTAGAAGAAGTAAATAAATAATAAAGGAACGAACAGAAATAAATTCAAGAAAATAAAAACATTAGAAAAATAAACACAAAGAGGTTCTTGACCGAAAAAAGTACCTAATTATCTTTTAATAGAAAAAAGAATTAGAGAATGCAAATAGTCCCAAATGAAAAATGAAGTATTTCAGTAACCGAAAATGACAATGAATGTTATGAATAAATATACATTAATGTATAAGAAATGTATCAATAGAAATTGCCATTATTCTGCTCATTTTATCTAGTGATTTCTAGGAGAGGCAAAGTAGATTCCCTGGCATTCTCTTAAATTTTTCCTTTTTATGACGTTTTCTGAGTCATGGATATAAGAGCTGTGATGCAGATGTATCCTTTAAGGCTGGGTTTTACACAACTTACTGATCTCTACATTGTATCTAGTTGTGGCTTTCTGTGATTGTTCCCATTTGCTTAAAATAGAGGCTTCTTTGGTGAGGGGTAGTAGCTATAATTTTCTGTGGGTAAAAGGATAAACTTTAGAAGATTATAAGAATGTTTGCTGGCTTAGCCAAGTGGCAGTAGTTCTTCAACAGACGGAAGGATATTAGAAATGATGTTCTTATACACAATTGAATACAATTCAGGTAAAACAAAAAAATCATGAAATACACAGGTAAACACATAGACATAGAAGAGATTACATTAACTGAGTAGCCTAGATCTAGAAATATAAACGGTGCACACTCTCACTCATCTGCAGTTCCTAGCTCCATATCTTCAGGTGTTAATATATGAAGTACATTAACAGAGAGTATTGTCAGAAACCATGGAACTGTAAAAGGATCATTGGGTTCTGGGGTGTTGGGAGGTGTCAGCAGGATACAGACGTTATTAAGTAGGACATGGAAAAATGGGCGGCCACTAGGGAGAAGGGGGGAGATAAATAAAAAATGAAGATGGAAAATTAATAATACCAAGGTTGTTAGATAAAGCGTTAAGGAACCATATTACTTATATTTACCTAAAATTATACACAATGCATGCAAATGTACACGTGTGCATATCTTATTGTTGAAGACAGCACATACTTAGGATGTATGACTCAGATGAGTCTTTCCTGTGATCTAGTTTCCGTGCTTCTAGAATATACTATGCAAGCTTTCAAGGGAGGGAAGCAATTAGACAGCCCTACCCAGCTGAAATACACATGAATCATAGTCGTCAGGGTGGCAAGATGTTCATAAAGGTGAAATAAGCAGCACCTACCAGCCAGTGGCACCCCACAGCTCTCTAATTGAATGGACAGCCTGCTCAAGAGGAGGAGCATCCCGCCTATACTGGAACCTTGCCAGCTACTTAGGACTAATGAGGTCACAGACCTTAGCATAGAATTCATTGTCCTTACCATAAAGATAAGACAACTGAGAACTAAAGTAAAAGCTAATAAATAGCAACTAATGAAATAGAACTACACGCATTCACATCCGAAATGCATTCCTTTTCTAGTAAACCACTCTAAGCCAACTGCTGCATATAAAAAGGGCTTCCTTCCTGTGTTATCAAAAAGTGCAGACACACACTGTGATTGTATTTCAGGAGGTATGCTAGCACAAACCTGCAAACTTGATGTCATCTTTAGCTTCTCCCTCTGTTATGTTTCAAATAAAGTAAAACCAGCCCTAGGGGCCACTTTAGCCACCTTTTCCCCAGAGATTCTGGTACATCTAGTGATGTACTATAAATTTTAATTTGTTTTACTTAATGAAAGTTAGTAAGACTAATTCTCATTTTCTTGTAAGAATCAAAAAAAAATCCATTTAATTAAAATTAATGACCTTTATACTGATGGAGAGTTCTGAGTTCAGAGAATGAGATTTAAGACTCCAGGTACAAGGAATATTGGACAAATGTAATAAAACAGAAAGTACTTTTGTAAATATGATGGAAATTCCCCTTGTTAAGCTTCAATTCTTTTGTCTCAGGGACACCAAAGAGAAATGGCAAAACGGAACTCCCACTGAGTAACACAGCCTTGATTCCAGTCTCCTGTCTCATTTGTAGCTAAATAGTATGCTTAATTTAAAATTTCTCTTTTAATATGAACAAGTAAAATCAGAGAATAAATGGGACTTAAACACCATAAAAGCCACTCCTAATATTGTGTCAGGTTGTTCATGGTCAAGTTTTAGATATTAATGAGAAAATTAAATTAAAGGATTCAGCATAAAATCAGAAGATTAGCCAAACAGCAGAACACATTTTGTGCATGCCTATTGAGTGTGCCCCTCTTGAGAATCTTCACCAGTTTCCTTTAAGCTGTATGCATAATTTATGAGAAAAGCAAAGGGAAACCGCCTTCATATTAAACTCTGAAATTACTTTCCCTCAAAGTCAATGGACAGAGTAATATTTTTTAATATAGCTAAGATATAAGGACAATCCATTTAAGTCTGTTAATGTACCAAAACATGAATTTTAAACTAACAAAAATTGAACAGGCAAGTGGGCGTGGACACCATTCCTCCCTCAGTTTGTCTGGTTTCAAAGCCACTAACAGTCTCAAGTGTGAATTAATACTTCATTTATGATGAAATATTAGGAAAAAAATCAGGTACCATGTGAATCCGTAGACTATCTACCTTAAGAACTTGACTTGAAAGGTTGTTATATTGTTTAAAAATAGAAAAAACAGTTGACTTGTTCCTACAATCCAGATAAAGAAGAGTGACCAAGCTAAGACTATGCCATGTTACCCTGTGAAATATCAGCTACATATATGATATCTGTGCAAATTACCTAAGAAAGGACTGATTGCCCCAGAAAGAACAAAGAAAGACAGGGAAGTTTCTGGACTTATCTGTCAGGTAATAATATCTTTTAAGCTTTATCCTTAATCAACTTATCTCATTAAGGCAGCGATGGATGGGTAAACAAAGATATAACTAGGTTTGTGCAGAACTTGATTAAAAAGGGAGGAGTTGAATATAAAATAATGTTTTTTATTTGTTTGTCTGTTTGTTTGTTAAGAACAGAGGTAACCTCTTCGGAGGTTATGCTCAGAGCGATGAGAGTCCAAAGATGTATTTAAGTTTCTCATCCTTCCTAACGCTGTGATGTTTTAATGCAGATATTTAATATGTTTAATACATATATTCAATCCTCATGTTGTGGTGACTCCCTGTAATTTTGCTACTGTTATGAACTGTAATGTTATTATCTGATGTGCAAGATATGTGATATATGACCCCTAAAGGACTCATGACCCTGAGGTTGAAAACTTCAATGAAGTTTAGGTTATTTGAGCTGTTAGAATTCATCAGGCCTTGCAACTAAATCTTCTTTTTATAAAAGTGCTTGAAAAATGAAGAATAATCAAGCTATCCTGAAAGTACAAGGTGGACTTAGAAATCAGTAACCAAAAAGTCAAGGGCAGGGTTCATGACTGACCAAGATGCCATTCTGCTCCAGAGAAGATACGAAAATATAAGAAACATGCAAGTGGCATTGCTATGTGAATTTTCCATATCTGTAGGAAATGAACTTGATTGTTACTAAGTTTCTAGTTCATGCTTACATAGTTCTTAATGCAGAGTCTCCTTAATAAAGGAATCAAGAATGCAACCATTTCATTGAAAAAATCGGGTATTTTCTCAATGTCTGGTAAATGGTCTTGTCTTAAATTGGCTTTGGTTGCTGTGGAAACACTGACCAAAAACAACTTGGAAAGGGAAGAGTTTATATGACTTTGCTGGTCCAAACATCAAAAACAGCCACAGGAGCAAATCAAAACAGGAACCTGGAACGGGGAACTGAAGCCAAGGCTATAGAGGAACACTATTTGGTAGCCTGCTTCCCATAGTTGCTCAACTTGTTTTCTTGTACAATCAGAACCATCTTGCCTAGGGCTGGTACCACCAACCCTGGACTTGACCCTTCAACATCAATCATTAGCCAAAATTTTTCCACAGATCAGTCTGTCCACATGTCAGTCTGATGGAGACTAATCTTCAACTGAGGTCCCTCTTCCCAGATGACTCTACCCTACCTCAGATTGATAAAAATTCACCAGCTCTGTTAATTTCACTAATTATTGGGGATGAAGCAATAATTAGATACCTCAAAGTACTTGTTCCTGACAAAAATAAATTAAGCATAATGTACAAGATACTAAATAATTAAATCTGTGTTTATAAAAACAATCCTAGAATGTGATATGGTCAATGAACCAAATGAGTAGGGTATAGTGACTGATTTTAATAGAGAACCTGATATTGCTGCTGAAGGGACAGCTAGGTATGACTCAAAGTGTGAAGATACATAACATATTATAGGGTGCAGAGAGATTGTTCCAGTGTGTATAGTAGCCTAAGGTTCAAATAAGCCCAGTTAGCCCTATAACAAAGAAGACATAAAAACTCTATAAGGAGGAAAAGTATAACGGTGGTTAGACTGAGCCTAGCACAGCAGGAAGTTTCCTGAAAAAGAATCAGATTTAAAAGAGTTTCCTTATGTCTCCATTTCCAGAAATGTGATCAGAGATGATGCTTATTTTCTTGTGAGATTAGCACAGCAGGAAACCCAGAGACTGTATCTGTCCCATGCCAAAGAATTCACAAGTTAAAAAAAAGGTGAGCTGATTTTTCCACAGAGTTTTATCTTTCGTAGAAGTTCACTTCCTCAATGTCTGGGTTAACTTTGTCACATCACAGTCACTCACTGAAAGTACTTAACAATTTGTGTATGCTTATTAAGGATGCCTACAGGCATACCCATGCTCAAAAGTGTGACCAACTACTCTTCAAATATTCTAAGCTTTGAAGGAATTAGGAACTGGCTCCTTTAAGTTTCCTTCTACCTATCCTAATATACTTGTGTGACCTCCAGATTACACTGATGACAGGAAAACAGAATTTAGGGCTCCCCTGGAGGAGGCATATGGATTTACTCTCATGACTTAATAGAATTTCTGACAGAAAAGCCACAGCCTTTTTGTCCACTGGTTGACCTGAATTACGTGTTGGGTACACCACATAGAGATGGGCAAGTGTTGGGATAGAAAACTGCTTTCTCTATAGCTTCTCATTGGGAATGTCAGTAGGCACTGGGAAGGCACCAGGAGACTCTAGTAAATGAAGACAGCATTCAGGATCTACAGCTTTCACAAACTTAGTTTGCTCCTCATCTCCTCCAAGAAAGAGTGTCTCTAAGGCTGTGACTCAGACTCTTTCATTAGTTTTAAAAGACAGTAGTTAAAAGGACAACTGGATATGTATTTTGCTACATAATCAGAAGATCAGCAAATATTCACTGCTAATTCACAACGTTCCAGACTCCATAAGAGCCAAAGCAGTGATGCCTTTTCCTTGCAAGTGCTAGCATGACAATCTTCTAAGTATCTTGCTTCTAAGACATGGTCATTTAAATATAGCTTCTAACAGATTGTTACATATGAAACTTCTTTGGGACTTTAGCCTTGGAGTACCAAGCTTTAAGTGGCACTCAAAAAGTAAAGCCACAGTTTTAGCTTTGAATGATGCCAGGGCATCCTGTCTCTTATGGCTTAAAGTCAACTCATAAGACAAATTCTATCTCTAGAACATGCTGGTTTGCACCAGCTCTGCTCATTTCACATCATTCCCTGCTTCCTCAGCCGTGACCAGTTTGCACACTGCCCCACAATCTGGGCATAGCAGTAACACACATGCATTCCTTCTAAGATAATAGTGAAGCCATTCTACTTGCATGAGCAAAAATGTAGTTTTCATTCTGCTTGTCTGTTTAATAAACAACAATTTATAGGTCCTATATGCTTGTCCCAACATTAGCTTCTAATAATCATTATACAAGGATGTTTGCATTCTTGGGATGTCTTGAAGTGTTTAAGAGCTATGACTTTATGCAAACTTATCCTCCTCCTCCTCCTCCTCCTCCTCCTCCACCTCCTCCTCCTCCTCCTCCTCCTCCAATACCTTTTAGAAAACCAATTCTAACCAGCTTTTCAAAGTAGAAATCAGTATCGTCTTTGTCATAGATCCTACCAGCAATAATAAACATGTCCATAAAGATGACAAGGAAGAGCAGTGTTGACTGATATTCAAACTGTACTTAGAGTGACTATGGTTTCTCACCAGCCGACCCAGCTTGCAAACTCATACCCCAGACTATATATTTAACTGTCAAGAGCTTCCACTTTGAAATTATGAGTGAAAAATAAAAGTCTGCCATGAAAGGACTGCTGTGAAGATTTTCAAAGAAGCGTGGAGAGAGTCTAATCCATAGCACATATATAGAATACGTTAGCTGTTATTAGTCAACAATATTGTGGCTACCATTACCCAGGACCAGGGACCAAGGAAAGCTATGCAGGGTTCTACTGGATCTAGTAAGGATCTAATGGGGGTGCTGTGGTCCGCCTTTATGTGGAGACTGTTCTGTATTCAGTCCCATTGACTGGGCTCCCTGAGTGCCTCTGAAGTAATTTCATTAAATTTTTATGAAATGGCCCATGTTGTTTCTATTTAATTTCATAACTTTCTTGAATTAAAGAAAACTTCTTTCTGCAACAGAGGGAGACCACTATAGAATTAAATATAGAGTTATAGAATCCAGTCCTAATGGACACATCTACAAAATACTCTTGAACCTAAGGCTTAGGATCAGAGTGTTTTCTGTGAGACAGTGTCTCTTAGTAACCACAGGAGCTATACCAGAAGTTTCCCCAGCATGACTGTCCAAGAGTTAAAGGTGACATCAATGAGCATGACAAATTGGATTGGGGAAAAGCCCATGAGTCTTCAATTCTACACAAAGAACTACAGGCAACCGAAGAAAGCTAGGAGAGGCAGAGGTAGTCTTCCTCAGAAAACAACACTCCAATTGGTTTCCCAGTGCTGAACATATATGCAAGTAACACTGTATAGATCCATTTACTTCTGATTGTTTCCAATCTCTATACCTGTATTGTTGATGGTGTTAAATAAGCCAGGAGACTATTGGCTCTGTTGTAATGTCTTTTAAATGGTCCTTAGAACCCACATTGTATCAGTGCTTGGGGAGAGTAGAAAGATTAACAATTCATTCAGCATTCTCCTATCATTAAGCAAACTTTAAATTAAAAGGTATACTTTCCATCCAGCCACCAATTCCAAAATGATCTGAAATTCCCAGAACCATGAAAAAATGAAAGGGTCAGAGAAATAGCAGACCTTTTTACTCTCGAAGCTAGTGTTACTTGAACTTCGGCAGCACCGATTTTTATTTTTAATTGCTTTGTCTGAGACAGTCAATTTTTTATTTTCATGGTCTAGTTGATAAATCTTTACAGGGTGTTGGGTTTTGCAAAGTTATAAATGGCTAATTTACTTTGCATTTATTTTCCTGCCAGGACCAAAAGGATATATCTGATTCTGCATTTGGCATGAACTTTTAGCACCTTTTCATACACATCATCCATCCTCCGTAGTGATGGAAACTGGCTCAGGAAGCTCATGAATTATATAAGCTGAACTGCTTTTGCCAAGTGCTTTTTTCTTCCTACTACATGGTATTGCAGAGGTGTATACCTACAGTAGTCATCCAGCACTAAGCACTGATTTTACCAGCTCACAGAACTTAACAAAGTCTCCCTCAGTAGCACCCTCAGTCAAATGGCTTTGGCAAAACCTTAGTTCATCTTGCCTTGCTAAAATCTGAGTGCATCCTATCCTGATCAGTGTAGGGTTCTGAGAGATTAGCTTCTTATCTTAAAGGGAAGCATATGTAAGTGCATTCTCATCCCTTTGGTTTGACCGAGGGCTTCCTGGGAACTTATTGCTAAGCAGATCATTTGTTCCCAAACCAATTTCCATGATTTATTTGAATGTGTTGGCCTCCAGTGAATTTCTACAGAAATTTAAGGGACAAGTGTCTGCCATCAAAATGTGGTTTATTTGCTCACAGTTTCCAAAATGACTGAGCAAAGCATGCTGTGGGAGTGGGGATGTAGAAAAATTCCAAAGTCAGGCAAAGACCTAGGATAGGAAGCAGCTGCTAGCAGAAGCTTTTGTTGTGGTTTCTAAGAGAGAGAGGGAAAAGGACAGGGACGGGAAAATAAAATCTAGGCTTTGTTAGTTAAAATGATACAATGGTCTCTGAGGTACAAGTTCTAGTTGTTTAGCATCTTTCTCCGGAATGATCTGAGTAGGAAATGTGATATAAATGATTTGCAGTAAAAATGTCACATTGTCGATCATCTGTAAAACTGGCTACCATTGGAAAGGAAAGTTCTCTGCCTCATACTTTCACAAAGGACTAGATGTCAAAGGATGAGACAACAGAAAATAAAACACATAGTAGGTTCAAATTCTAAATGGAATTTACCTAAGATCTGCCTGGAGAGATGACTTGGAGTTCAATGTCCTTAAGGCAGAATTCTTTAGGCTCCTTGTTCTTAAAATTTTGCATTAATAAATACTTGCTAACTCATTACTCAAAAAGAAAATCCATTCTGTTTCATGGGTCAACGTCCATAGTGTAAATGTTTGTCCCATGTCTGATGCCAAACAGTGAGTGTCAAGATCCTGAAAGGAGATCTGGGAAGAGACATATACAGGTCCTCAAGAGTTCATAGGAACAACATCAAATATATTTCTAGCTCCTTTTTAGGAAAATTAAAGACACTACTGAAAATCATATTATTCCTTTAATGCAGGTGTGCCCAACCATTTGGATTCTCTTATTTGGACAAAGAAGAATTTTCTTGAACTGTAAATATTTTACAAAATTTCTCCATAATAAAAATTATTCAAAAACTGTTCTACTGATATCTCTTTTTAATATGTTTTATAGTATAAGATCAAAGCTTAATAGTCTCTGTAGTAATATTAATATTCTCAATGGTGAATAAAATGTGTCCATTAAGCACCTACTCCCAAGGTTTGATGTCAGAAAGGTAGAAGAATAGAAATACAAGGATCTCCCAGTTTACTCAGAGAAACACAGAGGTTAGTTTAAAGTCTTCTGCATTCCAAGTAAACATTAAACAGGAGATATTAAAGTTGGTAAAGAAATTCAAGATACCCTTTCACAAAAATACTCACCTCTCATACAGTGTCACATGATTAAGAGGGAAGATGTCTGCATTCAACTTTCCTTTTAGAAAAGAGTTTCATCCAATATTTCAACATATCTGGCCATTTCTCAGAGGAATGACATTTCCCCACCACTGCTAGAATCCTGGCAGGACTTAAATATTTGGAGCCATAAACGACTAGTTACCTAGGAAAGAAAAAGGTGCTAATTAACATTAGCATTTTTCAGAGGTTCTACCATGGACTTGAACAGAGAAAGAAGATAAAAAGAAGGAAATAATTGTGTCTTGGGGCCTGTGCCCCAGATTTTTCTCCAAAGTGACAATGTTCCTCCATATCAAGGACAACTTATTTATGACATTACCTGTGATATCCACCTGGGTACCAGTGAGACAGTGACAATAATTAGATTTAGTCTGAATTAGTTACTATGGTTACTGATTTCAGCTTAACATGATGGATAGGCCAAATGGGGAAAAAACACACAGATTGATCTAAGTTCTGAGGGAATAAAAACTCTTCAGGATGTTCAATGATTCAGCTTTCAAACTGTGGACTTCCTTGCTTCACTCAGAGCCCTAATCAGGGCTGACATACTCTAGACACCATGGGAGACTAAGGAAAAATAAAGTTGTTGAACTCTCATGAAGGTTTGAAATGCTGATAAAACCTCTGGACTTCCAGATTGAAGAGAGTTCTTTCTTCTCTAAAGCCAAACACAGAAGACTGAAAGGTGTTTAATTTCTAACATGCAGGTCATAACACAGAGGTAAAGGACACTGGAGGTACAGGAAACTGTGTTCCTAAGAAAGCGAAGCATACCATGTATGTTCTTTTGTGATTGGGTTACCTCACTCAGGATTATATTTTCAAGTTCCATCCATTTGCCTGAGAATTTCATGAAGTCATTGTTTTTAATAACTGAGTAGTATTCTACTGTGTAAATTCCATTCCTCTGTTGAGGGACATCTGGGTTCTTTCCAGCATCTGTCTATTATAAATAAGGCTGCTATGAACATAGTGAAGCATGTGTCTCTGTTGTATGTTGGAGCATCTTCTGGGTATATACCCAGGAGTAGTATAGTGGGTCCTCAGGTAGAACTATTTCCAATTTTCTGAGGAACCACCAGAATTATTTCCAGAGTGGTTGTACCAGCTTGCAATCTCACCAGCATACATGGTATATATACTCACTGGTAAGTGGTGTGGATGCTACAGTCCTATTAAGTAATGGGAAAAGAATGATCTCTGGGAAGTAGAGGGAGAGAAAGATTTGGGGGGAAGAGGAGGAGGGAAAGAGGGTGATCAATTCAGATATGAGAGGAGATGAAGGAGAAGTACAGAGAGTCAGGGATTTGAAAACAGATGTGTAGCAGTGGGCGAAAGAAACTGGATGTAGCCACTAGAAAGTCCCAGAAGCTAAGGACCCAGGAGGTTCCCAGGACCCAACAGGGAGGACATTAGCTGAAATACCCAAGAAAGGGAAGACAGAATCTCTAGAGACCATATCCAGTAGATAGACAGGGCCCCCAATTGAGGGTTGGGGCTACCCACCCACCTCAAAAATATTAATCCAGAATTCCTCCTATCAAAAGGAAATGCAGGAACAAAAAGTGGAGCAGAAACTGAAAGAAAGGCCATCCAGAGACTGCCCCACTTAGGGATCCATCCCATCTGTAGACACCACACTCAGACACTATTGCTCATGCTAAGAAGTGCTTACTGACAGGAGCCCGGTATAGCTGTCACCTGAGAGGCTCTGCCAAAGCTGGACCAATACAGATGGGGAAGGTATATACATTATATATATAGTCAAACATTAGTATGAATGCAGGGGCCCCAGTGGATAAGTTAGGGCAAGGACTGTAGGAACTGAAGGGGTTTGTAACCCCATAGGAAGAACAATATCAACCAACCAGACTTCCCAAAGCTCTGAGGGCCCAAACCACCAACCAAGAGTACATGGAGGTGGGGGGGGGGACCTATGCCTCCAGCTGGATAGTAGAGGATTGTCTTATTTGGCATCACTGAGAATGAATCCCCTTGGTTCTGCGGAAGCGTGATGAACCAGGATAGGGAAATGCTAGGGCACTGAGGCAGGAGCGGGTGGGCAGGTAGGGGAGCACCCTCATAGAATCAGGGGGAGGGAAGAGGAGATAGGGGGCTTGTGGAGGGGAAACTGGGAAGGGAATAACAATTGAAATGTAAATGAATAAGATAACCAACAAAAAATGAAAAAAGAAAAGAGAAGAAGATTCCCAAACAAATAAACCTTAAACTATCTGAGAGAATTCAAGAGAGCTGCAATAAAGATGTATATTGTAGTCAGTGAGAATACTGTCAGGGAAAGGGGGAACTTTGAACAAAGAAATTAAAAGTAGAGTCTCTAAGTTATGAAACTGAAGAATCAGCAACATAAAATTCTTTAGCATGTTTGAAGGGTGTACTAACTCAACCAAAAAGGAAAAATCAATAAATTTAAAGATCACCATTGACATGATCTGATGTGCAAAGAATTAGAAAGAACTCAAAGGAGTGGGGGAAGGGGTCCTGGAAGGCCATCACTAAAGGACTGTGTCATTACAGGTACTCTGGGAGGAGGAAACAAGAAGCATCAGTTTCACTCAGCTTCCCCACACCTGAAGATGGAGTGGATATCAAGGTCAGAAAGTCTAAAGAACAGGCAATAAGATGACTGGAAAGAGAGAAAGAAAGAAAGAAAGAAAGAAAGAAAGAAAGAAAGAAAGAGAGAGAGAAAGAAAGAAAGAAAGAAAGCAAGCCAGCCAAACTGGACACAGAATTAAATTGTTAAATTTCAATGCTGAGAACTTCTACAAGGGGAAAAGTTCTCTCACAAGAGTATAAGCAAATTTTTAGCAGACATTCTGTAGGTCAGAAGGTTCTAAGATAACATTTTCATGGTGCCAAAATAAATAGATAGATAAATAAATAAATAAATAAATAAATAAATAAATAAAAAACAGAGAGTAGAGGTGGGAAAAGTGTCCTCAGAAATGCATAAAAGGAAAAGATGCTCTCCCAGATTGACCAGCGCTGAGAGAACTAAAGAGCAGATTTACCTTGGTGGAACCATTAAGGAAGGGATCTTCAAACTGAACCTAATGTACACACAGTGGCAGAAGGATGGCATGGTGAGCACAAATGCACTGCTAAAGGCTGGTGTATGAGCAAATAAATGAGATGTTATTGTAATGGTAGCGAGCAGATTACACTTTAGTCTAAGAATAAAAGGCAAAGTATGAAAGTATTAAAATAAACACAAAACACATTAAAAGTTATACATAAAAAAGCATTGTGATATTAATAAAACAAGCCAAGTATGGGGAGACAAGGTAAGATGTAGAAGTTCATAGAGTTGAATTTATCAGCTAAATATGTTTGCAAAATATTATAAAATAATAAGTATATATCATATAATAGTAGTTTTAATACAAAACCTATGACATTTCTAAAGAAAATGGCTACAGAATCTGTAGAATGTTAACAAAAGAAAACCAGAAATGACTGAAACACAATAATACAAAATCAATGGAGCACAAGGGGAACAAGAGTGGAGAGGAGGAAGAATGGAACTGTAAGATAGGCATAAAAGAAGAAAAGGAAAATGGAGTTGGCTATGGTAGTTACAGCAGCAAGGCCAGCACTGGGGAAGCTGAGGGTAGAGAATACAGCCTAGGCTAAATAGAGAGTTTGTAGCCAAAGTGACCACATAACAAGTTTCCATCTGGAACAGAGGAAAAAGTGGAGAGACTGACAGAGAGAAACAAAGTAAGCAAGAAAAAGAACAGAGAAATTGTAACTTAAATGTAAACTGATAACAGGCAAATCATCAACAGACAGAGTAATTTGACAAATATTAGAAGAGGCAAATATATGCTGCCTATGGGAAGCTTACTTTACCTCACTTTGGAGCTAAAGTTGAAGAGACAGAAAGGATGATATGATAGTACATGTGAACTCCAATCAAAAGATAGCAGTGGTAATCACACTTATACAAGACAACCTTGACATTAAGTCAAAAGCTCTCACAAAACTCTCTACAAAGGAAAGGTTGGTAAATAAGCAAAATTTGTTAATTCACAACAATGATATCTATATACACAGAATATAAATATATGCACTTAGCAACTACATTGAAATTACACACACACACACACACGCACACACACACACATTTACTCTGGAGAAAAATAAATATATGTTGGGTTATGTATGCTATTCCAACAACTACCATGAAGGACACAAATGTAAATGACTTGTAAATAGTCAAGAAGGAATGAAAAATAAAGAGCTCAAATACACAATTTAAATGCATATTGGTTTAGCCTTTATGGAATCAGGGTGGTTAAACACACACAAACACACACACACACACACACACACACACACAAGCATGCACGCACGCACAAATACACACACACACACGCATGCATGCACACACAAATACACACACACACACATGAGAGAGAGAGACCTACTTTAAATTCAATTTCCATATACATATACATAAGAATTGATTACAATATCTCAGCTGAGGAATATTGAATTGCTGAGAAGTAGCTAAAGAAACTTCATCATCCTTAGTCATCAGTGAAATGAAAATCAAAACAACCCTGAGATTCTACCTCACACCAGTTAGAATGGCTAAGATAAAAAACTCAGGCAACAACAGATGCTGGTAAGGATATGGAGAAAGAGGAACTGTGCTCCATTGTTGGTAGGATTTCTAGCTGACACAACCACTCTGGAAATCACACTAAAACACACATGGCATGCACTCACTGATAAGTGGATATTAGCCCAGAAGCTCAGATTACCAAAGATACAATGCACAGACCCACATGAAGCCCAAGAAGGACAACTAATATGTAGATGCTTCAGTCGTTTTTATAAAGGGGAGCAAAATTATTCATAGGAGGAAATATAGAAACAATGTTTGTAGCAGAGACAGAAGGAATGGCCATTCAGAGCCTGCCCCACCTGGGGAATCTGCCCACATACATACAGTCACCAAACCCAGACAATATTGCTGGGGCCAAGAAGTACATGCTGACAGGAGCCCAATATGGCTGTCTCTTGAGAGGATTGTGAGAGATGACAAATACAGAGGACAGTGCTTGGAGCCAACCACTGAACTGAGAACGGGGACCCTGTTGGAGGAGTTAGAGAAAGGACTGAAGGAGCTGAAGGGGCTTGCAACCCTTATTTCTTGTTTGTAGTATTGTTCACAGTAGAAAGGAATGGCAGTAACCTAAGTACCCAACCATGGCTAAAACAAAAATGTATGCTATGTGCAAAAACCATGCAGCATCATTCGGCTGCAAAGAAAAATCCTATTCCATTTGGTGCAGCATAAATAACCTTGCAAGCATTATTGCTTAATGGGTATGGGAAGGCATACTGACAACAGTAATACAACATGATCTCTCTTATAAATGGACCCTAAGACATATAGCCTCAAAGACTCAGAAAATAGAGTGCTGGCTATCAGTACTGAGCAAGAGTAAGGTGTCAGAAAGTGAGGGGAAACTCAAAGCCTTTGATACATTTGCTAGACTACTAGCATGTAATCTAGAAATGTAACTTCAAGTAGGTCACTGTAGTGAATGTTTTATATTTGAAATTTACTGAGTAAATTTTAAATACTTACATAACCATGCAAAAAAGAAAACTATGAGACAGCGTGTGAGCCTTTAGCTGGGCTATTGTAATTATTTTACAATTTATATATGTGTCTGTGTCTGTGTGTCTGTGTGTCTGTGTGTCTGTGTGTGTTCACCTTATTTAACAATTATTACTCAATGAACAGAAACAGAGATATGAATAGACATTGGGTCAGGATTTTATCGCGGCAACAAAAGTCAACTAAGGAAGGTAAAAATAATTTCTAGTGATTTCTTACTCAAAATGTCCCTCATTAATTACTTGGGCCTGAAAGGTATAAAATTCTCCAGAAATGTTTGACATTGGAAAACAACACAAAAACTAACTTCAGTAAACAAGGCTTGATTGACAGCCACAGTGCTTCTACATTCAGCACGCACCTGAAGTTGAGCCTCTCCTCAGCCAGTACTCCTGTCTATGAGGGCTTATCACTCACTAGCTCAGGAACAGTGACTGTGACATGTCCAGATGTCCTTCCTCTGCCAATGTGCTTCTGCCATCTAATTTGGATTTTATTATAATTTTTAGATTATAATTACAGCATTTTTATTTCCTTTCTTCCTCCATCCCTTTCAGTTAACCCCACGTTGCTCTCTCTCAAATCTATGGTCTTTATTTCTGTAATAGTTTGTATTCATAAACATGAATAAATTGTTTGGCTCAGTATGTATGATACTACTTGTATATAAGAACATCTGGTAATGGATAAATAACTGGTGTGCTCTTCCTTCCCTGAAAACATCATTTTTCCTATCGCCAGCATTTCTTAGTTCCATTTCTTTGACTAGGCTTGAGATCACATATTCCTTTCTTTTATGATTGCCTAGTGGTGGCATCCTTGTTCAGGCCATCTTTAGGCAGCCATCTTGCTGAGAATTATGGGTATAGCATCTCTGACATTCCTAGAAATCACAATTTCACAGCAAATTTCCTATTCCTCATATTCTTACCACTGTGTTTTTCTCTATGATCCCTGAGTCTGAAATGCATAAATTGTGTAGTAGATATTATCAGGTGCTATACATAATCATTTGCTCTCTGCATTTTTATCGGTTGTAGTTTTCTATAATCCCTGTGTGTTGCAAATAGACACTGCTTTGGTGAGGAGTAAGGTCTGTACTTCTCTGTTGATATAAGGATATCTATTTAAAACATAGTTAGAAATTGTGCTGGTTTAGTCAAGTGAACTTGTCGGTTATTCTCTAAGATCCATGACTCATTAGCCTTATGTAGTTGATTATATTTCTGATCTCATGCATATTAAAAGGGTCTCAAGTCTAACTAGAAAGCTGTTTGCTGACACCAAGATATGTGTGTCACTATCGCACCATCAGAGAAATCATGTGAGGCTGGTCATCGTTGTGGTCCATTGATGTCACATCTGAGAAGAACTGTTGGTTGCTTTCCTCATTTGGAAGTTTGCATGGCCTCTTCTGGTACCATGAAGGCTAGTCTAAACTTGTTCCCACATGTGTTTCCTAGCTCCAAATCTCATATGTGAGTGGATACTGGGATAACTACAGTAACCTGGAAAGTAAAAGGTGACCGTGGGGGAAGGGGTGGTTAGACAAGAATAAAGGGGAGAATGGACGATAAAAATGATTTCAAGGGTGAAATGGCAAAAGTGGAGGTGAAATCAGAAAATTACAAAAACAGAGGGAACAGGATAAAACAACAGCTAGGATATCTGAAAAAGTCATAAAGAATCATATTATTATCTATTTACCTAAAAGCAAATAATATATATACACATATTATATACATATATAATACACATATAAATATGTAATGTATATATATATATATGTGTGTGTATGTGTGTGTGTGTGTGTGTGTGTCTATCATTTTTTCATCAACATTGACAAGGTTTTCCCCAAGAGCTATAGGCTAAAGAAATTTCCAACATGAGATACCTCCTTTTGTGTTGTTGGTTTTGTGTTATCCAAGAAACTCCCAAGAAAGTGTAGGCTATTTGTGACCTTTGGTTGCTTCCCAGAAATGGAAAGTAAGTCCCTATTGTTGAAGATATCCCACACTTCAGAGACACAACCTAGAGGATTCACGCTGGATCTCGCCTGTAATTTTATTTCAACTCAACTTTAAAATCCAAGTCAGATCTGAATAATCTTCTACTTACAGACTTTCCAGTATTTCACTCACTGAAAACTGAAGTTCAAACCTTTTAAACTTTAACGGCCTTCTCTAATGTGACATCATGAAGTCTCGACTCCCTTAAAGCATGCTCTCTGTGCTCTGCCTATTCTGGCCTGTGCTTTCTTTTTTCAACTCTTTCGTCTCTTTTAAAGACACTTTTCCAGTAATCCCTGTCTCTAATGCCTTCCTCACTGATGCTCCTTTGATTTACTCCATGATCTTCACATACACTCTGTCTTATATCCTCAGTAAGACTTCTCTGAATTCCTTATTTAAATCAATGGCCTTCTCCTAGATTTCTCTATCCATTTCTGCATTAACAATTCACTTCATAGACTTTATCATCATTTCTCAAACTGTCCAGTTCATATTCACCTGCTCTTTGCTGTTCTTAATATTTTTTATATTTAAACTGTAAGGGAAATAAAATTTGTCACTACATTAGTGTCTACCATTCTGTCCAAACTCAGTGAGTACTCATTGAACTAATACCATCACCAGTGTCCATTTTCAGGTCATTTCTTGTCCTAACCAAAGATAGACCAAAGTTCTTTTTATTACAGTGACTTGAACATATCAGGCATGACATCTAGGTTGCTGTATGAATGACTTTTCAGTGGTGGTATCGTGGTCCTCTTCTCTTAATGGTTACAGATGGGACGTAGGAGTGTGCATTCTGAGTTTCTATTCCTGGATCCTTCTCTGATTGCATTCAGCATACATGAATATTCAATAGATGTTTATTTTGTGGCCTAAGTAACACACACTCATTTCACAAACATGTTGGTGTGGAATGTACTAGGGAAGTCAGAGCATATTAAAATGAAAAGGAAGTCTTCCAGGCTCCCTGAATATGCTTAAGAAATGAACTGATCCCTATATCCATTGCTGTGCTGCTAAGCATGCATCTGCATAGATGCCAGATTCTTCCAACAGGTCAGTTAATTTCAAGTACAAAAGAGCCACCAAGGACATATTTGCTTCTCTTTTAAAGGTCAGTAAAGTTGTGTGGGCTATGGGTGAATGCACACAGGTGCACGTGCAGGGATGCTATCACAGACTGGAAATGATTATCTTTTAGCTTAAATAGATCAGCAGTCACTTGTACAGTTCTCAAACATGAGTATTGCTTGCTGCCAATAAAAATGTGCACTGGCCACTAGAAAGGACCACTATACTTTAATCCTAGTACACCTAAAAATTGTATCACCTTTCTAATAAGAGTAGTATGCCACATATTATGAGAATAGATAAATTGTTTGTAAAATGGCAGAGTGTGTACTTATTCTAAAATGATTACTTTATGGATAAAATAATACAGGCCCGGAGACTTGATGTGGTTTGTAGACATAAAGCTAACTGCCAAACAGTTACAGCCCAGGGTACCAGACTCTCTTATTGATCCCTTTCTATTGCAATAATCCCATCACAGTGACTCTCAGTAACTAACTGACTCAGTTACAGTGACTGTAACTTAAACAGTCACCCCAGCAATATACCAAGATGCTGGTCATTTGGGTACTATCCCTAGAGATTACCACATGGAAAGTCGATGAAAAAACCTAGGTGTTGTGGTCTAGTATGTCCCTTAGAAGGATCCAAGGAAGATGATGTCAGCCATAAGTTGCAAGACTCTCATGCTTGGCATCTTGTCACTAGTGATGTTACTTAGTATATAGATGTCCACTAGGGAGCCAGTAGATGTGATTACCATGTTGGCTTTGGCCTTTTTATCAAACTGTCTCTGAATAACTTCATTTTTCACCTGAAGTCTACCCTACGTGGAATTTCACTGTGCTATTGTGAGAATAACTTATATGAAGTATATACGAGTATGCAGATGTATGTGTGCATATGTATAGCACAGTGCCCTGATACACAGTTAGTGTTTAACAAGTATTAACTCTTGTTTTCCATAAAATGATTGTTACATGCCTTAAATATTCTGTTGATAATGATATTGGTACTTTTAGACAAAGATAGCTAACTGTTCTCTTTGTGTATGTTTAATACATTATCCAAACCAAAAAAATGCTTTTCCATTAGATATAACTAAAACTCTCTATTTCTTTGACTAACTCCTGCCAGTTTAAAACCAAACCTGGCTTCCTCTGACAGGATGTTTCATTGATGAGGATGATCTGTACTTTAAGATACTGCATTTTCTTTCTTTGCAATGGACCTTTAAATGGCCAGCAGGATCCAGAAACACTGTTGAGAATGCACATTTCTGACTGAGTACAACCACTTCCAAGTAATTTAGACATTGCCACATGTTTATTCCCACTTGGGCTAGAGGTCTTTCAGTCCAGTGAGCTTGCCAAGTACAGTGAAAATGTACTCAATGCAGCTTAGAGAATATAAAAAAGTAAACCTAACACAGATAAAATAAAGATGGGCTTCAAATCATCAAAAATGGTAGCTTGAGGGCCACTATATCATCAATTGCATAAAATAACTTGATTGCAATGGTTCTGAGGCTAGATGGTAGAAATACACTTAAGGTAAAATGCCAGCTTTATGAAAGAAAATAGAGACAGATGTTGAAGTTTCTGAGTGACTTGGAGTCCACATAAGCACTTTCGTTAGCACAGATCATCTAGATTCTGATATTCTGATTGAATTTAAGTTGGTGCCATTAAAATTCCTAATACTGGTAATGGAGAAATAAGCTCAGGGACATGGTGTGCTTTAAAATGACCCTGAACACTATGGAGCTGGTAGAGATGCCTACTGGGTTAGAAGTGGTAATTGCTGCTTTGTCTCTCAGAAAACTTGCAGAGTAGCAGAGCATAAGACATCCAAGTGTGGTTTGAGAGTCGAAGATGGCCATTGGTGAATTGGGAGTTCTTTAAAGTCTTTACTTTCAAGTTTTCATCTCTCTAGAGAGATGAAATTACTGACTTTAAAGAGAGACTAAAATAAATGACATTGTTTAAGTTTATATATACTTACGTAAGTAATTCAAATGCCATTGAATTATGTAAATTATGCATGTCATAGGAATGGCCTGAAGATGATGTACCTCTGTTGGTACCATTTTCGCAATAGTATTAATGAGAATAAAAGGTGTAAGTGGTCTGGTCTTTTAAAAATGTAAACTACTATCTATAAACTCACACTTTAGTTTTGCAGAATGTCAGATTTCCAGTGATAATATTTAAAAAGATTCTAATGAAGAAGGATGTTCAGAAGACAATCGGAACAGTCTGAACAATGTTCAGAAAACTGGGTTATTTTAAACAGATAAAGACCAAAAAAATTAATATGTCCCAGACTGAACAGTTGATAGACCAACCTCAGATTCATATTTATTATTATATATTTATGGCAACAAGATGAAAGGTTTACCCTACAAACAGATCTTGAACATGATGATAAAACTTTCAAAATCTATTTTGGTAGGATGGTGTAAATTCCTTAGACATAAAAGTGGGAAGATGAGTTTTAAGGTTAGCCTGAGCTACCTGAGACCATGCTTCAAAAGAGAATCAGGAACAAAAACATCAGAAAATTTAAGATGACGAGATGACAAAAAATGTTCAGGATTTTCTGTCAATGTCCCTCTCCATACTCTGAAGCTGTGGTGATTTTATTTTCTGTCCTTGCCACCTTCCTCCCAGGTACACTGCTGGAGTTGTATATAATATTTCCTTAATTCTCCCGAGTATTTCAGAAGACACTGATGAACTTCTTTAAATTGATACAGGAGTATAATAGGGCATGTCGTCACTATCTCCTTAACTAAAAATTTTGCAGGATTCAACAGCAGTAAGTCTGTATGTTCTTGATGCTAAATTATACTCAGAAGGACAGTACACATGTACTATCATACATAGCTACATTTTGAAAACTTTCTCACCATGTTTAGGATTTGCTTGTAGGGAAAACCCTACACCTTATTTTCATGAGCATATACTAATAAAAATGGAATTAATTCTACTAACTGTTCAACCTCAGGCATATTAATTTTTTATCTTTATGCTTAAATACCCTGGACTGCTCTGAATGTCTTCTAGACTGCTTTTTCATTATGACCATTTTTAAGTACTAGTCTTTAGTAGAAAAACTGTTTCCTGCTAAAAGACCCATATTTTTCAAATTATTTGCTATGTCTATGTAAAAGTCACATACATTCATTGGGGGAACTTTTTACGTGAAAAGACATAAGAATGAGAATGTGGCCCCTGTGTTCCTAAAACTCAAACTTCATAAAGAACTTTGTGCAAATCAAATTAAAATTTCAAGGTACCATTTCCTTTTTAAGATGGTTATTATTGTAAAAAATTGGGGGTTAGCAAGCTTTGGGGAAAGTGAGATTAAAGGCAGTAACTGCATTGTGTCCGAGGGAATACAGGTAAATAATAGCTAATGTTATGATAATTGTTAAAATATAACTGCCACGTGGGCCAACAATTTCATTTAGGAGTATATATTTGAAGACAATAAAATTAGTATGTCAATGCAATGCCATGTACTATTTGGGGAATCTCTTGAGATTTCTTTGAGAACAATATTTATGGAGGTAGCACCCACAAGGATTGTATTTTTAATGGCCTTATGACAGCTGGCAGTCTTTCCCCACCTATTCAGGATTCCTTCATTAAAACTCTTTCTCATTCATTTGATAATTTACAAGTACAAGATACTAGGCATGTTCTCTCACGTAATGAGTACATCTTCCCTGATGTAACACTGAAACTTGCTGTGCCTGGACATGGCTCCCTCTGTGAACTGACAATCAATTCTTCTTTTCCTGTGTTTTGTATCTTTCAGATGCTATTTTAAACCTGCAAGTGCTTGTAAGTCAGGATTATGTCAGCTGAATAATGGTCCTTTTTCACAAAGTGTGGGCAGAATCCCTGAAGACCCATGTCCCAACCATTACAAGTCAATGTCAACTGCTGAATCAGCTAAGGGGATGCAAAAACAAAACAAAACAAAAACAAAAGAGCTGCTGGCAATGTATAACACAGCATGACAATATTCTATCCGTTCTTACACTGTTTCACTAAAGATTACTGATGAGGGCAGAGTCATCCATGGAAAGCATTGTATTATTTAGTTCTCTAAAACCTAGTCATTACCAATGAGCTGTCCTGTATCGACATGCCAAGGTGTTGTCATAGGGCTGCAGTAATGGTTACTATTGATGGTCAACTCAACAGGATCTAGAGTAGACTAGTGAATTTAATTAGATTAACCTCTAAATATGCCAAGAACATCCATGGAATAATCTGTTGATTAGGTTAACAAAGTGGGAAGACCCAATCTGATTTATGGGCACCAATTTTGTTGGTGGCTCAGTTATAGGGGTCACAGAAATTGATTGCTTGCAGTTGTCTCTTAATAGAGACATCTACCTTGCTGCCCATAGCCACCACTATTGTAGTGGTAAATTAGTTAAACTGCTTTGTCTCTTGATGAGTCGGATGTGTGTTGCACATCCAAGAGCTCGGGCTTCACAAATGAAAGACACACGCGTGCGCGCGCGCGCGCACACACACACACACACACGCGCGCGCGCCAGCTAATTTTGATATGGCTTGACTTCTAAACCTCTCTGCAGCTCTGGTATTCCTGAGTTAATATCTTTTGCTACCCCAAATCCAATCAGGGGCCACTTTTCATGAATCTACATGTTGGTGGGCCTTTAAGTTTGTTTTGCTGGCTCCCTGACTATGGTGATTCTCCTGTTCTCTCTTTCTCTCTCTCTCTCTTTTTCTCTCTCTCTCTCTCTCTCTCTCTCTCTCTCTCTCTCTCTCTCTCTCTCTCTCTCTCCATCCCTTCCCAAGAAATCTATAAGACCTGCCTCAGTTTCTCTGCCCAGCCATTGGCTGTACAACAATTCTTTATTATTAATGGAAGACGGCTGCAGACAGGGACCCTCCACATCTGGAAGCTTGGCTTTTGGGAGCTGAATTGACACATAGAATTAGAACCAATTCCCAACAATTATTATCATCCTTTACTGAAGTCATAACCCTGTTTCCTTGACTTTCCAGTTGGAAAGGAAAGCTAATGGTTTGCATTGTTTCCCAAGATTTCAGTGCAAGATGGGGGATGTTGAGGCATCCAGCCAAATTGAGGAGTAGTTACCAGGTTCTCAGCATCTCCAATGTGAAGACATCATTGTTGGACTTCCCAACTAAACTGTGCAATCCAAGGCAATAGATGGCATCTATCTAGCCATCTATCTATGTATCTATGTATCTATGTATCTATGTATCTATGTATCTATGTATCTATCTATCTATGTATCTATGTATCTATCTATCTATGTATCTATCTATCTATCTATCTATCTATCTATCTATCTATCTATCTATGTATCTATGTATCTATCTATGTATCTATCTACATATCTATGTATCTATGTATCTATGTATCTATGTATCTATGTATCTATCTATCTATCTATCTATCTATCCATCCATCCATCCATCTGTCATCATTATCTACCTATCTATTTATCTAAAGATAGAGACAGAGGTAGATATGAGGTAGAGATATAGATTAGATAGAGAGATAGAGAGTTAGAGATGAGATAGAGATATTCATTCTATGGGTTCACTTAACATAGAGAACCCTGACTAATAATATCTGCCATGCATTTCTCACATGTGAGTCAAGGCAGGATGGCTCTAAGGAACTAGAAAGGGATAGCTCCAATTGAATTGAACCACACAATGGCCAAGAGGAAGCAAGAAAGTACCCCACCCTGCCTTGTCTGCCACATTTGCCACTTTAGTTATCTCTCTTCTGACTGAATTATGGTTGTGGCTGGAGTGAGCAACCCTCCATCAATCATACTTGATTACTGAGAAAGCACAACTTATACACCCAGTAAATGTTCCAGCAAAAGAGAAATGCACAGAGGTGATTCTGAAGGAATAAATGCCTACCTTGGCTTAGTTTTTTTCACATTGGAATTTTTTAAATCATTTATGAGTTTTATGAATTCTATTTTCATATGAGGCTAGCTTTTCATACATGGCAAGAGAAATACAGCAGCTTCTTCAACAAGAACACATGACACTCCATAATACATGGGAAGACCTCATGGTCCGATCAAAGTGCCCATGCGGATGCTCTACCTAGAGATGGCTTAACTACACTTGCACACCTCATTATCTACAACAGAAATAACTCAAGCTTCTTTTTAAAGCCCATCATTGGTTCTCCTGTGCCATTGTCCAGATGCTAAGTGCTGTGTTAACTTTTGATGGGGAGATGTGAACCAGTGTCTACTCATTTCAGATTGACTGCCAATGACAAACAAAAGGAATAATTCTGCCCGAGGCAGCCTTGAGGAAATAAATTTAATTGGGGTCATTTACAGGGATATGAGTGAGGGGATACCTGCAGGAGCGTGGGCAGCTAACAGGCATCTATACCACTGGGAGAAAAATGTCACCCAATCAAAAAGTGTTAGTAGCATGCATATCCTCTGAGAGGGAAAGGGTCTCCCTAGTAGACCCTGCATACTCTAGAAAACTCTCCCTCCTCTGTGAGGGAATGATAATGGTCCAATCTTATGTGGGTTTCCTAGAGGTAAATTACACCTACTGAGAGTCCAAGAGGACAATGTCTACTCCCATGCCCAAAGGACCCTATTCCAGATCATGCTTTTTTTCTCTCTTTCTTTTTTTTTATTTGTTTTGTTTGGTTTCCACAATAACAAACACATAATTGAACATTTTCTGCAGCAAACATAATATCCCAGCTCCCACTGCTCCCCTCTAAGATGGAAGCAGGACATGTGTGTGTTTCTGTCCCAACGGGGGCAAAAGACACAAACAAACTCAGTGATGGAAAGAGGAGTGAGGAAAGAGTGAGGCCTGCAGGAAATGTCAATGAGTACATGTGGAAGAGCCAATCACCAACACGATCAGATAGTCTTTGGCCAGTCTTTTTTTTTTTTTTTTTTTATATAAATAGCAAAAATCAATTCTCACTGTATTTTTTATCTCCAATGCTTATGGAAAGATTTCACTTGCCTCACCACTGCCATTGTCTTTTTTTTTTTTATAAAGACACATAGGACTAACAATTGCCCTATAATATGCAAATTGAAAACAGACAGATGGCCAGTTTCAGAGGCCTTGATATTCAGTGATCTGATAGGAGTGATTTGTTACAAATCCTGTTATTTCGTTTATGAAACAATCACAAAGTATGTAATTGGCTCTCACTACTGTGTCCTCTTTGGCTGCCGTGCCTGTCTCAATGACACACGAAGCTCCAATCATTCTACACTTGCTAAGAAGCTTTGGATCTCTAATCCAGAACTCATCTTTTGAGCTCACTGTATATTAATTCTCAGCATGAAAGTTTCAATGCTTGTAAAACAGGAACAGTAGGAGACCCAAATGGGTCTTAGTTTCTCTGAGTGAATGTGGAGATGTACTGACTGACCCTGGTCATCTCTGACCTCTGCCATCAACAAGTCTTCCTCATGTTTCCATCAGTGTTTAAAAATGTCCATTTCCACAGGTGCTTTCTAGCTCTTTAGGAATTCCCCTGCTGTCCCTCCCACTAGGGAAACAGCCTGCCTGACTTCCCAGGCAACAAACTTTCTTCCTATTAGCTGTCCTTCTGGAAGAGTGAGCATGAGATTTCAGATTCAAATATGCTCTTGCTATATTCAATTTATAATTCTTTAAGGGTTTTTCATTGATCTATTATGCTAAAAATTGTCTTACACAAGACCTGCAGGGCATAGAGCCTTCTGCTCACTTTATCAGCCCCACTTTATACCATGCTTCCTCTTATTCTTGGGCTAAATCCACACTACAATTCCATGCACTTCTTCATTGCATCGGGCTTCTCCTCTGGGCTGAAACTTCTGTGCTTGTTACCGTTATATTCCACACAACATCATACTTCAGTATCTGTGTAGCTAGAGTTTTATTACAACTTAATCCTTTTCTTTCTCCATCTCTCATCTCAAACATTACTTACTTCTTTATGGAAACTTTTTCTGAGCCCTCTATGTGCTCCTGAGAACAGATTCTCTGGCCTTTCTCTCATAGATATCATTTGTTCCCTTTAAGATTTTTAGCCCAACTTTAAGTATATTGTATGTGTGGTGGTTTAAGTGAGAGACACCTTTGAACTTATGTATTTGAACATTTAGTCTCTAGTTGGTGGTAGTGCTTAGAGAGATTTAAGGAGTGTGGCCCTATGGGAGGAAGTATTTAGTGGAGTGTGGGCCTAAAGAGTATAGGGCTGTTCTACTTTCAGTGTACTTTCTCTGCTTCAGATCTGCAATAGAGTACTCAAACTCTTAGCTTCCTGCTATGACTGCTGCTTGTAGACATGCTTCTACCCTACCATAAACTCTTATCTACCTGTAAGCATAATCCATAAACCCGTCTTCATTAAACATTCTTTAGTGATAGTATTTTATCACAAAAGAAAAATAAGCAATATAATACACATATTGTTTATAATTTTCTAGTCATTGTCTGGCCCATTTGCCCCATGAAAATGGGCACTCTAGTATCTTTATAGGACTGCTTTACTGCCAAGCCTGGCATGGCCTTTGTGGGTACAGAATGACAGGGTCCTTGACCCTGGGACAGGGCCCGGTATGAGCCTCCACAAGTGTCAATGGTTGCTGAGGCCATAAGTAAGGCTTGGTTGTATAATAATGTCCATATTTTCTGGAGCCACTAGCAGTCAAGGACTCTCCTTCTGAAGAATGTCTTCCCTGTTACTGTTAATGATTCCATGATAATCAGACAATGCAAATGCAGGAATAGAGGGTGTAGCTATGACTTGGCAAAGTGGTAAACACTGGGACCTCCAGGACAGGCCTTAAGGCTATGGGAAAGAGCTCTAAGTATATGAGTTCAAAAAAATCTATAATTTCTCAGCTATGCAGAAATATAAGGATGCAATAGGAATTATGATGAGCTTCGTGAATCTAAAGGAACAGTGGGAGCTAAACTTTGATCCACTTTGTCTCAAAGATACAAAGTCTGGCAGATATAAAGATAGGCAGATTCCTGAGTTCAAGGTCAACTTGGGATACAGTGACTCCAGGAATGATGGAAATGGTAGTTTCAGGGCAACGTCTTACCCAACTAGTTTACAATTTGTGCTTAACAAAGGCAGATAGATCTCTGAATTCTTTTGCAATGTTAAAGAAAAAAAATGTATGCTTGTTATCTCCTAAGAATCAAAGGGCTGGAGTTATAAGATACTGATTCATAAGACAATCAAAAAATAATAAATGATTGGATTTATATGTAAAATAAAAGCCTGGGCCTGTGTTCTGAGGGTGTGTGGTATTCGAGAATACAGACAGAGAAATCACCAGAGAGAAAGCAGAACATAGGGAGAAGCACACTGGAAAAGTTATATCAAGTAGAATACAGGTCATCATCTTGGATCTAGGATTTGACTTGGAGTTGTTCCTTTCGTTGTTCCCAGACATCGCTTCTTTCAGCACCCCTCTCTAAGCTGACACTGGTCCTTGACGCCATACCTGGTTGCTGTCTTCTAAAATCAGTGGTTTAAGTCACATAAAGAAGTTGTTTTTGAGACTTGATGCCTGCACCAGAATCATAAAGGTTGGCTCTATATAGGTACCTGAGGGGTGAAGGATTTAATTCACTCTTTTGTTTATAGCTGCCCATTTTCACCCTGCATTTCCTTTTTACTCTTTCCATATCCATGTCTATCTTTGCATTATGTCTACCTTTTTAAAACTGATATCAATTATATTAAGGTCGACCTTATTGACCTAACTTTAATTGAATATGCAATAACTCAGTTTCAAAATATGATTATGTACTGATATAATAAAAATTTGGATTTTAACATGTATATGCACTTGCTCCCTATCAAGGACAAGGCTTGAGCAAACACTGAGTCTACAGCTTGCTAAGCAGTGTCAGAGGCACGAACAATAAAAAGTGAAAGATGCTTCTTAGCATAAGCATGGCCCCAGTTAGCAATTACAAGTACTATCAGCTACATGACTGAACATCACTTCTGGGCTGCTCCTCCTCCATCATATCTATAGAACTTTAATTTGCAAGGGTAATGAAGACATGAAAAAACTATTCCCTACATTCAGTGATAGGACTGTATCTAAAACCTAATAATTTACACAAACTAAAGTTCCCGTGAAAAGAAAAGGAGAACGTGTAGCAGAGGTAGAAAGGAAATGCTATTCCTTATGGTTTTATAAATACAATACAAAATATGAATATGTAATAGTCCTCTGTCCATGCCTATAGTATTATATATAGAATCTACCATATTTTCTAGAAAAATAATGTGTACAGACAAAGAAACCACCACATACATTGATTCTTTTCTATAGTGCAAACTATTGCTTCTTCAGGAGTAAAATGAATGTCAATTAATGCTATGACCAATATAATACAGTCAAAGTGATCCAGATCCAGTTCTGCCTGTTCCTCTTAAGTGGACCACCAGTTTGTATTCTTTATACATGTGTAAATTAAACACCATACAAAAGCCTTTTCCCCAGCTCTTAGGGAATCTTCTGGAAAAGGAGGCATAAGACTAGTGGGAGCCATACGGATGGAGGACATCAAGAAAAGAAGGCTTTCTAGTTACAAAATTACTGACACACATATGAACTGAGAGAGGGGTGGCAGCACAGAGAAGGCCTGCACAAGTGCAAAGCAGATGAGCCCCCAGCACTGAAAGGAGGAAGTGGATAAGGTTGTCTATCCTTAACCTATACACTACCTCCAGTGGACAACTGCTCACAAAGGAAAACAGTGTTCTCCACTAGATTCCCACCGAGTATAGAAACCACAGTTAAAGGAGGTTTCATGCCCAGCAGTAGATGTCAGTTGAAAGCAAGCTCAATGAAATGCACAGAGGTTTTGTGTCATAATGCTTTGTCTAGGCATTTGTTTACTTTACTGGTAAATTCCATGCTTTCTGAATTTTGTTTTATTGGTTTTCTGTGTGTTCATGTGTCTCCACATATGTGTGTGCTTCTTGAATTCATGAGTCCTGGCTTTTTTTCCTCCCTGTATGTTTCACTGTTGTTGTGTTCTTCGAATCTGTATTATTAATTTGTTGGCTTGTTTGCCTGTTTGTTTTCTTTCTTAATTTTTATTGGATTATTTTTTATTTATATTTCGAATGGTATCCCCTTTCCTGATTTCCTGTCCATAAACATCCTATCCCATCCTCCCTCCTCCTGCTTCTATGGAGGGCTGTGCCCCACCTACCCCATTGAGCCTCCCTGCCCTGACATTCTCCTACACTGAAGCATCTAGTTTTTGCAGAAAAAAGGGTTTCTCCTCCTGTTGATGTCCAAAATAGCCATCCTCTACTACACATGCAGCTGGAGCCATGGGTCTGTCTACGTGTACTCTTTGGATGTTGGTTAAGTCCCTGGGAGTTCTGGTTGATTGGTATTGTTGTTCTTTTGGGACTGTAAACCCCTTCAGCTCCTTCAATCCTTTCTCTAACTCCTTCAATGGGGACTCTGTTCTCAGTTCAATGGTTAGCATTTGCCTCAGAATTTGGTAGGCTCTGGCAGAGTCTCTCAGGAGACCGTTTTGTCAGGTTCCTGTCAGCTTGCACTTCTATGCAACAGTGATATTATCTGGGTTTGGTGGCTGTATGTGGGATGGATCCCTAGGTGGTTAGTCTCTGGATGGCCTTTCCTTCAGTCTCTGTTCTAAACTTTGTCTCTGTATGTCCTCCTCTGAATATTTTTCTTTCTACTTCTAAGAAGATCTGAAGCATCCAGATTTTGGTCATCATACTTCTTAAACTTCATGTGATCTCTGGATTGTATCTTGGGTAATCCAAGCTTTTGGACTAATGTCCACTTATCAGTTAGCAAATACCATGTATATATTTTTGTGTTTGGGCTACCTCACTCAGGATGATATTTTCTAGTTCCACCCCTTTGCCTAAAAATGTCATGAAGTCATTGTTTTTAATAGCTGAGTAGTACTCAATTGTGTAAGTGTACTAAATTTTCTGTATCCATTCCCCTGTTGAGGGGCATCTGGATTGTTTCCAGCTTCTGGCTATTATAAATAAGGCTGCTATGAACATAGTGGAGCATGTGTCCTTGTAATATGGTGGAACAACTCTGAGGTATATGCCCAGGAGTGGTATAGCTGGGTCATCAGGTAGTATTATATCTAGTTTTCTAATGCCAGACTGATTTCCAGAGTGGTTGTGCCAGCTTCCAATCCCATCAACAATGGAGGAATGTTCCTCTTTCTCCACACCCTTGCCAGCATCTGTTGTCACCTAAGTTTTTGATCTTAGCCATTCTGACTGGTGTGAAGTAGAATCTCAGGGTTGTTTTGATTTGCATATCCCTGATGACTAAGGATGTTGAACATTTCTTTAGGTGCTTCTCAACCATTCGATATTCTCAGCTGAGAATTCTTTGTTTAGCTCTCTACCCCATTTTAATAGGGTTATTTGATTCTCTGGAGTCTAACTTGGATATTAGCCCTCTATCAGATGTAGAATTGGTGAAGATCTTTTCTCAATATGTTGGTTCCCATTTTGTCATAACAAGTGTCATTCGCCTTACAGAAGCTTTGCAGTTTTATGAAGTCTCATTTATTGATTCTTGATCTTAGAGCATAAGTCATTGGTGTTCTGTTCAGGAGATTTTTCCCACTGCCCATGTGATCAAGGCTCTTCCCCACTTTTTGTTCCTATTAGGTCTAGTGTATCTGGTTTTATGTGGAGGTTCTTGACCACTTGGGCATAAGCTTTGTACAGGGCTATAAGAAAGAATGGATCGATTCACATTCTCTACATACATACCACCAGCTTAACAAGTACCATTTGTTTAAAATGCTATCTTTTTTTCCATTGGATGGTTTTAGCTCCTTTGTCAAACATCAAGTGACCAGAGGTGTGTGGGTTGATTTCTGGGTCTTCAATTCTATTCTATTTATCTACCTGCTGTCTCTGTACCAATGCCATACAGGTTTTATTACTATTGCTTCTTATTACAGCTTGAGGTCAGGGATGGTGATTCCCCCAGAAATCCTTTTATTGTTGATAATAGTTACTGATATCCTGGGATTTTGTTATTTCAAATAAATTTGAAAATTGCTCTTTCTAACCCTATGAAGAATTTAGTTAGGATTTGTGGTGTGATTGCATTGAATCTGTAGATTGCTTTTGTCAAGATGGCCATTTTCATAATAAAAATCCTGCCAATCCGTGAGCAATGGAGATCTTTCTATATTCTTAGATTTTCACCAACCTTTATTCAGAGACTTGAGGTTCTTGTCATACAGATCTTTCGCTTGCTTGGTTAGAGTTACACAGATCTATTTTATGTTGTTTGTGACTATTGTGAAGGGTGTTGTTTCCCTAATTTCTTTTTTTACTTTTTATTTTTGGATATATTTCTTTATTTACATTTCTTTTTTCCTCCATCTATATAAAATTGTGTATTTTTATCGACATATCAAATATTATTCCTTTTCCCTGTTTCCAGGCCAACATCGCCATAACCCCTCCCTCTCCCCTTATATGTGTGTGTTCCCCTACCCATCCTCCCCATTACTGCTTCCCCCCAATAATCCCATTCACTGGGGGTTCAGTCTTGGCAGGACCAAGGGCTTTCCCTTCCACTGGTGCTCTTACTAGGCTATTCATTGCTACCTATGAGGTTGGAGCCCAGGTTCAGTCCATGTATAGTCTTTGGGTAGTGGCTTATTCCCTGGAAGCTCTGATTGGTTGGCATTGTTCATATGGGGTCTCAAGCCCCTTCAGCTCTTTCAGTCCTTTCTCTGATTCCTTCAACAGGAGCCCCATTCTCAGTTCAATGGTTTGTTGCTAGCATTCGCCTATGTATTTGCTATATTCTGGCTGTGTCTCTCAGGAGAGATCTACATCCAGTTCATGTCAGCCTACACCTCTTTGCTTCATCCATCTTATCTAGTTTGGTGGCTGTTTATGTATGGGCCACATGTGGGGCAGGCTCTGAATGGGTGTTCCTTTTGCCTCTGTTCTAAACATTGCCTCCGTATCCCCTCCCAAGGGTATTCTTGTTCCCCTTTTAAAGAAGGAGTGAAGCATTTGCATTTTAGTCATTCTTCTTGCGTTTCATGTGTTCTGTGTATCTTGGGTAATTCAAGAATTTGGGCTAATATCCACTTATCAATAAGTGCATCACATGTGTGTTTTTCTGTAATTGGGTTACCTCACTCAGGATGATACTTTCCAGTTCCATCCATTTGCCTATGAATTTCATAAAATCATTGTTTTTGGTAGCTGAGTAATATTCCATTGTTTAGATGTACCACATTTTCTGTATCCATTCCTCTGTTGAAGGGTATCTGGGTTCTTTCCAGCTTCAGGCTGTTATATTGAGGCTGCTATGAACATAGTGGAGCACGTGTCTTTGTTCTATGTTGGAGCATCTGTTAGATATATGCCCAAGAGAGGTATAGCTGGGTCCTCAGGTAGTGCAATGTCCAATTTTTCTGAGAAACCTCCAGACTGATTTCCAGAATGGTTGTACCTGTTTGCAATCCCACCAACAATGGAGGAGTGTTCCTCTTTCTCCACATCCTTGCCAGCATCTGCTGTCACCGGAGTTTTTGATCTTAGCCATTCTGACTGGTGTGAGGTGGAAAATCAGAGTTGTTTAGATTTGCATTTCCCTTATGACTAAAGATGTTGAACATTTCTTTAGGTGCTTCTCAGCCATACAGCATTCCTCAGCTGTGAATTCTTTGTTTAGCTCTGAACCCCATTTTTAATAGGTATATTAGTCTTCTTGCAGTCTAACTATGTGAGTTCATTGTATATTTTGGATATAAGCCCTCTATCAGTTGTAGGTTTGGTAAAGATATTTTCCAATCTATTGGTTGCCATTTTGTCCTAATGACAGTGTCCTTTGCCTTACAGAAGCTTTGTAGCTTTATGAGATCCCATTTGTTGATTCTTGATCTTAGAGCATAAGCCATTGGTATTTTGTTCAGGAAATTTTCTCCAGTGCCCATGTGTTCGAGATGCTTCCCCACTTTTTCTTCTAATAGTTTGAGTGTATCTGGTTTGATGTGGATGTCCTTGATCCACTTGGACTTAAGCTTTGTATAGGGTGATAAGAATGGATTGATCTGTATTCTTCTGCATGCTGACCTCCCCTTGAACCAGCACCATTTGCTGAAAATGCTATCTTTTTTCCATTGCATGGTTTTGGCTCATTTGTCAAAAATCAAGTGGCCATAGGTATATGGGTTCATTTCTGGGTCTTCAATTCTATTCCACTGGTCTATCTGCCTATCTCTGTACCAATACCATATAGTTTTTATCACTATTGCTCTGTAATACTGCTTGAGTTCAGGGATAGTGATTCTCCTGGAAGTTTTTTTTTTTTTTTATTGTTGAGGATAGTTTTAGCTATCCTGGGTTTTTTGTTATTCCAGATGAATTTGCAAACTGTTCTGTCTAACTCTATGAAGAATTGGATGGGAATTTTCATGGGGATTGCATTGATCCCCATTTCTGTAGATCACTTTTGGTAAAATGGCCTTTTTTACTATATTAATCCTGCCAATCCATGCGCATGGGAGATCTTTCCATCTTCTGAGTTCTTCTTCAATTTCTTTCTTCAGAGGCTTGAAGTTCTTATTATACAGAATTTTCACTTGCTTGGTTAATGTCACACAGAGGTATTTTATATTATTTGGGACTATTATGAAGGGTGTTGTTTCACTAATTTCTTTCTCAGCTTGTTTCCCTTTTGTGTAGAGGAAGGCTACTGATTTTATTTGAGCTAATTTTATACCCAGTCATTTTGAAGGTGTTTATCAGGTTTAGTAGTTCTCTGGTGGAACTTTTGGGATCACTTAAATACACAATCATATCATCTGCAAATAGTGATATTTTGACTTCTTCCTTTCAAGTCTGTATCCCTTTGATCTCCTTTCGCTGTCTGATTGCTCTGGGTAGGACTTTGAGAACTATATTGAATAAGTAGGGAGAGAGTGGGCAGCCTTGTCTAGTCCCTGATTTTAGTGGGATTGCTTCAAGTTTCTCTCTGGTTTGCTGTTTATGGCTTTAATATATTTAGCTATGGTCCTTGAATTCCTGTTCTTCCCAGGACTTTTATCGTGAAGGGATGTTGAATTTTGTCAAATGCTTTCTCAGCATCTAATGAAATGATCATGTGGTTTTTATCTTTCAGTTTCTTTATATAGTGGATTACATTAATGGTTTTCCATATATTAAACCATCTCTGCATACCTGGGATGAAGTCTACTTGATCATGATGGATGATTGTTTTGATGTGCTCTTGGATTCAGTTTTGAAGAATTTTATTGCATATCCTTGCGTCAATATTCATAAGCCAAATTGGTCTGAAGTTCTCTTTCTTTGTTGGGTTTCCCTAATTTCTTTCTCAGCCTGTTTAGCCTTTGAGTAGAAGAAGGGTACTGATTTGTTTCAGTTAATTTTATATCCAGTCACTTTGCTGAAATTGTTTATCAGGTTTCTCTGGTGGAATTTTGGGGATCACTTAATTATATTATCATATCATGTGCAAATAGTGATATTTTGAATTCTTCCTTTCCAATTTGTATGCCTTTGACCTCCTTTTGTTGTCTGATTGCTCTGGGTAGGACTTTGAGAACTATATTGAATGAGTAGGGAGAGAGTGGGCAGTCTTGTCTAGTCTTTGATTTAGTGGGATTGCTTCAAATTTCTCTCCATTTAGTTTAATGTTGCTTACTGGTTTGCTGTATATTGCTTTTACTATGTTTATGTATGAGTCTTGAATTTCTGATCTTTCCAAGAATTTTAAAAATAAGAGATGTTGAATTTTGTCAAATGTTTTCTCAGCATTTATTGAGAGTTTGTTTATATAATAGATTATATTGATGAATTCCCATATATTTTCCATCCCTGAATCCCGGGTATGAAGCCTACTTGACCATGATGCATGATTGTTTTGATGTGTTCTTGGATTTGATTTGTGAGAATTTTGTTGAGTAATTTTGCATTGATATTCATAAGGAAAATTGTTCTGAACATTTCTTTCATTTGTGGGTGTTTGTGTGGTTTAGAAAATCAACAAGATAGATAAACCATTAGCCAGATTTACTAGAGGTCACAGAGATTTTCCAAATTAACAAAATGAGAAATGAAAATGGAGACATAACAGAAACTGAAGAAATTCAAAATACCATTGATTCTACTACAAAAGCCCATAGTCAATAAAACTGGAAAATCGGATGAAATAGACAATTTTCTAGACAAATACCAAATAAAAATTAAATCAGGATCTGATAAACCATCTGAACCGTCCTATAACTCGTAAAGAAGTAGAAGCAGTCATTAAATGTCTCCCAACCAAAAATAACCCAGGACCAGATGGGTTTAGGGCAGAACTCTTTCTATCTGACATTCATAGAAGACCTAGTATCAGTGCTCTTCAAACTATTCCTCAACATGGAAACAGAAGGAGCACTACCCAATTCCTTCTGTGAAGCCAGACTTACACTTATGCCTGCTTGTGTTCTAAGGAGAGGAGCAGGCACTGAGTTTGATGAGTCTGGCGGCGAGGGAGAGGGAACAACGATCAGAATATATTATATAAATGACCTTGTCTGTTATCAGTGGGAGGTGAAGCCCTTGGTCCTGTGAAAGCTTGATGCCCCAGAGTAGGTGAATGGAGTAAGTGATCTGAGGTGAAAGCTTGATGCTCCAGAGTAGGTGAATGGAGTAAGTGATCTGAGATGAAAGCTTGATGCCCCAGGGTAGGTGAATGGAGTAAGTGATCTGAGGTGAAAGCTTGATGCTCCAGAGTAGGTGAATGGAGTAAGTGATCTGAGGTGAAAGCTTGATGCCCCAGGGTAGGTGAATGGAGTAAGTGATCTGAGGTGAAAGCTTGATGCTCCAGAGTAGGTGAATGGAGTAAGTGATCTGAGGTGAAAGCTTGATGCCCCAGAGTAGCTAGGGTGGTAGGGCAGGATTGTGTGGGTCTGTGGGTGTGCACCCTTGTGGTGGTAGGTGGTGGAATGGGGGTTTCTGGAGAAGAAACTGGGAAGTGGGATAACATTTTATATGTAAATTAACAAATACACAATAAACAATTTAAAAAGATACTTCAAGAAAAACAGTATTTTTCAATACAACAGGGAAAAATGAAAGTTTTATCAGTTTAGGATCACCAGTGAGCCAGACACTAAAGCTATGAGGCAACATCAGTGGAGCATGAGCTTGTGTGAAAAGAAGACAGCACAGGGCACCGAACACCAAGATCCTGCCTGAAGAACCACATCGTTGGTTGAAGCTCAGATCACTCACTCCACTCCCATTGGCTACCTCCATAAAGAGAGAAGCTTCCCACATCAGAGCTGACCAGTGGGGCTAAGCTGGCCTTCAGGACTAAGATAGGCATAGTGCAGTAAGAACTATAACTATTCATGAGCAGTGAATGCCCTAGCATTGTATAGTCCGCTGATACTTTGTTCTGCAGCAGATATTTTGAGTTCCTTTTAGGTAAATAGTGTCACCTCACACCAACTGAATGGCCATTGCACAGAGAAGTGGCTACTTTGAACATGACTGAAAATGTACTTAGATAAGTTTGCTCTGAGAATGCTTCTTTTGAAAAGCCTCCTCTGCCACAAATCTTTCTACACTAACAGTTGAATTTAAATCATCTTTTCCTCCTCCTGGTGTTTAGAAAGTTCCTCCACAAAGAAGGTGCCAAGGGCTAGAGATGTAAAATAATCCTCTGGCTGGCAGATGGAAGCTGAAACGTTTACTCCTAGAAAGTGTTAAGATCTGAAGAAAAGGCATGTGTGATGGGAAATCGTGATTGTCAGCTTAACAGGATCTAGAAGCACCTACGATACAAACCCTGGGTGTGACTGTGAGGGTGTTGTCAGACAGGTTTCACTGAGGAGGGGAAGATCTTCGAATGTACTTGTCTCCATCGATGGGCTCTGGTACTGAGCTGAATAAAAAGAAAGAATGAAGGTTGAATTCCATTATCCACCTCTCCACTTCCTGAGAACACACAATATGGCTACCTATTGCATGAAGTCCAATGCCGGACTTCAACTGACATTCAAGACTACTCCTTTCTTCCTTCTTTTCTTTTTTCCTTAAAATTCTTGTATTTGGTAAAGAACGTGCCCCTTCAGTCTGATGGGTTATAGATATGTTATAGCAGTTATTCTTCTACACCCACAGACTCCCAAAATCCCGGTGTGAGACATTTGATGAAATCTAATTCCACATCCATAATCTTCATCAGCAAGAAGCTGGGGTTGGAAGCTGAACACTGGCAAACCATCTGCCTTTAGAAATGCAATTTTAACAGTTTTATGGACTAACGTGGTAAAGAGAGACAGTTACTGCTTTATTGATTACTTTTCTTAAAAAATATTAAAAGAACTTCATTCATTAGAGCATCCTCTTGCCTTCAAAACTGAACAAGTCTCTGCCTTGAGAAAAGAAAAAAGATTTCATTGTTGTCGTTCATTTCTGCTTTTTATCTGTATACCTAAAGGATAATTAATTGTCCAGCTTTAGGAAAATTCCTTGTTATGGAAACTTACAGAAAGATGACTTCAAATATTCATACATACACATGGTTCGTGCAGTTACACATGTACCCACTCTTCTTCTGTATCACCATAGTCATGCTTGTGCACCACACCTGTCTGTGCATACCCACAGATTCTCTCAGATCAGAAATGATTTTGCCAGCTACATTTCATTGCACGGCATCCAGTTGCAACCTTCTGCTTCAAAAAGTAAGACACAAAATCAGCCAAAAGTGCTGCAGCTACAATGGCAAGCATCTCTGCTCCCTAAAGCAAGTCTTTACACTGTTAAATGACATGCAGTTCAAGAGAGTAGTGTCCTAAGAAGCCTCGACTCTGTTCCTAACAAAGACTGTATATCTGGTGATACATACACACACATACATATATTTACGTATATTTATATATGTACGTGTGTATATGTGTATGTTTATGTGTGAGTGGAACCTGGTGGAAATTTCAATAAATATTATAAAAATGATGAACAAAGCAGTTCAAATATTTGGTTTTACCAGACACAACCCAAAGGTATGATTACAGCATACAATAGCTATTACTGTCCTACATAAGGGCTAGAAAATTGTTTCAATGAGTTAGGGTGATTACCTTCAAGACTACAATCTGAAATCCCTCCCCAAAAGCCACATGATAGAATGAAAGACAGACTCACATGAGTTTTCCCTCTGACCTTTACATATGCACTATTGCAAATACACACACATGCCTGTGTGCACGCCCACACACACAGACACAGACACACACACACAAACACATACACACACACACACACACCATTTTAAAAGTACATTATTCTTTTGAAGAGCTAAATCAGAAAAAATTATTATTTTTCCCAAAGACCTCATGAAATGGCATACCTTGGATACATGCAGTGCTCTGAAGTATCATTGGCTCCTTCTACAAGTGTGAATAAACAGCTTTCATTTGATCTCTATTAAGCACTTTATCTCATAACTATTTCTATTGGGCAGATTAACTAAATTTATCTAAAAGAAGTGTGAAAATATGTGGGGTTCACTTCTGACAATCATCTTTGGTTTTCTACATGATTAGTTCACCATGGACACTGCTGTAAAAGCATGGGAGGGATGTGGCATGACATGAAATACAAGAGTATGTATCAAATATCGGATGTATCCCATGGGCAAGATAAAAATAATAGTAATAGTGTTTCTCTTAAACAAATGTAGCTATGATTAAATATGGTAATATACAGAGGACTTAGAATATGCCAAGGGATCACTTAATCATTAAAATGATTGACTTCATTGATATTATTATAGTGTTTTTGTTTTCTAACATAAAAAATACATTTGTGTGGTATCAGCACAACCAAATAACTTATGAAACATAAAAAATTATAATTAAAAATTAGTTTAAGTCATAAAAATAATATTTTCTCTCAAATATGTAAATTATGTGACTTTTCTCATGATAGGATTGATATGTGCTTTTAAATTTAAAATAGTAAAAAGATAATTATTTTGAAAATTAACCTCTTTCTTGGTTAATTTAAATGTATATTTACATATGTATTATGCATATATATATACATATATATATATATTCCATGCATCTTCTTGGTGGGGTGCATTATTGGGTAATTTTTATTTTTACTATCTTTATTTTCAAAAAAGCTTTATTTATTTATTTATTTATTTATTTATTTATTTATTTATTATATGTAAGTACACTGTAGTTTTCTTCAGACACACAAGAAGAAAGTATCAGATCTTGTTACAGATGGTTGTGAACCACCATGTGATTCCTGGGGTTTGAATTTAGGACCTCCGGAAGAGCAGTCAGTGGTCTTAACCACAGAGCCATTTCTCTAGCTATTATATACATCTTGAAATGATTAGTTTGAAATGATTATATTTTTCTTAATAATGTGATATAGGGCTTTTAAAAAGTCATTATGCTGAAAAAACCCATTACTCATAAGTTCTACATAGTCCTCAGTATATCGGTGAGCTATAATTTTATATATGATAATGTTGAAGGGAAGCTTGTTTTACAGTTGTAGCCATCTTACTTTGATGAGGAAAAATGTGCATATCAGTTTTTCGAGAACTTTAAAGGATTACTGGCAAACAAACAAGTGGGCCCATGTTACAATTCTTACAGTAATAATTAACCAGATAGTATGTTAAGTATCTCAAGACTGCTGAAATACTGACATGTACCTAAAAGGCCAGAGTATTCTTTGCCCACCTCAAGGCAAACATTTAAGAACATATTTGCAGGCTATATTTTAAAGGGAAGAAATGTGTCAAGATGAGATAAGTGAAGATATTGCTGTGACATTTACCATCAGATGGAGTAGGCATTACAGTGGATGTTTGAAGGAAATGGAGGCATCCAAGGAACATAAGAGATTTATGGTCAGAAGTTTTTCTAGCCAAGCATAATGGTAATTGTAAGAAAGGCATGGCAGGTTATAGAATGGTTGGAAGACAAAATAGATCCTATTTTGATAAACATTTCTTAAAATGAAGAAATATATTTCAGAATATCTAAGAAATATTGCCATGAGACAAGTTACCAGAAACTTCAGAGAGGTAATTTCTCTGTCTGGTGGGTTAGAATTAATTTCAAAGCTGCAAACCAGCAAGCCTCGTCAAAAGGAAATACTGAGAGTCGAAGCATTCTTTTACTATTAGAAGTGTGTGTGTGTGTGTGTGTGTGTGTGTGTGTGTGTGTGTGTGTGTGCATGCGCGCATGTGCGTGTGCGGATGCATATGCATGTGTGTATACACCTGTATGTGCATGTGCATATTAAAGAAAATGATAGTGGGGGGAAACCTTGGACATCTATAATAAATAAATCATATCTTATGAAGTGTTTGCATCAGATAGGATTTGCATAGTGTCCCAGAAATATCACCCAAATCTGTTAGCTATTCTCTTCTTGATATGAATTATGGAAAGACTGAGAGTGGAAGAAATAAGAGTTCCCAAATGGGCATCATAGTCTTGCTAATAGAAAGATTTAGGAAGGGCCAAACCAAAAGTTAAGGATGCTTTTATGAGACTTTAAGTGAAAAATACCCTACAGCAGGCAGACTGTAACTTTCATCTCCCTAGAGGATGAAAATGGAGGAGAGGTGGAAAGGGGGATTCATTTGAGTTAAGCTAGTATGGAGGTCAGGCTATCGTAGCTGACTGCCACATGGTGGAAAGAGAAGCTCTAGAGAAAGAAAGAAAGACATAACATCAAAAAATTATGCTTACCTGCCTGTAGACATCCCTGGTCTGGCTGTTTCCTGTTGGCATGGTGATGTCTGAGGATGTGCAGACCTGGCCCCACATCTCTGAAGGCATGAGAACAGGAAAGATAACCCTGCATGTAGCCAGCTGCAGTACCAGGGAGAGCTGGTCTTGCCCGTTGCCAGAGTTACCAGTGAGTCGCTCCAAGGATAAGAGCATAGGAGAACTGGCCCTACCACTCATCTCCCATGCAGTGCCATGGAGGAGCGAGAGATACCCTCCTGCCCCTCCCATATGAATTAGGAGGAAGAGTTCAGCCTGGTTTCAGAAAGAGGATTGGTCCTGTCCCTCACACACTGCAGCACTCAGGAAAATGGGCCTAGCACCTCACCTGGGCAGCACAGAGGAGCTGACCCTGGTGGCAGAGGGACAGGGAGTCTGGTCCCTAGGGCGTGAGCATGAGAGAAGTCCTCTGCTGTGCTATGACATAGGCAGGAGAGAGAGGCACCTCGTTACACCGCTTGCCACCTAGGGCAGGCAGGAGAGCTGGCACCAAGATCAGAGCAGATCTGGCTCTGATGCAGCACTAGGGAGAGGGGTAGTTCCGGCTGATGAGCAGGCCCCAAGGGAATGAGCAAGGGAGGGCTAGCCCTGCCTCTTGTCAGTTGTTTGGTGGCATCAGTGAGGGAGAGATCCCCTTCTCTCCCTCTTGTCCTTGCTGTCAGCAGCAGGCAGGAGAGCTGGCACCATCTGGGTCATAAGAGCATAAGATCTGTCTCTGCCTTTCACCTGCTGCAGCGCTTGAAAGAGTGGACCTTGAGCCTCACATGGGCAACACATTAAAGCTAACTCTGATGGCAGGGGCACATATGAGCCAGCCTTGAATATGTGAGCATGGGGAAGCTGGCCCCAAACTTGTCTGCCATATGGCAGTGTGGAGGAGGGAGAAATGCCTTTTACCATCCTTGTCCTTTGCTATCTATAGCAGGTAAGAGAGCTTGCCCTGGGGTCACAAGAGCAGGAGGACTGTCTCTGCTTCTTACCTACTGAAGCACTCAGGAGAGTGGGCCCTGTAACTTACCTGGGCAGCACAGTTGAGCTAACCCTGGGTGTGAGAGTGGCAGTGGACCTGGCCCCCAATGACATGAGCAAAAGAGTTATCCCTGCCTCTTGTCTGCTTGGTGGTAGTGTAGATTAGGAGAAGATGCCCTCCTCTCCTCCTTTGTCCCTAGTCATCTACGGCAGGGAAGAAAACTGGCCATGGGTTCGTGAGAGTGGGGAAACTGGCCATGTTCCTATCGAGCTGCAAGACAAAGGAGAGCAGCCACTGTACCTCACCTGGGCAGCAGGGTACACCTGGACCTGGTTATGGGGCTTGCTGGTGAGCTGACCCAGAGGTCACGAAAGTGAAAGAGACAGCAATCTCATTAGCTCAGCCAGTTCTCCAACTCATACCTACAGCTTTGTATTGGCCCAGCCCACAATCTACCCCATTGATAAATTGCTAGACTACATGAAGGGAATGGTCCCATAGATCCAAAACGATAGGATCTCCAAGATACAGGGAAATGGCATGGTATGCAAGAGGAGTCCTAGTAAAGTTCCAGTATCTATAGAGGAGCAGAAGTCAGAGGCCTCATACCAGACCAATGACTCATTGCAATGAACATTTGCAAGCAAAGAATTTTAGGCCCTTTATGGGACACAGTGTGAGCTTCTACAATAAAATACTTTTTTCTCTGTTGACAGGGAGGGAAGAGGGGTACATGAGTAGGATGTGACATTCACAAAGAGCCAATAAAATATTTTTCTAAAAAATTCTTAGAAAAAGTACAGAAAAGAGAAAAGGAAAAAATATAATTTTGTCTGAGTAAATCAGAAAAGTCAACAGACTTTAAAAGCTTAATGGTTGTGACCATGTAAGTTACTGCCCTATGGATGGGAATTCTTAGAAGGACAATTATATTGCTTTGTTAAATGAGTAACTACTTCACCTTCTCTTAAGCATGGCTTAAGGTGAACCTGCCTTCCTAGGAATAACCTTAAATTCCCAAGGGATGCTTTCTTAGTCCAGGTATTGACTCTGAACAACTAGAATGATATTTTATCCTCTTAAGCAGAAAAAAATACACCTTCTTTAGTGAGTCTTTCCTTACTATATCATTATCCTTTTGAGTTTTGAGGTTGCCCTAAGATCATTTAGGAGATAGGCTGAAATTTGGAAAGACATATCACTCATTTTCATCATGAAAATCTAGAGATCCCATTTCAAAGGTGTTAACCAAAGGTTGGTCTGAAGTTGTTATGCTCTGCCTCATGTATAGACCATTGGCAGGGATATTTCTATATTAGGCGATAAGAAAATCAGAGCTATCTTCTGAAATTTCTGGTCACAGAAGCAAGGAAATTTCTAGAACTGTTGCTTTTGAATTTTTTGCCCTAAGCTTCTTCTCTAGTTTTGACATTTTCTTATTTTCCCAATTAATGAGGTCAGGTTACCTTCCATTAGTGAATCAAAGTGATGACTAATCTGTCCCCTTAGAGCTGGATGAGGGTATTGGGAATGGCATTGAATGTCCCTCCATTTAGCCCATCTAAAGCACCGGGTATTTGAACAATATCCAGATGTATCTGGAGAAGAAAGTCCTTGATTGGTTCCCAGCTATAGATGAGAGGGAGAAGTAAAGGTGAAAGCTATAAACATTCCAAGCTCTAGGTAAGGAACAATGAGAAGTCAAAATGGGCTATGTTGAAAATGCCCAAAACAAGGGCTGGAGGAATGGCTCTTAAGACACTGACTACTTTTTCCATTGGAGCAGGGCTCCTAGCACCAACATGGCAGCTCACAACCAGTTCTAGGGCTCTGATACCCTCTTCCGGTCTTACCTTTCCTGCCCTTACTGAGTACCAGACATACATGTCTACTCATATCCATACACATAAAACAATTTAAAAAATATTTAAGACAAATGTCCAAAGAAAGAGTTTATTTGCATTTCTTGATGTGCTCAAAAGAGCATCAGTTCATTTGTTCCTCCTCTGTTTCACTTTGCCTGTTAGATTGGTAGTGTAGATTAGGAGAAGATGCCCTCCTCTCCTCCTTTGTCCCTAGTCATCTATGGCAGGGAAGAGAGCTGGCCATGCGTTCATGAGACTGGGGAAACTGGCCATGTCCCTATCAAGCTGCAAGACTAGGGAGAGCAGCCACTGTACCTAACCTGGGCAGCAGGGTACACCTGGACCTGGTTATGGGGTGACAAACCAAGGATCTGCTGTCAGCGTTTTGAGCTGTGATGTGACTAGAACGAGAGTGTGAAGTCCATCCGACACGGCTTCTGAGGCAGGAGAGAGTGTGAAGTCCATCCCACATGGCTTGTGAGGCAGGACAGAGTGTGAAGTCCATCCGACACGGCTTGTGAGGCAGGACAGAGTGTGAAGTCCATCCGACACAGCTTGTGAGGAAGGAGAGAGTGTGAAGTCCATCCGACATGGCTTCTGAGGCAGCAGAGAATGGAGCTTTGGCTTTCAGTTGCTGTCTTGGGTTAAAACAGTAGCTGCCTTATTTGCTTGGCTGTAGGGCAGCACAGGGTTCAAGTGGGTCACGGTCGTGATGCCCAGGTATATCTTTTTGATCAAGAAAAAAATCATTAGCAAGAAGAAATAGTTGTGTGAATAACATCACATGCAGTGTTAAGTCTAATATTGGAAGAGTGAAGAGTGTGACCCCGAACTGTCAAACAAACACAACAACAACAACAAAAAAAATCCCATGCCTATCATTAGTCTTCAGTTATCCTTTTCTGTTGCATATTTAATACTATACAGGTGGCCAAAATGAGTCAGTGAACCATGATGTTTTATCCTGTGAAGATGGGTTGTTCCAGCTTTTGAGAATGGTCAGAAGCCTTGTTTAACTGTTATTTTACACAGAAGCACCAATAACAGTTTCCACTGCATTGACCCTCCTTTATATATTAGTCACTGTTACAGTCTACCTGATGGAGTCTCAGTGACCTCCCCAAACAAGAAGACATGTAACGCACCATGGTTACAGGGAAATCTTGAGAGACTTCCCACAGTCACCAAAATGGATGAATAGTACAACATAATAAATCAATATTACCTAGATGCATATCCTCAAACTATGAGGTTTTGTAAGTTCTCACATATGTCCCATAGGAACTCAAGACAAGCTAAAAGCTAAAGAATCTTTCTGTTTATTGTGTAAGACAGAGAATGATTTACCATGGCCATGTTTCTGTTTCTGAATGAATTCTGGTAGCAAATAGAGAGGCAGTAGATACACAGCAAAAATATTATCATACACACACACACACATATATACATACATACATACATACATATATATATATATATACATATATATATATACAAAGAAGTCATGTTGAAGTATGCTAAAGATACAATTTAGAGACTCTAGATGATTCTCCCTATTCTTTCCATGGCAAGCATCCTATTAGGTTTTTGTTGTTGTTGTTGTTGTTGTTGTTGTTGTTGTTGTTGTTCTTTTTTAATATGGAAATCTCTATATCATTGGATAGACATGGATAGCTTCTGCTGGAAACAGTCTATCTGTTGGTTGTTGCCAAGGCCACAATACATTTACTCTTGGCTGTCTGTTTTTTATCCTGTTTTCCTTGTCACAGTTTGAAGGAGCGAACTTGACTCTGGATAAGGGACCTTTGCGGACACGCTAGACAATTATTCTTGGGTCTGAATTAGGAGGGTGAAATCCATTTTCGGTGCTGTCTTCCATGTAAGCTCCAACACTATCTTATAATTTAACAATGCAGTGTGTGCACACTTGCTCCACTGTAAAACTGAAAAAAAAATTGCAAATGATTATTTTGCTTCTAATGTTTCAGTAGTCATAACGGTGAGACTTCATGAGCATAATTTTGGACATTTTTTGGAGACACAAGCTAATATTAAACTTTGTTTTCTTCTGGTTCCTAAAATCTTTCTTCTTCATATTATTTCTTTCTCCTCTAAATTTTGTTGTGCTTTCATTCTTTCTTTGAACCAAAAGTAAGAGTCAGAATAGCAGAGGTGACACACAGACAGAAGACAGACAGACAAACACACACACACACAGAGGAGAGAGAAGAAAGAGAAGAGAGAGAGAGAATAATTAGGCTGTTAGGCTAAATTTCTTCACAGAGAATGTTCTAGATACAGAACTAGAACATGCTCTATGACCTCTCCTATCTTAAATTTCACCACCTATGAAGGGGTAAAAACGCTGAGAGGATGTAGAAGATGATGAAGAAAAAATTGCAGCATATTGCAAGCATGAAGTATATAGTAAGCACTCAGCAAATGTGGTCATTTTATTCTAATTAGCAAGTGATTTGGATGGTTTGTCAAGTTTATTGATCTGTAACTTTACACCAGTGATCACAGAAAATGCAGGTTATAATGTTGCTTTTCCTGTGTCTTGATTTATTGACCTAGATTATGCTTCAGGAATAATAGAAGGTCATTGTTTCACAAATATTCAATGGGTCCTCAAATGAGGGTCTATTTTCAGCCTGAGGGTAGAAAAATTCAATATATGGACATAAATCAACCTAATTAATTTTTATTTCTCAATTTTCATGGCTATTTATGGCCCATTTGATCTTTAAAAACTTGAAAGGGCTTTTAGAGCCATATAATACTTTATACATTGCTTGACAATTATTTCCATCTTTTATGCCAACAAAACCCATCTGAAGTGAAGACAGTATGTTTGTACTCATCCCAAGTCTGAAACACCCCTAACTACTTTGTGAATTTTCTTGATTTTTGTCTATTCCTCATAATATTCTATGTTTTTCCTTTTATTCACTCATTTGTAATTGTATGATCATTGATTCATTTGTTGAATTCTAGCTAATTTCAGATTATATACTAGTAGGTGATGGGTGCTAAGTATTTGTTCAATCTTCCATGCTAAGTTCTACATGTAAGAAAGAAAATGTGGATTTCTTTTGCTTGTTCAAGTGTTTCTCATTCAGTATAATATTTTCAATTCCATTCATTTTCCTGTAAATTTTTTATCATTCATTTGCAGCAAAAAATTCATATATATATTTGAAAAATTTATATATATATATATATAAAATGTATATATATCACATTTTCATTGTCTATGTATCAAGAGATAAGCATCTAGGCTGACTTCTTTAGGTACTGTGAAAAGAAAATCAATATACACAAATGTAGGAATATCTCTGTAGTAGGATATAGAATATGATCAGAAGGAAGAGCTGGGTCATGTAATAGACCTATTTCTAACTTTTTTTTAATTTTAAATTTCATTTTCTTCTTTATTGGATTTCTTTATTTACATTTCAAACGTACATCTCTGTAATTGTCATGCTCTTGCAGAGCTTCTCGAGAGAGTTATATCAGGCTATCAGGCTCCTGTCAGCATGATCAGCAATATTGTCTGGGATATATATATATATATATATATATATATATATATATATATATATATATGGGCTGGATTACCAGTAGGGCAGACTCTGGATGGTCTTTCCTTCAGTGTCTACTCCAAACTTTGTATCCATATCTCCTCTTATGAATTTGTTTGTTCCCCCTTTTAGAAAAGACTGAAGGATGACTGACTTCTTTTGGTCATCCTTGTTCTTGAGCTTCCTGTAATCTGTGGATTGTACCTTGGGTAATCTGAGCTTCGGGCTAATATCTACTTACCAGTGAGTACACATGATGTTTTTTCTTTGTGTGTGTGTGTGTGTGTGTGTGTGTGTGTGTGAGAGAGAGAGAGAGAGAGAGAGAGAGAGAGAGAGAGAGAGAGAGAGAGAGAGAGAGAGAGAGAGAGAGAGAGAGAGAGAGAGAGAGAGAGAGAGAGATTGGGTTATCTCACTCAGGATATTTTCTAGTCCCTTTGCCTATGAATTTCAGAAGTCATTGTTTTTAATAGCTGAGTAGTACTCCATTGTGTAAATCTACCACAATTTCTGTATCCATTTTTCTGTTGAAAGACATCAGGGTTGTTTCCATCTTCTGGCTATTATAAATAAGGCTGCTATGAACACAGTGGTGCATGGGTCCTTGCTATCTGTTGGAACATATTTTGGGTATATGCCCAGCAGTGGTATCACTGGGTCCTCAGGTGGAACTATGTTCATTTTTCTGAGGAACATCCAGACTGATTTTCAGACTGGCTGTACCAGCTTGCAGTCCTAACAACAATGGAAAAGTGTTCCTCTTTCTCCACATACTCCCCAGCATCTGTTGTCATCTGAGTTTTTGATCTTAGCCATTATGACTGGTGTGAGGTAGAATCTCAGAATTGTTTTGATTTACATTTCTTGATGATTAAGAATGTTGAACATTTCATTAGGGCTTCTCAGCCATTTGATATTCGTCAGTTAAGAATTCTTTGTTTCACTTTGTACTCCAATTTTAATAGGGTTATTTGACTCTCTGGAGTCTTACTTCTTGAGTTCTTTGTATATATTGAAAATTAGCCCTCTATCAGATGTAGGATAGGTGAAGATCTTTCCCAATCTGTTGGTTATCATTTTGTCATAATGACAATGTCCTTTGCCTTACAGAAGCTGTGCAATTTTATGACGTCCCATTTGTCAATTCTTCTGATTTTAGAGCATAAACCATTGATGTTCTGTTCAGGAAATTTTTTCTTATGTCCATGTATTTGAGGCTCTTCCCCATTTATTCTTCTATTACTTTGAGTGTATTGATTTTTTATGTAGAGGTCCTTGATCCACTTGGACTTGATTTTTGTACAAGGTGATAAGAATAGATAGATTTGCATTCTTCTACATGGTGAGCACCAATGCTGTCTTGAAAAGGCTGTCTTTTTTTCTATTGGATGATTTTAGCTCCTTTGTCTAAAATCCAGTGACCATAGGTGTGTGGGTTCATTTCTGAGTCTTCAGTACTATTCCATTTATCTACCTGCCTGGCTCTGTACCAATACCATACAGTGTTTTCACTATTGCTCTGTAATGCAGCCTGAGGTCAGGGATGGTGATTTCCCCAGAAGTCCTTTTATTGCAGTGGGTAGTTTTCACTATCTTTGGTATTTTGCTATTCCAAATGAATTTGCAAATTGCTCTTTCCAACTCTATGAAGAATTGAGCTTGAATTTTGATGGGGATTGCATTGAATCTATAGATTGCTTTTGTCGAGATGGCCATTTTTACAATATTAATCCTGCCAATCCATGAGCATGGGAGTTCTTTCCATCTTCTGAGATTTTCAATTTCTTACTTCAGAGATTTGAAGTTCTTGTCATAAAGATCTTTCACTTCCTTGGATAGAGTCACATCAAGGTGTTTTATATTGTTTGTGACTGTTGGGAAGGGTGTCATATCCCTAATTTCTTTTTCAGTCTGTTTATCCTTTGAGTAGAAGAAGTCTACTGATTTGTTTGATTTAATTTTATATTTAGCCACTTTGTTGAAGTTGTTTATCAGCTGTAGGAATTCTCTGGTGGAATTTTGGGGTAATTAAGTATACTAACATATCATATGCAAATAGTGATAATTTGACTTCTTCCCTTCCAATTTGTATTCCTTGAACCTCCTTTTGCTGTCTGATTGCTCTGGTTGGGACTTCAAGTTCTATATTGAATAGATAGGGAGAGAGTGGGTAGCCTGTCTATTCCCTGATTTTAGCGGGATTGCTTTAAGTTTCTCTCCCTTTAGTTTGATGTTGGCTACTTGTTTGCTTTATATTGCGTTTACTATTTTTAGGTATGGACCTTCAATTGCTGAAGTCTTTTATACTAAGCTATGTTGAATTTTGTTAAAAGATTTCTCAGAATCTAATGAAATGATAATGTGGTTTCTTCTTTGATTTTGTTTATTTAGTGTGTTATGTTGATGGATTTCTGTATATTGAACCCATCCCTGTATCCCTGAGATGAAGCCTAGTTGATCATGATGGATGATCATTATGATGTGTACTTGGATTTGATTTGTGAGAATTTTGTTGAGCACTTTTATCATTATTCACAAGGAAAATTGGTCTGAAGTTCTATTTCTTTGTTGGGTCTTTGTGTGGTTTAGGTATATGCATAATTTTGGCTTCATAGAAGAAATTGGATAGGCTCCTTCTATTTCTATTTTGTGGAATAATTTGGACAGTGTTAGTATTAGGTCTTCTGTGAAGGTTTGATAGAATTCTTCACTAAACCCATCTGGTCCTGGGCATTTTTTTTGATTGGGAGACTTTTAATGACTGCTTCTCTTTCTTTAGGAGGTATGGGACTGTTAAATGGTTTATCTGATTTAACTTTGGTAAATGGTATCTGTCTAGAAATTTGTCCATTTTATCCAGATTTTCCAGTTTTGTTGAGTATAGGCTTTTGTAGTAGGATCTGATGATTTTTTTTAATTTCCTCTGTTTCTTTTGTTACATCTCCCTTTTCGTTTCTGATTTTATTAATTTGCACTCTCTCCTCTCTCTCTCTCTCTCTCTCTCTCTCTCTCTCTCTCTCTCTCTCTCTCTGTCTCTCTCTCTCTTTCTCTCTGCCTTCTGTTTAGTCTGGATAAGGGTTTATCTCTTCTGTTGATTTTCTCAAAGAACCACCTCCTGGTTTTTCTGATTCTTTGTATAATTGTGTGTGTGTGTGTGTGTGTGTGTGTTTTGCATTATCTTTGATGGTTGTGTCAGTGTTTTCTATGGTATCTTCTGACCCTGAGATTCTCTCTTCTATCTCTTATACCCTGTGGCAATGCTTGCATCTATGACTCCTGATCTCTTTCCTAGGTTTTCTATCTCCACACTTGTCTCCTTTGTGATATCTTTATTGTTTATATTTCCATTTTTAGATCCTGAATGGTTTTGGTCAATTCCTTCACCTGTTTGATAGTGTTTTCCTGTAATTCTTTAAAAGATTTTTGTGTTTCCTCTTTAAGGGCTTCTACCTACTTACCTATGTCATCCTGTATTTCTTTCAGGGAGTTATTTATTTCCTTAATGTCCTCTATCATTATGAGATGTGATTTTAAATCCAAATCTGGCTTTTCTGTTGTGTTAAGATATCCAGTATTTGCTTTGGTGGGAGAACTGGACTCTGATGATGCCAAGTAGTCTTGGCTTCTGTTGCTTAAGTTTCTGCACTTTCCTCTTGCCATCTGGTTGTCTCTGGGTTTAGCTGGTCTTGGTGTCTCTGACAGTGGCTTGACCCTCCTTTAAGCCTGTGTCAGAACTCCTGGAGATTGGCTTTCTCCCAGTGTGATCTGGGTACAGAGAGCTCTGTCACAGGGTCAGCTTGGAGCACAGTCAGAAACCAGAAGGATCCTTTCTCAGACAGCTCTTCAGTTGCTGTGTCCAGAGGGCTCCAGGTGGGTTACTCTTGGAGAAATATGTGAGCAGAAGTAGTGGTCTCCCCTGTGCTCTCAGAATTGTCTGCACTTCTGAGAATTCAGGTATCTCCCCATGGAACCTGGGCACAATGTATATGCAGATCTTGACAGTGCAACAGTTTAGACTCTCTCAAACAATAAATAAGGACTTATATTTTCCATGTCATCACCAGCATTTGCTGTCATTTGATTTCCTGAAGGTAAACAATACAGCTGGGATGAGATGAAATCAAAAGTAGGTTTAATTTGTGTTCCCCCAATGACTAACGATGTTAACACTTCCATAATATTTAATAACTATTTATACTTCTCATTTTAAGAAATTTCCATTCATATCTGTAGTTCATCAATTGATATATTTCAATTAAGATATATCAATTGAGTTAATGTTTCATTGATTTCTTCAGGTATTCTGGATCATTGATTGGGTACGTAACTGGCAAAGGTTTTCTCTCAATTTGGAAGCTGCCTCTTTACTTGATCAATCATTTTCTTGGCTCACAAAAGCACTTCAATTTTATTTGATCTCTATTGTTGATTTTTTACCTTATTTCCTGTGAGATGAAGGTCTGGAAAGTCCACACCTATGCCCATATCTTTCAGCATAACACCTACTTATCCTCTGAATAGGCACCTTGCAAGTGATTGAAGTTAGAGTTTTTGATGCAGTTGAGGATTGATTTCTCTTATTCACTGTACATTTATCTGATTCTGGTATGAAAGGAGCTTCAAGGCCCCCTTCTATTTCTATTGTATAAAATAAAATCCTTTGAAGGTCTGGCAGAATTTTACTGTGCATCTAATGTGGACTTGAGCTTTTCTTCATCCAGAGATTGGTTTTAATGGTTGCTTCAATATACTTGATTGTTACAGATATACTTAAAATGTTGATGCACATCTTGATTTAATTTCTGTAGGTCTAATTCATCTAGATTTTCATTTTTTCTTTTAGGCTTTCCAAACTCATAGAATATTGGGTCATAGTAGGTCCTTATAATTTTGAAAAATTTATGATTATATTTTGTCTACCTTTGTAACGCTAATTTTTATTAAGTTCAGTCTTCTCACTTTTTATTATTTTAGTTAAGAGTTTTCTATTTTAATACTAGCTACTGGATTGCTGTATATGGCTGTTACTATGTTTAGGTATGGGCCTTGAATTCCTATTCTTTACAGTACTTTTATCATGAAAGGGTGTTGAATTTTGTCAAATGATTTCTCAGTATCTAAGGAAATGATCATGTGGGTTTTATCTTTCAGTTTGTTTATATAGTGGATGATGTTGATGGTTTTCCTTTTTTTAAACCATCCCTGCATCCCTGGGATAAAGCCTACTTGATCATGATGGATGATTGTTTTGATGTGCTCTTGGATTCAGTTTGCAAGAATTTTATTGAGTATTTTTGCACCGATATTCATAAGGGACATTGGTCTGAAGTTCTCTTTCTGTGTTGGGTTTAGATATAAGCATAATTGTGGCTTCATAGAAGAAGTTCGGTAGTGCTCCATCTGTTTCAATTTTGTGGAATAGTTTGGATAATATTGGTATGAGGTCTTCTATGAAGGTCTGATAGAATTCTGCACTAAACCCGTCTGGACCTGGGCTCTTTTTGGCTGGGAGACCTTTAATGACTGCTTCTATTTCGTTAGGAGTTATGGGGTTGTTTAAATGGTTTATCTGTTCCTGATTTAGCTTCGGTACCTGTTATCTATCTAGGAAATTGTCCATTTCCTGCAGATTTTCAAATTTTGTTGAATATAGGCTTTTGTAGTAGGATCTGATGATTTTTGGAATTTACTCTGATTCTGCCTTCTACTCCTCCTGGGTGTATTTGCTTCTTTTTGTTCTAGAGCTTTAAGGTGTGCTGTCAAGCTGTTTCTTTCTGCAGGCACTCAGAGGTATGAGTTTTCCTCTTAGCACAGCTTTCATTGTGTCCCATAAGTGTGGTATGTTGTACCTTCATTTTCATTAAATTCTAAGAAGTCTTTAATTTCCTTCTTATTTCTTCCTTGACTAGGTTATCACTGAGTAGAGCATTGTTCAACTTCTATGTATATGTGGGCGTTCTTCCCTTCTTGTTGTTGAAGACCAGCTTTAGCCCGTGGTGGTCTGATAGGTCGCATGGGATTATTTCTATCTTTCTGTCTCTGTGGGGGACTGTTTTATGACCAATTATAGGGTCAGTTTTGGAGAAAGTACCATGAGGTGCTGAGAAAAAGGTATATCCATTTGTTTTGGGATAGAATGTCCTATAAATATCTGCTAAGTCCATTTGGTTCATGACTTCTCTTAGTCTGTCTATGTCTCTGTTTAATTTCTGTCTCCATGATCTGTCCATTGATGAGAGTGGGGTGTTGAAATTTCCTACTATTATTGTGTGAGGTGCAATATGTCCTTTGAGATTTAGTAAGGCTCCTTTTATGTATGTATGGAGAGGAACTTGAAGCAATCCCATTAAAATCAGGGACTAGACAAGGCTGCCCACTATGTCCCTTCTTATTCAATACAGTACTTGAAATTCTAACCAGAGCAACCAGACAACAAACGGAGATCAAAGGGATACAGATTGGAAAGGAAGAAATCAAAATATCACTATTTGCAGATGATATGGTAGTATATTTACTTGATCCCAAAAGTTCCAACAGAGAATTACTAAAACCGATAAAAACCTTCAGCAAAGTGGCTGGGTATAAAATTATCTCAAATAAATCAGCAGCTTTCCTCTACACAAAAGAGAATCAAGCCAAGAAAGAAATTAGGGAAACGACACCCAACAAAATAGTGCCAAATAATATAAAATACCTTGGTGTGACTTTAACCAAGCAAGTGAAAGATCTGTATGATAAAAACTTCAAGCCTCTGAGGAAAGAAATTGAAGAAGATCTCAGAAGATGGAAAGATCTCCCATGCTCATGGATTGGCAGGATTAACATAGTAAAAATGGCCATTTTACCAAAAGGGATCTACAGATTCAATGCAATCCCATCAAAATACCAATCCAATTCTTCAGAGAGATAGACAGAACAATTTGCAAATTTATCTGGAATAACAAAAGAAAAAAAAACAAAACAAAACAAAAAACAGGATAGCTAAAACTATCCTCAACAATAAAAGGACTTCAGGGGGAATCACTATCCTTGAACTCATGCACTATTACAGAGCAATAGTAATAAAACTGTATGATATTGGTACAGGGACAGGCAGATAGATCAGTGGAATAGAATTGAAGACCCAGAAATGAACCCACACACCTATGGCCACTTGATTTTTGACAAAGGAGCCAAAACCATGCAATGGAAAAAAGATAGCATTTTCAGCAAATGGTGCTGGTTCAACTGGAGGTCAGCATGTAGAAGAATGCATATCGATCCATGCTTATCACCCTGTACAAAGCTTAAGTCTAAGTGGATCAAGGACCTCCACATCAAACCAGATTCACTCAAACTAATAGAAGAAAAAGTGGGGAAGCATCTCGAACACATGGGCACTGGAAAAAATTTCCTGAACAAAATACCAATGACTTATGCTCTAAGATCAAGAATCGACAAATGGGATCTCATAAAACTACAAATCTTCTGTAAGGCAAAGGACGCTGTTGTTAGGACAAAATGGCAACCAACATATTGTGAAAAGATCTTTGCCAATCCTGCAACTGATAGAGGGCTCATATCCAAAATATACAAAGAACTCATAAAGTTAGATGACAGGGAGACAAATAACCCTATTAAAAAATGAGGTTCAGAGCTAAACAAAGAATTCACAGCTGAGGAATGCCGAATGGCTGAGAAACACCTAAAGAAATGTTCAACATCTTTAGTCAAAAGGAAATGAAAATCAAAACAACTCTGAGATTCCACCTCACACTAGTAAGAATGGCTAAATCAAAAACTCCGGTGACAGCAGATGCTGGTGAGGATGTGGAAAAAGAGAAACACTCCTCCACTGCTAGTGGAATTGCAGACTGGTACAACCATTCTGGACATCAGTCTGGAGGGTCCTCAGAAAATTGGCCATTGAGCTACCTGAGGACCCAGCTTTACCTCTCTTGGGCATATACCCAAAAGATGCCCCAACATATAACAAAGACACATGCTCCACTTTGTTCATAGCAGCCTTATTTATAATAGCCAGAAGCTGGAAAGAACCCAGATACCCTTCAACAGAGGAATGGATACAGAAAATGTGGTACCTCTATACAATGGAATACTACTCAGCTATAAAAAACAATGACTTTATGAAATTCATAGGCAAATGGATGGAACTGGAAAATATCATCCTGAGTGTGGTAACCCAATCACAGAAAAACACACATGGTATGCACTCATTCATAAGTGGATATTAGCCCAAATGCTAGAATTACCCTAGATGCACAAAACTCATGAAACTCAAGAAGGATGACCAAAATGTGAATGCTTCATTCCTCCTTTAAAACGGGAACAAGAATACCCTGGGGAGGGAATATGGAGGCAAAGTTTGGAACAGAGGCTGAAGGAATGCCCATTCAGAGTCTGCCCCACATGTGGCCCATACATATACAGCCACCAAACCAGATAAGATGGATGAAGCAAAGAAGTGCAGGCCGACAGGAACTGGATGTAGATTTCTCCTAAGAGACCCAGCCAAAATATGGCAAATACATAGGCGAATGCCAGCAGCAAGCCATTGAACTGAGAACGGGACCCCCGTTGAAGGATTCAGATAAAGGACTGAAAGAGCTTGAAGGGGCTTGAGACCCCGTATGAACAACAATGCCAACCAACCAGAGCTTCCAGGGACTAAGCCACTACCCAAAGACTATACATGGACTGACTCTGGGCTTCAACTTCATAGGTACCAATGAATAGCCTAGTACTAGCATCAGTGGAAGGGGAAGCCCTTGGTTGTGCTAAGACTGAATCCCCAGTGAATGTGATTGTTGCGAGGAGGGCGGTAATGGGAGGAGGATGGGGAGGGGAACACCCATATAGAAGGATGTTTGTCCGGAAACCGGGAAAGGGAATAACAATTGAAATGTAAATAAGAAATAGCCAATTTAATAAAGATGGAGAAAAAACAAGTTTTCAGTTTTGTGCATGCTTTTCAAGAACTAATTTTTCATCTCATTGATTTCTTATAATTTTTTTGTTGTCTGTTTCCATTGTGTTAATTTCTAACCTTGTTATACTTACAACTTCCATTCTAATGATTTGAGTTTGGTTTGCTCATTCTTCCAAACTCTTAAGGGACATCATTAAATTGCATACTTGAGTTCACTGGTGTAGTTAATGTCGGTAGGCAGTGACAGCTGTGCACTTTCCTGTAAGAACTGCTCTCTCTACTAAGACTATACAGAACTTTGAGCATCTTGTACTTTCATTCTTTCTTCCTGACAGGATTTTGACATTTTTATTTCCTTCTTGGTTTCCTAGGTACCTAATTCATCATGTAATAATGTATTGTGTTCCTCCCCAAATGTATTTTCTGGAGTTTCTTTTAGCACTGATTTCCAACTTTATTACATCATGCTAAGATAGATATAGAGCTATTTTGATTAGTCCTGTACTTGTTGAAAATTTCTTTGTATCCTGCTATGCAGCCAATTTTAGAGAATTGTCCTTGAGCTGCTGAAACAAATGTATATTGGACATGGTTGAATAGAATATTCAGTAGTTTTTAGGCAGGTCCATTTTTATCGATGATGTCACTTAAATCCAATGTTGTTCTATTTATTATTTTGTCTAAATGCCTGTACACGGCTTAGAGGGGTACTGAAATCACCTACTCTTCTGTGATAGCATAATCCATTGACTTAAGGCCAGAAGTATGCACTTTCATTTGGTGAATATGTGTGCAGAATTGTAATGTACTTAGAGTAGATAGTCAGCCCTCTGGGTTTGGATGCAGTGAGTTTCTTTATGTCTTTTAATTAGTTCTGACTTAATGTCTATTATGTCAGATATTGAACTAGAGATGCTTGCTTGTTTCTTGGTCCTATTTACCTGAAATACATTTCTGTCATTTCATTCTGGGGTAATGTCTATCTTTGGAGGTGAGATGTATTTCTAATAAAAACAGAAGTTGGATCCTATTTCCTAATCCAAATGCATAGCCTGTTTCTTTTTATTGAAGAATTTAGAGTATTAATACTAGAATTAATTATTTACAAAAGTGTACTTTTTTTTTACTGTAAATCTCTTGGTTTTGTAGTGTTTGCTTTCATTCCTTTACTTACATAACAATTGTCTAAGCATTGTTTCTTTTTCTCATAGCCTCTTGGACATGTTTACCTCTGTTTTCACTCCAAAGGGTTTCTGTTAGTATTCTTTTCAGGGCTGACTTGGTAGCCATAAATTCTTTTAGTTTTTCCTTCCATTTAAATTATGACAGGTTTGTCAAATTTTAGTATTTTGGATTCATACCTGTGTGCTTTCAGATCTAAAATATCTTGCTTCTAATCCCTCTCTGTCTTTTATTGTTTTCAGTAAGAAACTGTCATTCCTATAAAAATTACTTCATGTATATATGACTTACTTCTTTGCAGTTTTCAATACACTATATTTGTTTCATATCTTTACAGTTTTAATTGTGTTTGGAGGGCTTATTATCTAAGACTGTTGGAATTTCTGGGTGCCTTTTGTTCTTGTAAAGGCACCGGTTTCTCTACATTTAAGACATATTCTTCTGTCATTTTGTCGAGGTTACTCTATGCCTTCAATTGGGATTTCTATTAGATTTTCTTCTAATCTCATAATTCACAGGTTGGTTCTTTACATGGTATACAAAAAATCTACATGTGCCATTTGTGTGATGTACTTAAGTTTATCATTTTCATCACTGAATCCTTTACATTTTCTTTAATTCCTTGTGTTCTGTCTTCTATAAAAGCATGCACTTCTACACAACTGAAGCGGCATTCCTGTACATGCTACCCTCTTCTTTTTTATTGGATATTTTCTTTATTCCCATTTCAAGTGTTATCCTCTTTCCATGTTTTCTCTCCAGAACAACCCCCGCATCCCATCTACCCGCCCCCTACCTCCATGAGGGTACACACCCCCTGCCCACCCACTCATTCATTCCCAACTCCCTGGCCCTGGGATTCCCCTACACTGGGGCATTGAGCCTTCGCAGAACCAAGGACCTCTCCTCTCATTGATACCCAACAAGGCCCATCCTCTGCTACGTATGCTGCAGGAGCCATGATTTGCTCCATGTGTACTCTTTGGTTGATGGCTTAGTCCCTGGGAGCTCTGGGGATTCTGGTTGGTTGATGTTGTTGTTCTTCCTATGTGGTTGCAAACTCCCTCACTTACCTCAGTCCTTTCTCAACTTCTCCAGTTGCGGACCCATTCTCAGTCCAATGATTGTCTTCAAGCATCCACCTCTATATTGATCGGGCTGTGGCGGAGCCTCTCAGAAGAAAGCTATACGGGGTTCCTGTCAACATGCACATCTTGGCATCCCTAATACTTACTGGGTTTGGTCACTGCATGTGGGATGGATTCCCATTTGTGGGCTGTCTCTGGATTGCCTTTCCTTCAGACTATGCTCCTCACTTTTTCTCCATATTTCCTCCTGTGAATATTTTGCTCCACTTTCTAAGAAGTACTGAAGTGCTCACACTTTTGTCTTTCTTCTTCTTGACCTTCATGTGGTCTGTAAATTGCAAATCTTGGATATTCTGAGTGAGTACATATCATGTGTGTTCTTTTGTGATTGGGTTACCTCATTCAGAATGATATTTTCTAGTTCCATCCATTTGCCTAAGAATTTCATGAAGTCATTTCTTTTAATAGCTGAATAGTACTCTTTTGTGTAAATGTACCACATTTTCTGTATCCATTACTTTCTTGAAAGACAACTGGGCTCTTTCCAGCTTCTGTCTATAATAAATAAGGCTGCTATGGACATAGCAGAACATGTGTCCTTGTTCTGTGTTGGAGCATGTTTGGGGTACATGCCCAGGAGTGGTATAGCTGGGTCCTCAGGCAGTACTAGGTCTAATTTTCAGAGACCCACCAATAACGGAGGAGTATTCCTCTTTCTCCACATCCTCACCAGAATCTCCTGTCACCTGAGTTTTTGATCTTAGCCATTCTGACTGGTGTGAGGTGGAATCTCAGGGTTGTTTTGATTTGCATTTCCATGATTACTAATGAAGTTGTATATTTCTTTAGGTGTTTTGTGGCCATTCATTATTCCTCAATTGAGAATTCTTTGTTTAGCTCTGTATTCCATTTTTAATAGTGTTATTTATTCTCTGGAGTCTAACTTCTTTAGTTCTTTGTATACATTAGATATTAGACCTCTATTGGATGTACAGTTGGTAAAGATCTTTTCCCAATCTGTTGGTTGCTGTTTTGTCCTATTGACAGTTTCCTTCGACTTACTGAAGCTTTTCAATTTTATAAGGTTCCATTTGTTGTTTTTGATCATAGAGCATAAACCATTGGTGTTCTGTTCAGGAAATTTTCTTCAGTTCCCATGTGTTCTAGGCACCTGCCCACTTTCTTTACTCTTAGTTTGAATGTACCTGGTTTTATATGGAGGTCCTCGATTCACTTGGACTTTATCTTTGCACAAGGTGATGAGGATGGTTTGATTTGCATTCTTCTACATGCTGACCTCAGGTTGAACCACACCATTTATTGAAAATGTCCTCTTTTCCACTGGTTGGTTTTAATTCCTTTGTCAAAAATTAAGTGACCATAGGTGTGTGGGTTCATTTCTGGGTCTTCAATTATATTCCACTGATCTACCTGCCTGTCCATGTACCAATACCATTCAGGTTTTTTATATTACTATTGCCCTGTAATACAGCTTGAGGTCAGTGATATTGATTCCCCAAGAAGTTCTTTAATCGTTGAGAATAGTTTTTGCTATCCTGGATTTTTTGTTATTCCAAGTGAACTTGCAAATTGATCTTTCTAAGTCTATCAAGAATTGAGTTGCAATTTTGATGGGGATTGCATTGATTCTGTATATTGCTTTCAGCAAGATGACCATTTATACTGTATTAATTCCTACCAATCCATGAGCATGGGAGTCCATTCCATCTTCTGAGATCTTCTTTGATTTTTTTTTTCTTCAGAGACTTGAAGTTTTGTCATACAGATCTTTCACATTCTTGTTTAGGGTCACACCAAAGTATTTTCTATTATTTGTGACTGTTGTAAAGGGTATCATTTCCCTAATTTCTTTCTCAGGCTATTTATCCTTTGAGTACTGGAAGACTATTGATGTGAGTTAATTTTATATCCAGTCACTTTGCTGAAGTTGCTTATCAGGTTTAGGAGTTCTCTGGTGGAATTTTGGGGTCACATTACTGTTTTAGTGTATGTGCTGCAGAATGAGCACAAGTTGCTTTTGTCAAAGTATCTTATTGCAAGTAACTAATACCACAAATTAATTGCTTTCTTGATTACGGGATCAATTATTTTTCTGAGGAAGGAGAGCTAGGCAGAGCCTGAAGGTCCTGCAAACCATGTGAAAAGATTTACAGTTCTGGCATATGAAAACGGCACAAGAAAACAACATAATCCAATAAAGAATAAAGCTACAAAGTCCCTGGCACCAGCTAGCTAACGTTGGCCAGCACTGTTGCCATTGCCACTGGCTCAGACACAGAGCACTGCATTGTCTCTAAGGCAACCCGTGGCTCATTAAAATATTATAATGTATAGCCCTGGTTGCAGATTTAATGTGATAATGAGATATGAGGCAGGTGAAGTTACATGTGGAACTGCTTCTAACAGAGCATGTAAGGAAAACCCTGTAGTGTATAAATGAATTCCAGAACAAAGTACACGAGGCTCACATTAATGTCCCTACTCATTACAGCAGGAACATTACAAATTAAAAGTTTCATTCTTTCTTTCTTTCTTTCTTCAGCCAGTCCTACACACACACTTAGGATTGATACCTTTGTCGGTTAACTCTCTGTGCTTCTAAAGAGATTACACATCTCTTCTCGTTCCCAGGTATGAGGACACAAAAACTTAAACTTCCAGGAGTGTCCACCAAACCCTTATATCAGCCTATATCAGTAAGTTTATCATATAAAGTATTCAAGCTAAGGCAGTGCTTACTTTGTTTATCCATCTCTCTAAAGCACAAGAAGAATACACTGTCAATTCAGATATGACAAAGAGGTCAAACAATTCCTTCTTCAAGTAGCAAGGTGAAAATTGACAACACACACACACACAGACAGAGAGAGAGAGAGAGAGAGAGAGAGAGAGACAGAGAGAGAGACAGAGAGAGAGACAGAGAGACAGAGAGACAGAGAGACAGAGAGACAGAGAGACAGAGAGAGAGGCTGAAGTCTCTAAGACTCACTATGATAAAAAGGAAGAAGAAATTCATGCTTCTGCTGGAATACATGTGTGCCTCACTGCTTACCACCAGCGAGCTGCTCATGGGAGGCAGAACACAGTTTTCAATAGGAGTTCCAGTCTGTGTTTTCCCAACTTCAAAACAGCAGTCTGAGATAGATGCTCTGGTTTTAGTTTTCCTGTATATGCAAGGTGCCCCTGAGGTACTGCTTGGAGTTTGAAATGGGGTTCCATGGGTCTGCGCTTCCCCTCAGGGTGTCTACATGTCAGGCAGGAAGGGGATGGCTGAGCCTGGGTAGGGGAGGAATCTGGTTTGGTTCTGAGTGAGTGCTGAGATTGTAGAGGGGCTAGAAAAGGGAAGGTCTTCTCCAGGAGATTTAGATGGAGCCCTTTACAGTGAAGGTTCCCCCACCCCCATAGATCCTTGATGAAAGAGAAGGGCCTTGTTTGTCCAAACTGTTTTATTTGATGGTGGATGTGAATGCATGAACCTTACCAGGGATTAAATACCTTTGCAAGAAGGAATGCCCAGGAAGGGAAGCTCATTGGCTAAATACTCTTGAGTTTATTTAGATGACTCATTAGCAGGGAGAACTCCAGGTTTTTATGCTACAGGACTGATTATCATGGTCCTCTCAGTGCGGTATCATGGTTACATGTTCCAGATCAGGTAGTTTGGCAGGGAAATGGCTACACACCTGTCAATCTCAATTCTGAAATTGCCCAGGCTTTGAGCCTGCTCTGCCTAACCAGTTCTTCTGTGTGGTGACAGAGTCCACTAGCCGCATATGGTTGTTATGCTATTGTACCTCAGATTACAGAGTTATGGCCACAGTGTGTGATACATGTTTACAAATAGAAAACATATGTGCAATAGGCCTATATAACATATATATCTACATATCATATATTATACACACACACACACTAGCTCCTGTCAGATTTTCAATCATATGAGATAGTTCCAAAATTTTGACATTAATGATCCTATGAAAATAAGTATTTTCATGGGAGTTACATCCCAAGGGGACAGAGAAAGAATTTACAATTAAAATAGAAATGTCGCAAGACAAATAAAGTGAATAACTGGGATCAGAAGGAAGCTTTAAAAGATAAGCCTACCTTAGTCAGCCATTAACATATACCCTGTATGTTCGTCTGTACTTCCTGTGTTGCCCCAGCACACAGAAGCCACAATAGCATACCAACATTGCAGCTGCAACAAAAATGTTCCAAACATCTCTTTCGGTTCACTTATCTGCAAAGCCATTGAAACTTCCAGGCCCAGGTTTCTGAAAACATGAATCACCCTCAAGGTAAAAAAACAAAAAAAAACAAAACAAAAAAAACAAAAAAAAAACCTCTTCTAAAATAAGATCTTGACAACTTTTTCCTATAACAACAAAAATATGCTAAACAGTTTTGTATAGAATATTACATATTCCTTATAATATATTTTAGTATTATCATATATACTATATGTTATATATATCAGGTAACTGATACCTGGTAGGTACTCAAAAAGTGTGCTTGTTCGTTTATTATCCATTTTTTATATCGTAGTTTGAATTTAAACATTGAGGCATTTGAATAATTATTGAAGGAGTTATTAGTCTTTGGGAGCCTATAACCATGTTTTGTTCAATTTGTGTGGTGATTTGCTTTTTGTATGAATTTGTTTGTTTTTACAAGTCTGAAGTGATTTTGATCATTTTAAATGAGGAGACTCTATAGACAGTTTTAACTTGGAGGATTCTCTTTTTGGTATATCTTCTGTTTCCAGGTTTTTTGTTGTGGTTTTGTTGGGTTTTTGTTTTGGTTTGGTTTGGTTTGGTTGGTTTGATTTCTTGGGTTTGTCTGTTTTTCTAAGTGTTACTCTATTAAGGGTCATTTAGTGTCTCCAGCATAAACACTGAGATAAGGAATTGTTCAAGCATAGGACAATCAGCATTTAACATTTTAAGGAATGTGAGCAAACTATCCTAAAAGTGCCTGAACCAGTCGGTAGCAGCGTCATGAGCATATCGACAGTACTCACTTTCTCACTACTCAGCTAACACTTCAGAGCTTACTGAAGTGGACTTCATTGACACATTCTTTCCTGATGGCTTACAGGATGTACCTCTTTACTTATGCTATGTGCTGGCTGGTGTCTGCAACAAATTCTTCAAACAGTCTTTGAGCATCTTTCAACATAGAGAGAATGCATACCCTCTGGTTGGCCGTTCACATTATGGTTTAATTACACAGCCCCTAATCTACGACTTGGTGTTTGTTTAATCATTAACGCTATTATCAAATGACTTTCAAAGGTGAGAACTTTTGAAAAAGAAGGGACTGAGTTGGGAGACTGAGGGCTGCCAATAGGAAACCCAGAGGGAGTGTACACACATACAAAAGTGTCAGTCTCTTCATCTTTAGAATAGCACAGGGGCATAGTAAATGCTTATTCTGTGAACGAGTGTGGTATGGCTTTGGATAACAGACTATCACTAATATAATCAGCTCACACTCTTATATGCCACTAATCAAAGTCCTCTTTATGACAGCAAGCTGATTCCAAGGGTCCTCACACTGTGTTGTTATGCCAATTCTCTGATACATATTGGATATAGCACTTCAAAGGCTTTTCCTGATATTTTCTTTGGTTACCTTTTGTACCTGGGACGATTCAGCAGGTGAGAGCAGGGCCTTTTGTGCTTACGTTCACTTTGCTTCTTTCCTTCTCCACCCCAATGCCAAGCCAGTTATTTTCCTCTGCACAGTTTGCATTTTCTTATTCAAAGAGAAGGAAAGATAGAATATTGAGTTGTCAGCAAACGCTCTGTCTTAAATAATTGAATAACAAGCACCGTTATCCCAAAATACATTCAGGGGCAAAGAGTTCTGTAGCAGATAAAGAAAAAAGTAAAAAATTTTCCAAATTATATAGGGCAAGTGAGGTGACATCCTGAGACTCCAAAATCAGATCTCATGCAAAGTAATGGGCATGCATCCGTGTGTGCTGTGTGCATCTTTAACACAGATGGCGCCTATGACATAATAATCATTTTGGTGGCACCACAACTGTCTGCCTCCAAAGTTCATCCTTGGTTACTCAACAGAGATCTAAATCAAGATAAACAACAAAAGAAAGTAGCATCTACCCTTGAGTATGTAACCCTTATTTAAGTGAGAATTTTGTTTGCAGTGAATTCTAAAAAGCTTCCTTTGGCCCCACTTCTCTTGGGAAAAATTGCTAGTTTAAAGCCATTTCTGTTGTTAGGAAAAAACTTTCAGATACTTGGCTTAAGTCAACAATTCCTTTTCCTTGACTTCTTCTCTTTCTTTGCTGCCTTTGAGGGACACACTAAACAGAGCACTCCCAGGACTCATGATACTTGTCACAGTGTTTTAACACTGTCCGTGAACCTCCATTTGAAAAATGGCTCTCTCCACAGTCTGCTTTCTTAGCGTGAGATATCTGAATGCTAACCACACATTCAGATGCAACTTTCTCACAATACTGGGATGATAGACAGGGAAGTGCTAAATACTTTCACAATCCTTTCTTATTTGTATATGAGAAAAACATATCATTCAGATACATTTCATATTTTCTATGTTTATTTTGATAAGAGCCAGAAATTACACTGAAATTCTGAGTTTTAATTCTGATACTGCCGGTGAGGTTCATGAAGGCTATGATGAGTACCTTATAGTAAGTAGCATGTCTGTGAAAGGAAGACAATGTTACAATCTCAAAACCTGTCCCATGTATAACAGGGGCAAAACTGCCAACAATTCATAGACTTCAAGAATAGTCAGAACTCGTGTGTGTGTGTGTGTGTGTGTGTGTGTGTGTGTGCGTGCGCGCACGTGGTGTGATGTGTATGTGTGTGTATATATATACATACATATATATATATATGTATGTATGTATATGTATTCTACTTTCTACATAGTTCTGTAGAAACTTATGGGATTTCTCCTACAATTGCAGAATAATGTCGATAGCTACAAGTGTCCTGAACAGGAGCTTGAGAGACTGTGAAACCATTAAGAGCACTGGTTGCTTGGGCCGAGGAACCAGATTTATTTCCCAGCACCCAAGTTCTGGCTCAGGGTCACCTACATTGCTAGGTTCAAGAGATCTGATACTGCTCCTGGCCTACTTGGCCATCAGACATTCAGTGCACATGAATGCATATAAACAAAATATTCATACACTTCAAATAGATAAACATTTAATTAAAAAAGTATAACCCAGATAGTTTCTCACTTAGGAAAATTGTGGCTTAAACTACTATCTATCCATTTTCATCTCCTAGCTCCTTGATGACAAAATTAACTTCTTCATCCTCAAATATAGCCCTTGCTTTTCTTGCTTTTATGTTCGTTTTGACCAGTGATTGGTTAAAGAGAAGAGCACAAGGACTTGAAGCAACCATGTGTGAATGAGCTTCTTTTTTTATGCATGTGCCATTTGCCTTGAGGAGGATATATCTTAGGCAAAGTTTTCTCAAAGAAAATGAGATGTGTGTGATGGAAACTGATAATCATGCTTCCCTACTGACCCAAACCCAGGTGACATCTTTCTAGAGTCGTTGAGTTCCAACCTACCTGTAAAAACCAAACAAAACAAAACAAAAAACGAAAAACATGTTGTTTTAAGATATTGGTATTGGGAGTTTGTAGCTTTTTTTTTAATTTTTAAAAATCTATTTTTAATTTAAAACAAGCATAATACCCCAACTCGTTATACACCTGTTTCCTGTGTCCATACTTATAATAAAATGTGTTTTATAAGCAATGTTTTATAAACAAATAATAATAATAATAATGGGGTAAGTCTTTACCAGCCTATTCAGTGACAGAATGACTGTTCTTTAGAATATTCAACAAACAAAATTATCAGACCTCAAGAAAACAAAGAGTAACTCAGTTAAAAGAAGAGTATGGAACTAAACATAGCATTTTCTTTTCTTTTTTAAACTTTTTTAATTGGATATTTTATTTATTTGCATACCAAGTGTTATCCCCTTTCTGGGTTTCCCTTAGCAACCCCCCTCTCCCATTCTTCTTCTATGAGGGTGCTCCCCCACCTATCCACTCACTCCCACCTCACTACGCTGGCATTCTCCTACACTGGGGAATCAAGCCTTCACAGGACCAAGAGCAATACTAGCTAACTAATGGAAAAGAGTTTCTCAAGATTCCAACAATAAGTCTGTGGAAGACTCAGGATTAAAAGTCAATACTCCAGTACCTGGTCCACTAAGTTTTCCACTCTTATACTTTTAGATCTTCGATCTGCCACCTTCTTTCTTTCCTTTATACTGCGTATCTGTAAGTTTAAGACAAGAAAATGAGTCTATGGTTTTGTTCTTGGTTGCAAGACTTTCCCACAGAAAGGTATTTTGATTGTGTGTGCCTACCACCGTTTTAGCCCAGCTTTGTTTCCACAAAGGTAAATGAAAATGTTCTAGCTTGATTTTCTATTAGACAATTCAATTTTGTACAACCAGCATTTGAATTTATATAAAATTAAACCTATTTTTTATGCAAGATGTAGTAGTTTAGAATTTTCACTACTTTAATTGCCCTTACTTAAACAACTTGTAGCAGGTATGATTGCCTGTGCCTTCTGCAAGGTACTCAGAATCCACTCAGAGATTTCTGTCCCAGAGTCAACTGAACTGTAAAACAGATCTCATGTCCTTTCTTCCTTCCTTCCTTCCTTCCTTCCTTCCTTCCTTCCTTCCTTCCTTCCTTTCTTCCTTTCTTTATTTCCTCCTTTCTTTCTTTCTTTCTTTCTTTCTTTCTTTCTTTCTTTCTTTCTTTCTTTTCTTTCTTTCTTTCTTTCTTTCTTTCTTTCTTTCTTTCTTTCTTTTTTTTTTTTTTGGAGCTGGGGTACGAACCCAGGGCCTTGCACTTGCTATGCAAGCGCTCTACCACTGAGCCAATTCCCCAACCCCATGCCTTTTCTTTCAAAAAGAAACCACCATCATTTTTCTCTATAAGTGAGAATAATATATATCTGGATGATAGTTCTTAAACATCAATGCACATATAGACTTGTTAAATGACTTGGTGAAAGTGTAGATTCTGACACAAAAAGTCACAAATGGCCATGGTTTAGATAAAAAGAAACTGTAAACTATTCAGTCCTAAATGGAGAGTGTATATACAGCTTCCATTCAAAAAAATAATTGAAGACACTGAAGAAAGATTATTATGAGTCAGAATAAGTAGATGCTATCTAGGAAATAGTGTCTTCTGACCATGGCAAGACAGTTCCACAAATGAATTAGCAGTGGTTGTAACAGGCTACACAAGACCTGTGAAAGTCAAGGTCAGACCAAATCTAACATGAAGAAGGGAATTGGCCAGGCTTTCTACCTGTGCTTGAAGAGGTTTTGGCAATTGTAGCTGCTGGGAGAGAAAGGGTCATTTCATTCTAAAATTGGTGTTTTTGATAATTTGGCAACATTCCAGTGGGAAAGTATTAGCAGCACAAATTGGCCTTGATGAAGAAAAAAATGGCATGGTGTTAGATGAGAAGGGAATGTTAGTCAATAAGGGGCTAGGTGGGGTAGGTAGGGTAAGTATTATAGAGTAAGTGATATAAAATGCTTAAATAATTTGAAATGGTTTAAAAAGAGAATAACCAGGTAGAATCACGTTACTTCAAAGGAAGTGAAAGAGTGTAAATTATGGTCTCCTTCTTGGTGATTGCTATATTTCATTTATTTCTAAAATTTCCAAAGTATGTACAAAATATGTGAAACAATTTCGTGTTAATGTGCAGTAAAATAATTGCCATACACAATCTTATAAACACAACCATACCATATTTCCTGCTGTTTGTATTCTGAATAATCATTGAAGATCTAACTTTAGCAAACTTGAAATATGATGCTTATTACCAAATATAGTTACCATATTGAATATAGATCTTCAAAATATATTCTTAGTACAACAAAACAAATGTCCCTTGACTGACACATTTCCAATATTCTAAGCCCTTGGCAATCATAATTCTACTCCCATATTGTGTTAGTTTTATTTTTTCAGATTACACATAACAGTAAAATCATGCACTACTTGACCTTCTGTATCTGCTTACTTCATGTGCCATGATATCCCTGAATCTAGTTGTATTGTTACTAATTGTAGTATTTTCTTCCTTTTTACTATTAAATGATATACACGGAAATATGTCTATATACTTCTTTTCTATTTATCTGTCTATCAAAATTCAAGGATTTCATTGATTTGGTTAGTGCTAATCGTGCTGTGGTGGACAAAAGGGTACAAATGTCTCCTTAAGATGCTGACTTCAATTCCTTGGAATATGCAGCCAGAAATGGGATTGCTGAATGAGATGGTAGCTCTGTTTTCAGATTTTGAGGGGAGTCCATTCTGTCTTCCACAATGGCTATACAATGTCCCATCAACAGTCCACAAGAAGCTGCTTTCTTGGGACCCATTCTGTGGCTTATCTTTTCCAGTTAGTAACTGGTGACCCAATGAATATGTAATGATACATAATTTTCTATACAGTTGCTCCCAAAATTTGAATATATCATTAGTTGAAATAAGGAAACAGTCTTTTACTCAGTGAGTATTTTTAATATCTTTGTTAGGTGAAATATACATGCACATGCATAAGTATATACATAATATATTATATACATGATATATTATATACATGACATATTATACAATGTATATATTATATAATATACATCTAGTTTTAGTTCATTGGCGACCACCTCACTTATTCTTCAACTGCCAACTTTTCATCCTCTGGACTCTTGGTGTCCTTTAGTGTGATATGCTTTTTCTTACTTACACTTCATTTATTTTTTTATGCCATAATCCCTGGCACATTAATTCAGCATGGAGATTTTCTTTATTATGTGATAACTTCCATGAAATAAAATGCAGCTAGTCTATTGATAATAATATAGAATGCTTCTGATTCTCCCAAAAATGCTTCCTCTGTTCTTTCTAGAAAAAGCTGCCATCCATTTCTCATTTAAGTCTATGTTTGCTTTCTTGTGCTACTGTGAGCCTGGGTACTATTTTTAAAATTTAAAAAGAAATAATAAAATTTAAGATCATTTGTGTTTGGATTTCATATTTATGAAATGTATTCCTACTGCATCACATTAGAAATTGTATGCTCATTTATTGCTCATTATTTGAATTGTTCTTTGCTTGAGGTTATTTAAAAAAACTATTACAGACATTTTTGTACAAATCTTTATGTAGTGGCTTGTTTATATTTGTCTTGTGCTAAAGCCAAGAAGTAGAATTGAAAATGTATGCAATACCACACTTAGTCTTATAACAAACTACCTAATATTTGTCAAATGACTGTATTTTTTTTGTTTAGACCTCAACCAGCAATATTTGAAAGGTCCAGGTACTCTATATCTATACATTTCCTAAATATTATCACTTGTTTAATATCAGATTCATCTAATTCTTTAGTCATGTATAATTGTAATCTTCTTTGCATTCTCTTGATAAACAATAATTATCTTCACTGATATTATTTCCGTGTTGATCATGTTTCTATGTGGTTAGTGATATCATTGATTGTTAAATGTCAATTAAAGTTACTGTTTTTCAATTGGGTTATTTGTCTAATGACTTGTTAGAGGTTTGTTTGGTTGATTGTTTCTTCTTGTTGTTTTGTTTTTATTGTTTTTGTTCTAGAGAAAAGTCTTCTAACTGGCATATGTATTGTCCTGTACTGTCAATATTTACCCTCATTTAAAAGAATTTGGAACAGTATTGTCAGGCATGAATACAGATAAAGGAACTGCCTTACTTTCATTTCTATTTCTGTGACAAAATAACCTGACAAAAGCTATTTAGAAAGATGGGGCTTATTTTGGCCCAGTATCAGTATCATAATATTGAGGAAGTTCATAGTGACAGGAGTTTGATGGACGTGGTCATTTCACACTCATATTTAGGAAGAAAAAGCAATGAATGCATTCCTGCTTGGGTTCAGTTTACTTTCTTTACTCTTATATAATTTAGGGTTCCATGCCTAGGTAGTGATGCCACTTACAGTGGGCAGATCTTACCTTGTGCTAGTTAGGATTTTGTCAACTTGATATAAGCTGTGATCACCTGGAAAGAAAGATGACCAACTGAGAAAGTGCCTCCATATATCACTGGCCTGGAAGATAATCTGCAGGAGCATTTCCTGATTCATTAATGTTAGAGGGGCCAGCCCATTGTGGACATACCTAGGCAGGCGGTTCTGGGGTGCATAAGAGAGCAAGATAATTTATCCATGGAAACCAGCTAGGACAGAACATTTCTGCCTGGATTCTGCTTTAGTTCTTGTCTGAAGTTATTGTCTTGAATTCCTGCCATGACATTTCTTCATGATTGTAATTTGTAAGAGGAAACAACAACAAAGAATAGAACAACACAACTACCAAAGCCCCAACACTCCATTTCACTAGTTGCTATTGTGTATGATTGTTTATTGTGTTATTACAACCACAGGAAACAAAATAGACTTACGTAAATCTATGTAAACAAGATAATACCCCACAGATATTCCGCAGCCAACCTGATCTAGACACTGTTCTCATGGAGACTCCCTTGAGAAGTGACTCTATATTGCATCAGGATGAATACTTAAAGTATTCCTCAAAAAAGCATACACTGATTGTGATGAACCAAATTCATGATCTGTAAGTCTTTCCGCAAGTGATGTTTTAAAATCTGATAATTACTTTATTGCCAGAAGGTGTTTGCTTATTTGTTCAGATGTTCTGGGTCCTCTCTTAGCAACTCAGTTAATAACTGCATCTTGGCAAGCCTTGCAATGATATAACATGGGGCTATAGTTCCAGTCCTTTGGGATAGCCTACCTCATTCTTCACCATCACAAGGCTCTTTGAAATGAATGTGTTGGCTCAGAGATGAAGGAAGCGTCTCCTCAGGGCTTAGGATATCAATCTGCTTTTTTATTTCACAAGATTCAAAATATCAGAGATTTATTTGAGGAACTGAATATATTTCATATAGGAGCTCTTTTTCTTCAGATGATCAGAAAATATTGACACCACAGGAAAGAGTTAGGTATTTGACCATTCAGCACTATTATATATCATTCTCAACCAAGTGAAAGAAGATGATGTTCAAGCCACAACCAGCTTATTTCCATGTCAGAGTAGTATGGCAGATATTTTAGCTGGAGTGTTTTAGTTGAATCGCAATGCCAATGTAAGAAAGAAAAAAGATAAAGATCAAAAGTTAATAAAAAAAGATACCACATGCTAATATGACAAAGACAACAGTAACAAACCTGGGAATGTGTGTGCTTGGTGTCATTTTATATTTTAAGTTGAGACACTGATATATATTTAGCAGCTATGGTAAGGACTATATTTTTAAGACATTGATTAATAAGATATTGACAATATTATTATGTAGATATTATTCTACTTAACCTTACCCTAGCCCTGTTTGAAAATAGGAAGTGAGTGATATCATAATTTCAATGTTACACATCAGGAATGTGAGGCTCAGAAAGGACCCAGACCACATTTTTACAAACCTTGAATCAAGCTTCATTGCTTAATTTGTATTCATTATTACTTCAAAACAGGGTAAAATTAACTTCCCTTTTAAAATTATTTTTCATTTGTGTATTAGTTACAATCTCTTTTGAGCTAAAAACGATAATTTTTTCCTCAAAGTATGGGATGTACATACTTACAAAATGAAACTCAAACTTCATAAGGTAAAACCCGGACACTTCTCTTAACTCCTTTCTCAAATTAATTCATCCCTCCATGTAGCAAACGAAGTAAAAAACCTCTTAGATTTGCATCAGTGTATAGAGAATGACATAGAATATACGAAGGTCAGAAATGAACCCACACACCTATGGTCACTTGATTTTTGACAAAGGAGCCAAAACCATGCAATGGAAAAAAGATAGCATTTTCAGCAAATGGTGCTGGTTCAACTGAAGATCAGCATGTGGAAGAATTCAGATCAATCCATTCTTATCACCTGTACAAAGGTTAAGTTCAAGTGGATCAAGGACCTCCACATCAAACCAGATACACTCAAACTAATAGAAGAAAAAGTGGGGAAGCATCTCGAACACATGGGCACTGGAGAAAATTTCCTGAACAAAACACCAATGGCTCTAAGATCAAGAATAGATAAATGGGATCTCATAAAACTACAAAGCTTCTGTAAGGCAAAAGACAAAATAGCAACCAACAGATTGGGAAAAGATCTTCACCAATCCTACAACTGATAGAGGGCTCATATCCAAAATATACAAAGAACTCATGAAGTTAGATGACAGGGAGACAAATGACCCTATTAAAAATGGGGTTCAGAGCTAAACAAAGAATTCACAGCTGAGGAATGCCGAATGACTGAGAAACACCTAAAGAAATGTTCAACATCTTTAGTCATAAGGGAAATGCAAATCAAAACAACTCTGAGATTCCACATCACACCAGTCAGAATGGCTAAGATAAAAAACTCAGGTGACAGCAGATGCTGGCGAGGATGCGGAGAAAGAGGAACACTCCTCCATTGTTGGGGGTATTGCAGACTGGTACAACCATTCTGGAAATCAGTCTGGAGGTTCTTCAGAAAATTGGACATTCCTCTACCTGAGGACCCAGCTATACCTCTCTTGGGCTTATACCCAAAAGATGCTCCAACAAATAACAAAGACACATCCTCCAGTATGTTCATAGCAGCCTTATTTATAATAGCCAGAAGCTGGAAAGAACCCAGATGCCCTTCAACAGAGGAATGGATACAGAAAATATGGTACATCTACACAATGCAATACTACTCAGTTATCAAAAACAATGACTTTATGAAATTCATAGACAAATGAATGGAACTGGAAAATATCATCCTGAGTGAGGTAACCCAATCACAGAAAAACACACATGGTATGTACTCATTGATAAGTGGCTATTATCCCAAATGCTCGAATTACCCTAGATGCACAGAACACATGAAACTCAAGAAGGATGACCAAAATGTGAATGCTTCACTCCTTCTTTAAAAGGGGAACAAGAATACCCTTGGGAGGGAATAGGGAGGCAAAGTTTGGAATAGAGGCTGAAGGAACACCCATTCAGAATTTGCTACACATGTGGCCCATACATATACAGCCACCAAACTAGATAAGATGATAAAGCAAAGAAGTGCAGGCTGATAGGAACTGGATGTAGATTTCTCCTGAGAGACACAGCCAGAATATGGCAAATACATAGGCGAATGGCAGCAGCAAACCACTGAACTGAGAACAGGACCTTCGTTGAAGGAATCAGAGAAAGGACTGAAAGAGCTTGAAGGGACTTGAGACCCCATATGAACAACAATGCCAACCAACGAGAGCTTCCAGGAACTAAGCTACTACCCAAAGTCTATACATGACTGACCCTGGGCTCCAACTGTATAGGTAGCAATGAACAGCCTAGTAAGAGCACCAGTGGAAGGGGAAGCCCTTGGTTCTGCCAACGCTGACTCCCCAGTGAATGTGATTGTTGGGGGGAGGGCAGTAATGGGGGGAGAATAAGAAGGGGAACACCCGTAGAGAAGGGGAGGCAGAGGGGTTAGGGGGATGTTGGCTTGGAAACAGGGAAAGGGAATAGCATTCGAAATATAAATAAGAAATACCCAAGTTAATAAAGATGGAGGAACAAAAAAAAGTACAAAGGGTATCTTTGTCCTCATATCATTGACATTTGTTTGTATATCCCGGAAATGGAGAAAAAGAAAGAAACAAATAAAGGAAGAAAGAGAGAGAGAGAGAGAGAGAGAGAGAGAGAGAGAGAGAGAGAGAGAGAGAGAGACGGAGGGAAGGAGGGAGGGAGGGAGGAAGGAAGGAAGGAAGGAAGGAAGGAAGGAAGGAAGGAAGGAAGGAAGGAAGGAAGGAAAGAAGGAAGGAAGGAAGGAAGGGAAAAGAATGAAAGGAATGCATGGATAAAAGGAGTAAACCTACACTTCATGGGGAAGGGAAAGGTTTAAATGGCCTAAAGCTCTACCCTAACACTAAGGTTTGAATGTAAACATGGAAGATCCTCATTGGTATCCGTTGAATGTACAACTGGATATAGGTAGACTATGTGCTACAATGGAGTTAGAGAACTTGACATAGAAATCCACACATGGCTGGGAGAAGCCTCCTTGGAAAATGTGACAATAGGAAGACTCTACCTCCCATTCTAAATTTCAGCCATTTAGGAACTCTTTCAATTTATCAAAAATAAAACATCTATTTGAGCCAATTTATGTTGAAATATTTTTAATTGTATCTCAAACCTAATGGAGAAAGCTGTGTTGTACATAGCTATGGCAAGTCTTTACACAGACTGGGTTTCATGGCCTCTGTGTCAGCTCAAAATAAAGTTGCAGCTGGTCTCTTTGAAACAGCTCTCTTCTTTTCACAATATGTTATTAGTTAGTGGGGTCTTTCAAGCCAATCACCTTCCTCAGACCAGTAACTTTATTTTTCATTTTTTGACCCTTCTGCTTATTCATCTACTTTTAATGTTATTACTAATTGTTTGATGTTTTTGTTTGAGAATTTATAGATTGTATTCTGATCATATTCAAGCCTTCACAGCCCCCCTAACTTATTATTCCAACTTTCATTCATGTGCAACCAGTAAAAACAAAATAAAACAAAAACCAACAAATAAAATTAAAAGAAATCTTTTCATTGTTATTGTTTATTTAACAACATTGTTATGGTTTTGGTTTTAACCAGTCTAATGCTACCCTTACACTCTTGGGAATGTGGCCACTAGCTGGATCATGGGTGACATATCAGAAGCTACATCCTTAAAAAAAAAATTGACTATTGTCCTTGCCCCATCCATTGCCAATTGCTCCACATCTGGGGTTAGGAACTGATGCCTATCTTCCTTTCCCTGCTGGGCCATTGTCTGTCTTGAGCCTGTTTGAGACTTGTGCATGCTGTTTATTTAGTAGTACATTTATTTATATCTAGCCTTGCTCTAAGCTCTTTCTGACTTTGGACAAGCAAATGTCAGATACCATCAGTGCCTAACAAAGAAAACTGCCACATCAGTGGATTTAGAATTGTTTAGGCTCTGGGGGTGAAAAGACTTCATCAGTCTTCCCACATGCATTTGGACCAGTTCATTCACAGAGAAATTTTTCATTTGTGAGTTTGGGATTCGTCTGTGTTTTTTTTTTAAAGCACATTTCCTCCCATAAAGACATAAAAATTTACAGGCAATTTCAAGGGACTGACACATCTCTGGAGTTGTTTAACAGATAGGCCTCGACCTTTCTTCATAAAAGGCAAAAGAAACTTGTTTTTGAAGATCAGAGTTTATAAAGAAGGAAGAGACTTTTGGAATGTGAAGGACATGTCTTTCTGTTCTAGGAAAAGAGATGGATGGTAAACAATTCATGGGCAGAAGAACAAGTGAAGGGCTCATATTCAGCCTATCTTCATACCTCCAAGTGATGAGAGAAAGGCAAAATACTAAAGCTGTATAAGATGAGAAGAGATATTCTACTTCAGTTAGAGGACTAGGTAAAGCAGTGCAGGTTGAAGCTGAGAGGGCATCCTCTAGGACCTGCTCAGAGTTGGGTTAGTGAGGATGAGTTGCTTTGACTGCTGACCCAGTTGTCACATCACTACACCTATTCATCCAGGCCTAACGTGGAATAGCAGTGTGAGTTTAAAATGGTCTGAAGTGCATGAGAACCTGACACTACATTTACTAATGGTGATGATTTACAGTGTCACGTCTAGTTGTGTTTTAGTCCCTGCAGCTCCATTTATATTCATCTTCTTAGCATAAGATCAGAGAAGAGGTTTGTAACTAGAACTTCAAGGTTTTTTTTTTCCATTTGTCTTTGGTTGGAATTTTTAAAGTGGCTTTTCTCTGAGGAACCTGAGGAGAATGTGCTTTTTATTAAGATTTTTGGGAAATAATTGCATTATTGGAACACAATCTTTTAAGGTCAGCACTTTGGATCCAATTACTAGCGAATGTAATGGATGGTTCCTCTGACTTGTCATTTCTGCTCTGTAGGCACTTAAAATAATCCTCTGTAACTTCTATGGCTAAAGGGGATATTATTGCTGGCAAATATATTTCTGGAATTGGATGTTTCATCCAAACAAAGAACACAAGAAACATGCCCACTGAAAATTAACCTTTCTGTAAAATCAAGAACAAAACAAACAAACAAACAACAACAACAACAACAACAACAACAACAACAACAACAAACTTTGTAGTACCTAGACACCCAGGGTGTTGTAAAATCTATGTGGAAACCTTTGGAAAATTGCCTTTTGGAAAACTATATGGAAATCTATTACCATAAAACATTCCTAAAATGTAAACATATATAAAAATAATTTGAATTGAGTGACTATTTAGTAGGTGACTAAACCCCAATTAGTAACATTGCCCTAAGTAGACATCTTATGACACCAAATAAAATCTCCAGTGCTAAGATTTGGTTACATTTTTTGAATCATTGGTAATACAGGTTGCATTAACCAAACCACCCCCAAAACACCACAGGCTATTGCCAAACAAAGAAAAATTGAATTGGTTCCCAACTACAAGCTTTAACCTGTTGACTAGCATTCAGGATGTTGGAAGATACTTCATCCATTATTGAAGGGGAAAACTCAATGACCTACAACAGTAAGCATGACTGTAAGATATATTGTTCCATTAGTGACATACATGTTTGGGAGTACTCACTTTTTAAGTTGGATTTTTGGCCCACTCTATGAGATAGAACCCATACCTGACATTGCTAAAGTGTCCAAGCATCTGAGAGTAGATAGTTCCTAATCCCAAAGGGAAAGCCTACTACTATTATTTACTATGAACATAGCAATAAATAACTCCTAGTGGTGTACTTCTATATCCATAGGCCAGAGCATCACTCAACTCTCAAAAGATGAGCTTTTCTTAGAGTAGATGATAATTAATATAAACCCACAGGTAGATAATATGCAGCACTTGAGAGACTTTGGATCAATCAGCTATAAATGTGATGTTTTTACCACATGCCCTTGAAGTCTCAGGTATCATCTTTGTGGAACAGGAGGTAGAGAGATTTTAAGAGCCAGAGATGGTCATCCAGGCACAACAGGGTTGATGCACATATGAACTCACAGAAAACTGTGGCAATATGCATAAGATCTACACATGTTAAATCAGACAAATTCCAACACAGAAAAGAGGAAGTGGACACAAAATCCCACCCTAACCAAGAAGCTCTGTACAATTTATATGTGTTGGGAAAGAATAAAAATGTTTTTTCCAGTGGACTCATTTACACAAAAGAGATACCGTGTGTATTTCCTGTGTATATCACCCACACTCGTCTACACAAAAAAGATGCCATATTTTGGGGCACACATTTGTATCATTTATTTTTGTATGGCTAGTTTTATTTTTAGTTAGTTTTGTGTGGTTTTCAGGGATTTCTTTTCTTTCTTTCTTTTTAATAGAGAGAAAGAGCACGAAGTTGCATGAATAGTGAGGTAGAAGGATTTGCTGGATATTGTGGAGGGGACAGAATATGATCAAATTTCATTTTTGAAAATTTTAAATTAGCAATAAACAAAATAACACAGTTAGCTGCAATCTTTGGTTTCACTTTTTTTTTCTCTGAGCCCTCCTTTGAGACCCTACACTTCTTTACTATTATTTTTGTGGATTCTGGCTTGTGGATGTCAGGTTTTCTTCTTGGGATTTGTCATTTCTGCTCTATACTGTATTTGACTAGGGCAAGTGGGTCATGCTAACCCATAGGATTATATGAGCTTAAGGGACTCATCTACACTAATAACTGAATATGAAACAATGAAGACACTCAACTAATTATCACAGTTCAATTTTTATCAAAAAGAAAGAAAGGAACAGAGAGGTATATGAAAGGGTAGATCAATCAATTACAGAAAAAAAATGTTGACACATCGCTCAGTTGTTTTTATAGTTAACCTAAAATGTTGGCTATGGAATAAACACTATGTTGACACAATATTTTTTCTCTTGAATCTGATCTTTTCAGTGAAGGAATACCTCCAAGAGAAATCTCTTCATTGTAAGTCTCAATGATTTATTTATTTAAAATTATTTTATTTTAAAGGGTTTATTCTTTAATGTGTAATGTCAGATATTTGTCGATTTAAATAACATTGAAGGTTAAGTGCTAAGAAAAATTTAACATTTCAGGAAAGCTCTGATTTGTGAGATGCAAAATAATGTTTTTTTCTTCTTACATACCTAATAATTGAAAGTGATGACTATATTCAGTTCTATGTCAAATGGAGTTGAAGGCAAAGGTAAAATGATTTGTTTATCAGATGGATGATTTTAACAATGGGAAAATTTACTGGGTTACCCAGGTAAGCGCTAAGCAATCACAAATGTCTTTAAGACTAGAAAAAGAAAAACAAAGCAGAGGTCCAAGTAATGTTTTATGAGAAAAACTAGACTCACTATCACTAAGCTGTAATCATGAGGGGGAGAAAAATAAGCCATAGACAAGAAAGACAAATTTCTACTAAAATCTTGAAAAGTTAGAGAAACAAATTATTTCCTGGAGCCCTCATAAATAATGAAAGGTCAGGGAACTCCTTGATTTTAGTATAGTGAGATATGTATTTAGAGCTGGAAAAGAAATCAGAGTGTGATTACGGAAGTTAATGGCTCAAGCAAGAATGAGGGGAAAACGTAGAAGAAAGAAGGGAGTGGGTTAACTGAAACAAGGATAAATGAGAAAACCTTATAGAAATGTACTATAGTTCTGTAATTATACTGTAAGCTAATTTAAAGAGGCATGCTTTATTTTTACCTATGAAAAGCAAGAGAATTTTTTATTTTTTTATATTTTAATGTTCTTCAAACAACTTAACGCATACTTACAATGAATTCTCTTTCCTCAATCAATGCCTTCCTTTTCTCATATCATTCTGAGTTTTTTAACCCCATCCTTTTCTACAATTTTCTTTCTAACATTCATGGATTTTCCTTTTGCTTTGTGACCCACTGAGCTTAACCAGGGCTGAGGTACATTTTAAACAGGAGTTCAAACTGAAGTATCTTAAATGGACTATGGTACTCCTACAAGAACAGGGGTATTAAATCTAGATGCTAAAAACAAGGTAAGTACATACTAAGTGGTTATTTAGGATTTCTCCAGAGGCACCCAAATGATACCAGCTGTTAACATTGCTCTTTTTTGTCCATCATAACTAGATAGCAAGAGATTAATATCAGGAGATAACCACACACGTTGGTTACTAGACAGAAAGAATTAATCTTAAATTTGCTAGGAAAGTCCCTCCCCACTGACATTCTTTCATAGAACTTCAGGCTGCTGTGTAGGCTGCTTGGGGAAAATCAAGACTCTGCATGCTACAATATTAGTTTGCCACACAACATAAGACCACTGGTGCAATAATGACATATCTGTTACAGAGGAAACCACTGGCTTCTTGATTAGAGTCCTGCTCCACAGTAAGCATTTTTATGGATGGCACAATAAATCTAGCCAAAAATATCATGTCTGGAAGGATCATAAGGCCTATGGAGGAACTTACTACTGTTATTTTGCTGAAGTGTCATGTCAAACTGTCTTCTAAATATTTATATTCTTACCAATAGATTTGTGCTGGTCTCATCCTTGGTCAGAGAAGCTATTTTTATAGTTTATAATGGTCATTCCAGAGATTTGTAATGGGTCAAAGGGTTGAGAATAATTAAATGTAAGTGCTCAGATGGAGAGGTTACCTCTATCTTCCTCCCCAACACAAATCTTAAGGAGCATCAGTGGAGACAGAGCAGAAAAAAATCTAACAAGCAGAGGATCAGAGAAGATCTGTGAATGCTGCCATGTGGACACAACATAGCTGTTGCACACATGAACTAACAAGCAGCTGTGGTTACCTGCACAAGATCAAGCCATTCAAACATTCAGTAGAGATGGGTGTGACATATATTTGTATGTCAAACTTTCACAGGCTAGAGTCATTTGAGAAAAGGACCATAATTGAGAAAATGTCAAATGCCTCAGTAAGATTGGGCCCAGAGACCTAGTGTAGAACCAAACAGAACCGGCAAAATACAAGCAAGCAAGCAAATGAAAGAAAGAAAAATCAGTGAAATGATTCCTCGTGCTTCCTCTGCTTTACTCATAGATTGGTGGCTTGTCCAATCACTATCAGATCTAGTCATATCAGTCACAGAGACCCACAACCAGACATTATGCAGAGTCAAAATTGGAAGTCTGCATCAGGTTCCTCTCTTGGAACTCCATGAATCCTGCAGAATGAGAGACAAGACTAAAAGAGGCTGAGGAGATGGAGGACATCAGGAGAGCATGGTCCACTGAATCAAATAAACAGGTCTCATATGGATTCACAGAGAATGAAATGGCAAGCTCAGGGCCTGTATGGGTCTTCTTCGTGTCCTCTGTGTGTATGTTATGGCTGTTAGCTTGGTATTTTCATTGGACTCCTAACAGTGGGAATGGAATTGTTTCTGACTCTTTTTTCTGCTCTTTGGACTCATTTCCTCTGGCTGGGTTGCTTTGTCCAGTTTCCATATGAGGATGTTTGCCTTATTTTATAGTATCCTTTTGTTGTTGTTGTTGTTGTTGGTTTTTGTTTTTGTTTTTGTTTTTTTTTTTTTGTTTTTGTTTTTGTTTTTTTTTTGCTTGTGGTCTCCTGGAGGCCTGCAATTTTCTCAAGGGAAACAGCAGAGGGAGTGGATCTTGTGGAGAGGGGAAGTTGGGGGCACTGAAAGAAGTGGAGGGAGAGGAAATTGTGGTCAGGATATATTGCATGAGAGAAGAGTCTCTTTTTAATAAAAACAAAAACTATGAAGAATAAAAGATCAGGCTCTAGGCAAGCCTGTAGAAAAGCTCTAGGCATTTTCTTAATTGGTTATTGAAGATTAAAGACTCAGCCCATGTGGCTGGTGTCACCCCTGGGCTGGTGGTTCTTGTTTTATAAAAAGTAGTCTGAGCAAGCCAGGTTGACTTAGTCTGTAAGCAGACTTCATAGCCTCCACATTAGCTCCTATCTCCTGGTTTCTCCTCAGTTTGGGTTCCTGTTCTGACTTCTTTCAATGATGGGTCATGGTGTGGAAATGTAAGACAAATAAAACCTTTCCTCCCTAAGTTGCTTTTGGTTACGGTGTTTTAACACTAAGACAATTGAAGAGGGCTGTGTTAGTTGATTGAGGACTACTGAGAGTAGATGGATGCTGCTAAAGAAAGAATCATTTTTATTTGTGAGTCTAGCCACTGGTAGCACGCCTGTACCTCAACTGATTGCTCTATATCTCCGTATCTCTAGGCAACTCTAAATGCTTTCCATGAATTATTAATTATTTTTTTGGTTTCAAAAGGGAAACATGGGATTCTGAGGTTCCCGGGGAGAAATACTGTATTTTGAATATGGTAAAAATACATTGTATACATGTATGATTTTCACAAAGAATAAATGAAAATGTTATATAATAGACAGCTAAATAGATTGGATTGTTCCAGCCATCGTGTGGCAAACCAGAAGATCAGTAATAGGAAACTATCACAACAAGCAATAATTATATCCTATTTGTATAAAGCTTGTTTCTTGATGAGTAATTCATATTCCGCTATAGATCTACTGTCACACATTGTCAAATACTGGATACTGAGGTGTACCCAGTATTCTCTATCTCGTGGATTCATAGATGAAGCATTGATACAGGGATAAGTATGGCAGACACAGAGGGAAAGAAGTTTGAACCCAGAACAGTGGAAATAGAAGGGAATGACTATATTATAAACACATGTCAAGTTAAGGCCCTTAGAATTTGCTTATTGATAGAATGGGACACAGGGAACAGACAGATAAAACATGAATTTAATTTTAATGTTTTATTTATTTTATATACATTGCTATTTTTCTAGCATGTATGCCTCAGTACCAGGTGCATACAGCACCCACAGAGGCCAGAAAATGGTAACGGTTCCTTAAGAACTGGAGTTATAAACTGGGCTTGGCTAGCACGAATCAATTACTAATTAAGAAAATGCCTTACAACTGTACCTTGTGGAAGCATTTTAACAATTGAGGTTCTCTCCTTTCACAGAACACTAGTTTGTGTGTTAAGTTGACTTAAGACTAACCAGCACACTATTTTAACCCAGCTTCAGGGATCACACATTCATGAACAGAGGGATCACACATGCATATGTGCACACAGACACATATTTATAGAAAAGAGCATATTGACATATTTATATGGAAACATAACTGGTATGCATGAATAAAAGCAACCAAGCAGTGTGATTAATAAAATGGTGCAAAATGCATAGCAATAACATATAAGTGTAGAGATTTAATGAAGAGGCTACATATACTCAAATATATAGCATGCATATATATGTCAAAGAAATCTCCTAGTTGAAAAATGCAAAATATCTTTGGACTTTGTAAAAATTCTTTTGGTGACCACTGAGAACCACTGCTATTCATACATTAAAAATTCTAGTACTATTTCTTTATCCCTGCACATTGGAATTTTAAACTGAAGGCAGGTGAAAATCCTTGGTGTTCATAGTGATAGTCTGCTATCAGGAAAGGTGAGAGTCATCAGTAGGAAGTCAGCAGCCTTTGTTCCAGGCAGATGGGAAGACCATTCCTTTTCTAGTTGAAGTGCCTTCAAGATAGCTTGACTGGCACCATTTTCTGTCAGGGTATCTCTGCAGCACTTCTCCCAGAAAATAACTCTACCCTCCCTCAGGGTAGAATACAAATCCACTGGCTTGAAGTTTTTAGGCAAATGTCTAGACTCAGAAGTGCCTAATTAACTTTGTTTTCTTGGTATCTCTGTGCCTGGAGGACCAGAAACAGAAGCAATTCTGCAGACCAAAAACTAATTTCCTAGCTTAGTAATTAGAGCTACTGCCGTGGTACCCCACCCCAACAGCCACTGGGCCGGAACAAACTGACGACACAGCAGTCTTAAGAATCCTTGTCCATTGGTTTCTGCAAAGGATAAAATGTAAAATGAAAATGAGAAGCAGATGCACCAGTAAGCATTTCAGCTCTACTAGAAATCAAAGAAATCTGCTTATAAGCATAGAATATTGAATATAATGATGATAGTAAATTACGATAGATGTTAATGACACTTATTTAGTTTATTTTGAAGCTATTCACCGAGTCCCTCCTACATTGTTCTGCTCTTAGTTCTTGGGGATATTGCACTGTAATAAGGGAACAAAGCAGCAAACAGGTACCTAGTGGAAAGATAAATGCTAACATGAAAATCCAAGCAGAGAAGAGAGACATAAAATATCAAAGGCATCGATGTTTTAATAAAAACCAGCAAAATAGAAGCTATGAAATAGCATCCCAGGCATAAGGAAAAAATACCACAGAATCATGAAATTATCCAAAGCAGACAAAGCAGTGTGGTTATAGGAGTAGCTTTGGAGGGATGGTGTATGGGCAAGAAGAACAAGAAGCTGAAAGGTTAGCAAGCAAATGGAAGGTCAGATATGTAAGGCTCACATCCCATGATACTCCATAGTAGGAACTTTGGCTTTTATGCTGAGTAACAGAAGGCAAGTCAGAATACTGAGCAGAGTATAACTTAAGTAGACTTACATTTTTATCATGTGATTATCATATTTGTGCTTAGAAAGCTTATGCCCAGGGAAGGAACAAAAGGAAGGAGAGGAATATAGTGGAACACAGTGTAGCATGTGTCCTTGTGGTATTGAAAGACCCTCAGAAAGAATGGGGATCTTGCAGTATTGTAGGGCATCTTTTGGAAATATACGCAAGAGTGGTGTAGCTGGGTCTTCAGGTAGATTTATTTCCAATTTTCTGAGAAATACCAGATTTATTTCCACAGTGGTTTGATCAGTATGCAATCCTGCCAGTAATGGAGGAGTGTTCCTCATGTGATGTCATCTGAGTTTTAATCTTAGCCATACTGATTGAGGTAAGGGGAAATCTCAGAGTCCTTTTGATTTGCAGTTCCCAGATGACTAAGGATTTTAAACATTTCTGTAAGTGCTTCTCGGCCATTCAAGATTCTTCTGTTGTGAATTCTCTGTTTAGTTCTGTACCCCATTTTAAAAATTGAGTTAGTTGGTTTATTGGTGGTTAGCTTCTTGTGTTCTTTACATATTTTGGCTATTGGCTGTCTATTGGATGTGGGTTAGTGAAGATTTTTTCCAGTTCGTAGGTGGCCTAATTGTGGTATTGACTGTGTCTTTTGCCCTACAGAATCTTTTCAGATTCATAAAGTCCCTTTTATCAATTGTTTCTCTTAGAGCCTGCACCATTGGAGTTCTGTTCAGGAAATTTCTGCTATGCCAATGAGTTGAAGGCTCTTTCCAACCTTCTCTTCTATTTGATTCAGTGTATCTGGTTTTATGTGGAAGTCCTTGAGCCACTTGGACTTGAACTTTATGCAAGGTGATAAATATGGATCCATTCTCATTTTTCTACATACAGACTACCAGTTAGATCAGCAACACTTATTGAAGACGCTTTCTTTTTCCATTGTGTGTTTTTTGGATTATTTGTCAAAGATACAGTGTCTATACACATGGAAGTGTATTCCTGGGTCTTAATTCTATCCCATTGATCAACCTGTCTGTCTCTGTACCAATACTATGTGGTTTTTTTATCACTATTGCTTTTTAGTACAGCTTGAGGTCAAGAATGGTGATTCCCTCACAAGTTCTTTTATTGTTATGAATTGTTTTCACTATGCTGAGTTTTTGTTTGTTCATATGAAATTGAGAATTGGTCTTTCCATGTCTGGGAAGAATTGTGTTGGAATTCCGATGGGGATTGCATGGAATCTGTAGATTGTTTTTGGTAGGATGGCCATTTTTACTATGCTACTCCTATCAATCCAGGAGCTTGGCAGAACTTTCCATCTTTTGGGGTCTTCGTTGATTTTTTTATTAAAAGAGTTAAAAGTCTTGCCATACAGATATTTCAGTTGTGTGGATAGAGTTACAGCAAGATATTTGATAATATTTGTGACTATCATGAAGGGTGTTGTTTTGCTATTTTTTTCTCAGCCCATTGATCATTTGTATAAAGGAAGGGTACTGATTTGTTTGAGTTAAATTTATATCCAGCAACACTGGTGAAGTTGTTTACCAGCTGTAGAAGCTCTCTGGTAGAATTTCTGTGTTCACTTATGTATACTATCATATCATCCACAAATAGTGATACCTTGACTTCTTCTTTTCCAATTTGTATCCCGCTGATCGCTGTTTGTTTTCTTATTGTTCTAGCTAGAACTTTGAATACTATTTTGAATAGATATAGAATGGGAAACCTTGGTTTGTCCCTGATTTTACTGGGATGGCTTCAAGTATCTCTCTATTTAATACATTATTGGTTGGTGGTTTGCTGTATATTTTATTTATTATGTTTAAGTTTGGGCCTTGTATTCTTGAACTTGCCAATACTTTTAACATGAAGGGGTGTTGTATTTTTGTCAAGTGCTTTTTCAGCATCTAATGAGATGATCGTGTGATTTGTTTCTTTCACTTTGCTTATATAGTGGATTGTGTTAGTGGATTTTCATATATTGAACCATCTCTGAATCCCTGAGTTGAAGCCTACTTGATTGTGGTGAGTGATGGTTTTGATGTGGTTTTAGATTTGATTTGCTAGGATTTTATTGTTTTCTTGCATTTATATTCATTAGTGAGATTGGTCTGAAGTTCTCTTTTGTTGAGTCTTAGTGTGGTTTAAGTATCAGAGTAACTGTGTCTTCATAGAATGAATTAGTGTTCCTTTTGTTTCTATATGCCCCACTATGTTCTTAGAAGCCTTATTTGTAATAGCCAGAAGTTGGAAATAACCCAGATGTCCCTCAAATGAAGAATGGCTACACAAAATGTGGTTCATTTACACAATTGAATACTATTCAGCTATTAATAATTAGGATCTCATGAGTTTTACTGGCAAATGGATGTTATTAGAAAATATCATCCTGAGTGAACTAACCCAGACCCAAAAGGATATGCGTGGTATGTACTCACTGATAAGTGGATATTAGCCAAAAAGTACAGAATACCTAGGATACAACCCACAGAGCTTGAGAAGTTTAGCAAGCAGAAAAGCCCAAGTGAGGATGCTTCAATCCTACTTAGAAGGGGTAAGAAAATAATCATAAGAGGCAGAGAGTGGGAGTGAACTGGGTTGAAAGCAGGGAGCCAGAGGAGAAAGGGGGAACATGATCAAGTACGGGAGACAACAGGAGAGAAGCCCAGTGGGCCAAGAAAATAAATGGAAAAATGGAAATAAGAAGCATGTAGGAGGGTTGGGATGTGGGCTGACCTCCTAGAAAGTACCAGAGACCTGGGAGGTGAGAGACTTTCAGGGCTCAATGAGAGTGACCATAGATGAAATGCCCAATAGTGCAGAGAGGGGACTCAAAGAATCCACCTCCAGGAGATAGATGGGGCCTCAAGTGGAAAAATGGTGTTACCAACTCACAGTCAAACTTTCTGACCCAGAATTGCTCTTGTCTAAAAGGACTATAGGGACAAAAATAGAGAAGAAACTGGGGAAAGGGGGTCCAGTGACTGGCCGAATCTATAATCTATCTCATGGAAATGCATGAAAGCCTGACTCTACTACTGTTGCTATGCTGTGCTTACATACAGGAGCCTAGCAGACTGTCCTCTGAGAAGTTATACCAGCATCTGATTGAGAAAGATGCAAATACTCACAGCCAACCATTAGACCGAAGTCAAGAATGCCTATGGAAGAAGCTGAAGAGAAGAGAGACCCCATAGGAAAACCAGCAGTATCAACTAACCCAGGGAGACCCCTAGAAGCTCGCAGACACTGAGCCACCAACCAGACAATAAACAGAAGTTGTTCCAAGGTCCCTGATGCATATATAGCAGAGGACTGCCTGGTCAAGCCTCAGTGCGAGAAGAGGAACCTAATCCTGAAGAGACTTGAAGTCCTAGGGAGGAGGGGAAGTTTGGTGGGTGTCTCTGAGAGGTGAGAGGGGGAATAGGATAAGGAACTGTGGGAAGGTGGATGTGGAGTGGGGAATGTTAGATTGTAAATAAATGAAATAATTATAATAAAATAAAATAAAATAAAATAAAAAGAAAGGAGATGAGTTGGGTTTGTTCCAAGATTCCAGGAGTGATATGTTTGTTCTTCGCTTGAATGAGACAGGTGGCAATTAGGATCATAGGAGATAACTAAATTGCATATAGATTTTCAGGTAGATTAACTGGTGCAGTGTGTAAGGCTTCGATAAAATAGAGATAAACTTTAAAAGTAGAAATGTGGATGTTTCATTTATTTATTTATTTTTTTCTTTTTACCTTTTTTTTCTTAGCATTTTTTTATCTTTATTAATTTAGTATTTCTTATTTACATTTTGATTGTTATTCCTTCCTGGTTTCCGGACCAACATCCCCTAGCCCTCCCCTCCCTTTCTCTATGAGTGTTCCTGCCCCATCCTCCCCCATTACCGCCCTCGCCCCTAACAATCACGCTCACTGGGGATTCAGTCTTGGCAAGACCAAGGGCTTCCCCTTCCACTGGTGTTCTTATTAGGCTATTCATTGCTACCTATGCAGTTGGAGCCCAGGGTCAGTCCATGTATAGACTTTGGGTAGTAGCTTAGTCCCTGGAAGCTCTGGTTGGTTGGCATTTTTGTTCATATGGGGTCTCAAACCCCTTCAGTTCTTTCAGTCCTTTCTCAGATTCCTTCAACGAAGGTCCCATTCTCGGTTCAGTGGATTGCTGCTGGCATTCGCCTATGTATTTGCTGTATTATGGGTGTGTCTCTCAGGAGAGATCTACATCCGGTTCCTGTCAACCTGCACTTCTTTGCTTCATCCATCTTATCTAGTTTGGTGGCTGTATATGTATGGGCCACATGTGGGGCAGGCTCTGAATGGGTGTTCCTTCTGCCTCTGTTCTAAACTTTGCCTCCCTATTCCCTCCCAAGGGTATTCTTGTTCTCCTTTAAAGAAGGAGTGAAGCATTCGCATTTTGGTCATCCTTCTTGAGTTCCATGTGTTCTGTGCATCTAGGGTAATTGGAGCATTTGGGCTAATATTCACTTATCAATGAGTGCATACCATGTGTGTTTTTCTGTGATTGGGTTACCTCACTCAGGATGATATTTTCCAGTTCTATCCATTTGCCTATGATCTTCATGAAGTGATTGTTTTTGATAGCTGGGTAATATTCAATTGTGTAGATGTACCACATTTTCTGTATTCATTCCTCTGTTGAAGGGCATCCGGGTTCTTTCCAGCTTCTGGCTATTATAAAGAAGGCTTCTATGAACATAGTGGAGCATGTGTCTTTGTTATATGTTGGGGCATCTTTTGGCTATATGCCCAAGAGAGTTATGTTTCATTGATTAAATGAGAGTTCTACAGGATATGCTCTAGAGAAATTATAAAGCAGGCTTTGTTTTGGACATTTAAAGAAAAAGAAAATGCCAAGTAGGAGGTAGCACAAGTGATGCACAGTTCAATGGAGAAGGTCAAGCTGGAGGAAGATCTGTGATTCATACACATAGAGGTAATGATGACAAGTAACTAGGTTCTATGTTCAGTCTGCTTAAGTTAGGCTCAAACTACAGAGTGTCAGGCTATTGCCACAGTATTTAAGATCTGAACAAATTAAGAACCTGAAAAATAATATAAGGCAAATAGTCAGTGTCTTCAAAAAATTAATGACATCTTGAAAGAGAAATGAAATTATTCATTAAATCAGTTAAAAAACCTAACATTCAATATGTAGATGGTATTTAGAACCTGAAGACAGTAAAATATTTTTAGGAACAATAAGAGACTTTTTTTAATGTGCTGGTATCTAGGGATCTATGCAAATAGTATAGATTTTGTTGTATTTTTGAAAATAATATAAACATATATGTGCATTTATGTATATATGTAAATGCAAATACATAGAAATTATGCAGACTGTATATTTGGTTAACTGAAAAATAAAAGCAATGCAAATATGGTGATAATATGGCTTAAATAGTCTTTTAAAATATTTCCAAATATTTGTGTGACAGACTCAGAGACAGATAGATCTCTGATAGTTAGACAGACAGAGAAACAAGGTGGATTACTGTACATTAATATACATTCTCTACCTCAGACAAAGTCTTGTTTCCTATAGCAGGGAAGTCTACATCAGAACTTTTAAATTTCCCAAAGAAAGACTCCTATGGTGGGAACCAAAAACTCTTTCAATGTCTAGATTATACCACCCCCTGTGATAGGCCAAATAAACCCTAATTCCAAGTGAGATTTAAAAAACCATAGGAACGTAGGAAAGTCACAACATTCAGGCCAGTCTCGGCCATCACACCTTCCCATTTGGGGAGTCTGTTTCTTCATGAGTATCTCTCCTTCATTCCCTCCCTGTTTCTCTCCTTCCCTCCTTCCTCTTGCCCACTCCATATACTCTATGGACATATGTATGTTTAATTTTGCATCAATAAAAATTGGCCTGACCAAGTGCTGAGACTTCACTTTTCCTGCTTTTCAAATAAACAAGGAGAAAAAAAACGAATTAAGTGCTGCAAGTTTAGATGACTTAATCCTCACAGCAAATCTTACAGCTATAAAGGATGGCTCCCCAGGGCATAGAAGCCTTCTAACCCACTTCTTCTACTTTATTGTATGTAGATTTCTACGACAGTAAAGTCCATTCCAACATGTAACCTACTTGTAAGCAGGTGTTTTAATTTGTTTGTTTCTGGATGCCTACCAGGTAGGGGTACCCTATTTTAAGTTGCTCAATAAATATTCAAAAGTTTCAAAAGAAGCAAAAACACTATTCAAGAGAATAGAGACATTTGTAGGCGCTTTGCACACCACCTACTGATTTGCAGTACTTTCAGGCATAGTATTAGGTAGAATGCAGACCGCTGTGGCATATTTTATACCATTTATTTGTACCATTCATGTACAGCATTTCCAATGCTACAGTATAACCTCCATTATTTTTGTGCTTTAAGTAAGTGATTAACCAAATTCATACAGCTAGAGACAGATGGAAAGAAGTTCAGCATGTTTTGATGTCTTGGTTTTTTTTTCCACTTTTACATCTTAAATAGTTCTGATAATACCCTGCCCTTTTGCAAATTCAATTCAGAAAGTCCTTCTTTAGAACCAGTGCTTAGATATGGGAGTGATTCTAAAGAAATCCTTTAATGCCACATAATATTACTTCCTATAAATTTCACACTGATTCTTTCTTGTTATGAAGTCTCTGCTGCAGGTTATGCTATGTGTTGGGAGTCAGGAAGCACCACATAAACCAAATGAACAGGCTTTTTAGAAAACCCATGTTCTGGAGTTCTGAAGGTAAGATGTTGGCAGTACTACCTCTGGTTCACAAGACAAAGGATTATCAGCTGGCCTTTAAGCTGATCGGTCTTAAGTGAGATAACAGAGCATGAGCTATGAAAATTACTTCTAGGAAGTAGAATCTGAGAACCTGAACTTAATTTCACCTTATGAATGAAATGGAGACCAAGTACACAATGGCTACAGTTATGTTAAGAGCAGGCCTCAACACTACATGGACAGTGTAAGTGAATGATACGCAGTAAGCTACAATGGTCTGCAGTCTGTCCAATAATGCTGGAGGATCAGAAACAGAGAAATTATTTGACCATTATCATCAGTCTGGTTGAGATCCTCTAGCATATGTCCTAGTTTAAAAATAGTTGTTTTCATGACATAGACTAGACAGGTCTACAAAGGGCAGAAAAGAGAGGTCAACTGCCTCTTAAAAGGTTGATTCTGCAGAACAGAAATGCCAACACAACCAGAAATACAGACTCTTCTGGGCAGTGCTTAGTATAGTATTTTCAGAACACAGTGCAAAGCATGAGGGTCTTTGTCCAAAATGTAGAAAAGGGGTGTCATTTAAAGTGTTAAAATGGAGACACTTTGTATTATGCAGTTTCTTTCTCATATTCTCTAAGTGTTTTTCCCTATTGTTTAAGGTCATTATAAGGAAAAATGATTAAAAACTAGCAATATGAAATGTTCTATTTAATTTCAAAAGTGGTAGTTTAAATGCAAATATCAGAGCACTTATTTCATATCCAGATTCATAACGTTATATAATTTGCTTTCTTGAATGCCTCTGTCATGTAATCTGCAGAGGCAAACATAAGGAAGATTGAAAAATGCTTTAAGTAGCCTGGTCTTATGGCAGGTGCCAGGTCTCAAGATGCAGGCTGCAAAGGCAGGCCAGTATGGAGTGAGACAATATTTCAAATCAAAAGAAAACACAATTCTGAAAACTGAAATATAATTCCTTACAACCCAAAGCTGAAGTGGTCCCAAAGAAATTTTCTGAGTCACAAAAAATACTCATGATCTGAGGTGCAGGAATACTTACTTGCACATATTCCAAAAGCCCATGCCTGTGTCCGGGGTCTTGCTCCCCAGATGAGGCATTATTTTGTTCTTCAGATTCCCAAACTGTTAATTTCCTACTCTCCTTCAGTCAGCTTGAGACTGAGTTGTGGTTTTCTAGTGGAGGCCAAGTTTAAAAGAAGTTGAATCAAACATGTCTTCTTTCCACAGATCTACTGCTCCAAACTATAGTTAAACCAGCAAATCCTAAGGATGTTGACACTAACAGTCTAGGTCTTATCACCTACACTATGCATAATGTTGATATTTAAGGTAAGTAACCACTGGGTCACCCATCAACAAATTCTGTCAGTCCAGGGTTGTAATAGAAGGGAAACAATGATGTTATGGTTATCCAGTAGGATGTTGCCCGTGGCAGCACTCAGGCCCTTGCCAAGAGGAGTTCATAGTACACCTACGGTTAGAGAGCAGAGCTCTAAAATCCGTTTTTGGGCGAATCTGAAGAAGGGAAGTTTGTGGAGTAGGCTTCAGTCCCTCCATGGTCTATTGTCTCACCAATTTCATTTAGAAAACACTAAGTCAAAGGCAAAAGTGTTATAAATTTATAGTACCCATTAATATACTACCCATTCATGACAGAACCATTTTCTTTAATCTCACTGGAAGATGAAGCTTACAATAGGGTCATATTAATAATCCAACAAAGTCCAACTAAATTAAATGGTCCAAAAAAGGCAATTGTGACAGCATGGAAAGCAGAAGCTATTGTTCACCTAATTTCAAACTGTTACTCACCGCTAGATCATGCAATGCTCAGTTGTATGTAAGTTAATGTGGACAATAAAATCCTGTATTTACAGACATTACCTCAAAGTTTTATTGGTTTAAGGAGTCATTCTGACTGATAAAAATATTTGAAACATGAGAGTTATATAATTTTGTGTTCAGGCTTTCTCAAATATTTCCTATAAAAGAATTGAAAATCATGAATTCCCACCTTCTCCATTAAGTTAGGGTACCTATTTCTATGATGCAACATTATGATCAACAGCAAGTTGAGGTTGGAAAGGATTTACTTAGCTTATACTTCCACATCATATTCCCTCATTGAAAGAATTTAGCATAAGAACACAAACAGGAAAGCTAGATGCAGGAGCCACAAAGGAGTGTTGCTTATTGGCTTGCTCGTCATGCCTTGCTCTGTTTTCCTTATAAAATCCAGAACATCAGCCCATGAATGGCGCCACTCGCTGTGGGCTTGACTTCCCCCATTACTCACTAATTTAAAAGATGCCTTCCAGCTGGATCTTATGGAGACTTTTTTTTTCAATTGGAGTTCCCACCTTTCAGATCACCCCAGCTTATGTGTATCTGACAAATGAGCCAAGACCCCTACCCTGGGAGTACATTGGAAGGTGGAATTTCCTGACCATCTCTGACTTATCACTGTTCTGTGACGATGGGGAGCATGGCAGCATGAAGGCAGGCATGGTTTAGGAGAAGGAGGTGAGAGTTCTACACTTGGCTCTTCAGGCAACAGAATCAGAGACACTGGGCTTGGCTTAGCCACCACTGGTGCTGGTGACATACTTTCTCCAAAAAGGCCACATGTCATAACCCTTTGAAATGAACAGAATTTTAATCTATCAGCCTATAGGGACCATTCTTCAAATCACCACAATCTCCCACAAGCAGACATCTGTTGTATTCCTCATTCTCTAGATCACTTCAAATCTTTATGTGACTCTTTTATGTTTTGTCATTTTGTACCCCATCTCTAACATAACTGTAGCATTTAACAATGCATATTCATATGTATCATGGATCACATATTTGTGTTAGAATGGTTCGCTGTTCATTGAATATTCCATTTTTAGATAAACAGTATTTTGTGTTTTATCCTGTTGGAATGCTGTATCTTGTACAGCTTCCAAGCAGTTTATATGGTGCATCCCAGATAAGACTGAATGACTTCCTCTTCTCAGTGATTTATACTTTCTTTAAATGTTATTGCCCATTTATTTGGGCTTTTATATGAAGATGTGTATATGTATGTATGTAAGGAGAATAAAACACAACACCAAACAGCCAAGCTATGTAAGAATATCAGAACTTTTTCACTTTATTGAAATGGCCTCATAGTTTTCTCTTCTAAATAACTGCATAGTTGCTTTTTCTAGCATCAATAGTGTATCAAGAGTAGTAACAAACTGTTAGAAAAAAAAGTAATTTCTCTGCTTGTATTACTGCGAAATAAGGTAGTTTAATTCATGGATCTATCTAGCAAATTTTTCAGTAGCTTTTCATTCACTTGTTCCTGAGATTTCCATGGAGAAATGACTCTACTAGTTGCAAGAGGATATAAGCAAATGTCAGCTATAGACTTGTGCTTGAACTCTTTGAATGGGATTAGAGAGTCTTTATCTCAAGGATGGAGAAAAGCCAACTTCATACTACTTCCTAAATTATTTATCATCATAAAAACAGAAATTGAAGAATAAAACTTACAGACCTTAAAAAGAATTTTAAAGTTTAACATTTAATAATTTAACCACGAAAGTTCAACTTAGTATAAATGTGCTTTTCTTTACTCAACACTGATTTTTCTTAATATTAAGTCATAATGTCCCATCACTTCTGGGGCCTTATAAAGTAGTCAACACACATATTAACATAACTCACAATAAATATGACAGATTATCACACTATGTGGGAGGATCGCAGAGAAGGACCTGTATCATTACAAATGTCCAAAATTAGTGGAAAGTTCAGATGGTTATGAAGCAATCTCCAAGAAAGTCTGTTCACCCAGCACCCTGCTGGCATAGCATCATGACTTCTGATTTGACTCTCTTCTGCTGTACCTGGAAGCATCAGTTCACCAAATCCCTACAGTTATCATTAGAAGGATACAAATAGCAGACATACATTTGCCTACCTTTACTTGTCTGGTTAGCTTGACTAATAGCATGAAGAAAATAAGACAAATTGTTATTAATGCATCACTATGTTCCAAGGCACAGCATTCAGTCTGTAAAGCATTGTATCTAACCTCCACGAGGTTGGTAACAGAATAAATCATAAGCTTCTAAGAGTTATAGGTTGATTTCTATGAAAGTTAATCTTTTTTGTTTTGTTTTATTAAACACAGTGAGGCAAAAGAAGGATATGGTTTGGTTCAATCATTAAGAACTTCATTAAACCAAGCTACTAAAAACGGCCGAAGAGTAAGGTGAAGTACTCCAACAGTATTCATGATATGCCACAGTCACAGGAATGAGATTGATTTTATGCTACTGCAGCTGCTTAGTTGATGGTCTTTCTGACTGTTGTACAGTTATGAGAGCCAACTAATTCTATGTCCACTAAGCCAGTTTGCCATCCATGTTGTTAACCCAAAACTCAGGACCTCCAAATAGCTGGTAAGCAAGCCCAGTACTTATTTAACCCCTGTCAGGCACCTGTTACGCTTTGTAACATAGAAAGTGCACAGACTTTTATTGTATGATAAGGATCCCAGAGTGGAAGGGGTCCTACAACACCATCTTTCCTGGTGATGACTAAATTCAATAACTAATTATTTGAGGCAGATTGACTGTTACCCCTTCTGAGTGCTTCCAATGTCACAATTCCCATACTTTCCTTATAAGTTTTGCAATGTTCCTGCAAAGAAAAACTAGAAAAACTTTTATTAGTAGACGTTAAGACATATTCATTTGTCCCTAGATTTATGAGTATGACATCCTACCCAAATTTGATCCACAGATATTTTTGATTTTGTTGCTTGCAAGAGAATGTATTTCAACTCTTTTTATAAATGTCAGAAGGTTTCACATACCCACTTGCATGCATATGTATATATTTAGAGATGGATGGATAGATTCAAATTTTAGCATCTCTTAAATAAGTTTTTGGATAAATTCAAGTAAGTTTAAGAATCTTGACAGATGGAATTTACATTCCTGGATGGCAATCAACTCTTCAGAACTAAAGGGTACATTCTACTTTAGCCTGAGGAAGGTTCCTCCTCAACACAACTCTCTTGTCCTGGTGCTGAGACAGTATCAAGTGTCATGTTAAGGTAACATCATGCTAGGACACCTTTTGTCTTATAATAAATATATTGTGGATTCATATATAAATAATGTGTATATTATATAATGTGTATGTATCGTACCTATGATAAATAACATACTTGGATGCTAGTAACACTAGTATTTATTCTATGACATGGCTTAAGAACTTATATTGTACCAGCTATGGACTATGAAGGAAAGGTCCTGATCCTGTAAGAATAATACATACATTCAGGATCCTTATTTCTATCACCAATGATATGCAAAGCTCACTAAAGGAACACAGAACTATTGCTTAAAATGGGAGAATTGGAGGCTTCACAGAAGAGGTGATATTTCAATAAGACCATTGAATAAGATGAGAAAGAACATTTTGTGTACACAAAAGGTTAAATATAGAGACAAATTTGGAACCAGTTATTCACTGTTCTTTTGTAGAACAATGAAGGAAATATTGAACAGTGATGTGTTGCCATCCGATGTCTTGTTTAACAAGTTGTGAATCACTATTAGTAATTATCAGAGTAATTATTTTTACTAATTGCTGAAATTCCTATGATTGAATATGAATTGAATATATCTTACTGTGGTGTCCAAGGATTGATTTTCCCCTAAATGTTATTTTGTGCTTAAAGGTATTCATTTAAATAAACTTCCTTCAACATAATCTAATTTTATTTAACATTTTTCAGGGTATACCTACTTTTAGTGCTTTAAATATTGTTGAGTACCCTCTGTTCTGTGTAACAAAAAGTCTCATTGGTTTTCCTATGTTATGGTCCTAATGTCTCAGATTATAGTTTTAGTAATCTTTGGCCACAGTGTGAAATCCAGGAAAATTTAAGTTCCCTAGAGTAGACTTATTATGAATGGAAAAGACTGAGTAGTGTGCTTGGCACTAACAGAAAATTAATGTTGGTTCTAGAATATTTATGGTACAAATGCACCTCTTCTCCAATAACATTCAGATCTAAATGATCTCTTAAATCATATCACCCCAGCCCTTTGACTAAGGTCAACTGTCTAAATCATCTCTATTATCTTTTGACTCGGCTTAGTAACATTTCAGAGAACCCTTATTTTATGGATTTATTAAATTCATTAACAGCAAGTGAGAAATGCCAGGTATTGTGGAAACATATAACCAAAGATGACCTGTGTGAGAAAGTTTCAGAAAGACTTTAAAAAGAAACAGTGATACTGAGAAGAAGCCATATGGATCAGTGCTTTCAAAATTAAGACAGAGAGAAAAGTATTCCAATCAGAAAGAACTATATCAGAACCCTGGTTTAAAAGAGAAATCAACACTTCCATAGATTTTTTTTAATCATTAAATGAAATCTTCCAAAAACAGTTCATGGGAGTAGCTAAAATCAGGACTAGAGCATACATAAATGACTTTTAAGAACCAATGAGGTTTGACTGTGTGAGCAGTGTTATTTTTTATGTGCTATACTAATAGTTGAAGGATCATTAGTAGAGTAACTGCATATAGTAATTCTGCCAGTCCCCTTCAGACAAAAATAAAAAAAATTAAAAATTAAAAAATTAAAAAAAAATAAAGAACCAATGAGGAATAAATAAACATGACAAAAGAATTTAAGTATGTCATAGCTCCAATTGTGTTCTATTGCTAGCATATGTTTTTATACTTTATATTTGGAACTTTTTAATTGCTGTGATAAATTATTATGACTAAGGAAACTTGTGGAAGAGTTTGTAGGGGGACTACAGTTCAGAGGGTGAGTCGAGTCAATAACTACCGTGGTGGGGAATGTGGCACTATGCTGATAGACATAATATGCTGCTGGAACAGAAAATAAGAGTTTATATATTATTCACAGAGGAGAGAAAGAGAGAGAGAGAGAGAGAGAGAGAGAGAGAGAGAGAGAGAGAACTGTAAGCAAGTGTTCAACTAAATGCTTTCATTGATTAAACATTGCCATGATTATAATGTCTCATCACAGGAATAGAAAACTGATTTAAGCAGACATATTGACTCAATGTGCTATATATTATATCAAGAATAATTGGAATTGGAGAAATGGTTCAGATGAGTCTTTCATAGGATCAGAGTTCAAATCCCAGTACTGACATTTAGGCATTAACAACCACCTAAAACTCTAATGCCAGGAGATGGGAAACCCTCTTATGAACTCTGTACGCACACTTGAGATAGGTATGCTATGATCCCCAAAGGAAAGCCTAATATTATTCTGCTAAATGAACATATCAATGAAATGATTCCTAAAGATACAACAGTATATTCATATCATGACTGATAAGTACATCAGTCTTCCTTCATCAAATATTCTTTGAATAGAATAATTAACATAGAGTTCTGCAAGTATACAATATAGAATAAGAGATTTGAGAATGTTCATCCTAAAATAGGGTGTATTAATCATACTCCTCCAGAGGCTTAGGGATCTATGTGGATGAAGAGGGAGAAAATTTATACAGAGCAATAGATGATAGAAGACTCTGAGGAAACAGTGGCATCTGGACACAACAGGGCAAATAACATGTAGGAACTGACAAAGATTTGGCAATACACACAAGACCTACACAAATTCTAACTAGATAAAACCCCAACATGAAGAAGGGAAAGGGAACACAAATCCTAAGCAAACCAAGAAATTATTAGCAATTGATACCTGCTGGGAAAGTCTAAACCACTTTTCTTTAATGGACTGTCAGTGGGTGAATCACCTACACTCTATTACAGGCCCCATGCATTCAATGTACAATAAATTCTATAGTTTGTGAGTATGTTACTGTGTGTGTGTGTGTGTGTGCATGTGTGTGTGTGTGTGTGTGTGTGTGTGTGTGTGTGTGTGTGTGTGTGTGTGTGTGTGTGTGTGTGTCTTTATTTTGGTAATTTTTGTCTGATTGCTGTTTGGTTGTTTAACCTCTGTTTTCTGTTTTGTGGTTTTATTTTGAGGGATAAACAACATAAGTCTGGGTTAATATGGATAATCTGGGAGGACTTGGGAAAACAAGAAAGAATATAACTCAGGCATATCATACGTAAAATATGTGAATATAGATAAAACTTTTCCACGCTATTAAGAATTAATCTAGAGTCACATTTATGATAGGTAAGCACTCTATTCCTGAACTGTCCCATCATCCCTCCTGGCTTTATAGAATTTATTTTGTGGCAGAATCACTAAGGCCTGATTAGCCTTGAACTCATTCTGTAGCCCAGACAGGCTTGGAACATTTAACCCTCTTACCTGAATATCCTTATAGTTTTCATTACAAGCTTATACCAGCAGCCACACTTTGCTTTTTTAAATTGTCTTTGTAATTTATTTTAGTTACAGGCATGAAAGGCTAATGCAAAAAAAAATTGTTACCAAAGAAAGAGAGGTTGGTGTTATGTCTAAACCTGACCATGTGTATCTTAGACCTTCATAACTGCCTTTGGTGAAGAATTTGGGAGGTTTTAAGATATTTGAAGATGCCAGATAGGAAAGCCTGGATTAGTATATACTTAATGGGTGATTTGGTTGGGAATTCAAAAGATTAAAATACCAATTAAAATGTGGAAAATAAAGATTGTGCTCATGATGGGAATTCAAAATGTACTGTGAGTTAGACTGATGGTCATCAAGGTGACATTAGGGTCAAGCATTCATGTTTGTCCATATCACAGAAGATTAAGCTTAAAGATGATTTAAAGGAGAAAATTTTAAGACAGAAACTATTCAAGATCACTATGGCTATTGTTGGTTGTTTTGGCTAAGATCACAGTAAGAATTAAATGTAAAATGAGAAATAGAATGACTTGAAAATAGGCAGTACAGTCAACAAAGAAGAGTGTTGAAATTATAAATAAGGAAAGTCACATTGTTCAAGAAATTTGGGCTGTTAGCAAGAAGTCAAGCTGCTGAAGACTCATTTTTGACTCATAGAAGATAGAGAAATCAAGTTGCCAATGCCAACTGTGGATGCTTCATTCACTCTGGCTATCTTTTTATAGTGCTAGAAAGTGCTATACATACTAACATAGGAGAGAGTAGTCATCAATTATCAATCTGTGATTTCAACAAGTTATAATAATGACTAGATTAACCAGGCATACCCACCAGTGCATTTGTCAGGTGAATGTCATGAGAGTAACCAGCTACACTTTCAGTTCATGTGATGCTCTACAAGATGAAACTCCTGACAATACTATCATTGCCAAGAACCTATAGCTAGGTAGATAATAGTCCCTGAGGCAAGCCTTAACCAACATTGTCTGCTAAATGGACAGGGTCCTAGGTGGAAGAACTAGGGATGAGAAAATAAAGAAGGCAGAAAGCTTGGAATTGCTAACTTGCACTAGCTGATGACTTTTTCCAAAAATGTGTTCAGAAGTTCAGCATCTTATGTACAGTTTTCCTGAAAGAAAAAGTAGTACAGTGTCAGCAAAAACTATCATACAATCTAGCAAAGTCAGCAGGAAGCTAATCAAGCAATGTTGCACAAGGAGAAGCAGGATATCCCCAATGCATCAGAGAATAGGAACACAGCAGCATTATAACTTGTTAAATCCAGTTTCTTTAGGGAGAAAAGCCAAGTTCCCAGGAGTGGACACCCTAACTTCTCCAAGGTCCAGGCCTTGCCCCAGTATAAACCTTAACAAATCTGTTCCTGGGAGGAAACAGATAACTATGCTCTTTTAGTTCTTTCTTCAGGGTCTTTAAGAAAGCCTTGAATTAGCCTAGCTTCCAATACATCTTTCAATGCTCATAGGAAAATATTATCCCTACAGGAGATAGCGATTAACATAGGAGAACCCCAACTACTTACGGTGCAGAGGACAAAAGACTGTGAAAGGCTCAGGCTTAATTGAGAAACCTATGCCACACCTCTTTCTTCAAAGATTCAGGGATTACTGTAGAAGAGAATGCAGAAAGATTATAAGAGACAAAGTGGTGGGTGATTACAGGAAAGCAGTGGTTTCTGGGTATAACAGGACAGTTTCACATATGAACTCACTGTGGTAGTGACACCAGGCATAAGATCTGTGCAAACTCAAGGCAGACAAAATTATAGCAAATGTAAAGATGGTAAGCAATGGTTACCACAGTAACTGAGGAGCTACTGGCAGCTGATAGCTGCTGGGAGAGAAGTTTTCTTAAATGATGTGACCCCTTATGGGTGGTTAAGTTTGGGGGTGGAGAAAACACCAAATAGTATATCAATGGCACTAATTGGGTGATTTTTTTAAAGGTCAGAGACTTTGATAAAAGGAAAAGGGAATATGTATTTGCAAAGAGTCTGTGAAGGAGAATGGATGTAATCAGAATTCATACTGATTATGAAATTCTGAGAGCAAGAAAAGCCAAAATACATGTGAATCATCATAACCCAATTCTTCCACCACAGCAAGCCCTGAACACAACAGGAAGCTGACCTAAAATCCTATCTCATGAAGATAATAGAGTCTTTTAAGACAGATATGAATAACTCGGTGAAAGAAAATACAGGAAAACACAGGTAAATAGGTAGAAGCCCTTAAAGAGGAAACAAATAAATCCTTTAAAGAAATATAGGTAAACACTATCAAACAGGTGAAGGAATTGAATAAACCAGTCCAAGAGCTAAAAATGGAAGCAGAAACAATAAAGAAGACACAAATGGAGACAAACCTGGAAATGGTCATAAATTACAGATGTAAGTATCAAGAACAGAATACAAGAGATAGAAGAGAGAATCTCAGGTGTAGAAGATATCATAGAAGAGGTTGGCACAATTGTCAAAGAAAATTCAAACATAATTCAAACATAAAATATTCCTAACCCAAAACATCCAGAAAATTCAGGACACAATGAAAAGCCCAAATCTAGGAATAGTTAGAACAGAGGAGAACAAAGATTCCCAGCTCAAAGGACCTGGAAATGTCTTCAACAAAATCATAGAAGCAAACATCCACAATCTAATGAAAAAGATGACCATAAAGATACAAGAAGCCTATAGAATACTAAACAAGTGGGACCAGGAAAGAAAATCCTCTCATTGCCTAACAATTAAAACACTAAATGCACAGAACATAAGAAGAATTTTAAAAGCTGCAAGGAAAAAGAGCCAAGTAACATACAAAGGTAGACCTATCAGAATTATACAGGACTTCGCAACAGAAACATACATGTGGAAACCAAAGAACAATCTACCCAATAATATCTTATTCAAAGAAGAAATAAAGAAAGAAAATAAAGACTTCCTGGAATTTAATGAAAATGATGACACATCATACCCAAACTTATGGGAACCAGTGAAAGCAGTGCTAAGAGGAAAAATCATAACACTATGTGCCCTGGTACAGACACTGGAGAGATCTTACATTAGCGACTTACTAGCACACCAGAGAGCTCTTGAACAAAAATAAGCAAGCATACCCAAGAGGAGTAGAAAGGAGGAAATAATCAAACTCAGCAATCAACCATATAGAAACAAGAGAAAAATACTAAGAATCAACCAAACCAAAAGCTGTTCTTTGAGAGAATGAATAAGATAGATAAACCCCTAGCCAAACTAACTAAAGTGTCCAGAGATAGTATCCAAATTAACAAAATCAGAAATAAAATGGGAGACATAACAACAGAAATGGAGAAATTTTCAAAAATCATCAGATCCTACTACAAAAGCCTATACTTAACAAAACTGGGAATCTAAATGAAATGGGTGGTTTTTCTAAAAAGGTACCACATACCAAAGTTAAATCAAGAGCAGGTAAACTATCTAAACAGACACATATCCCATAAGGAAATAGAAGTTATTAAAACTTCCCCACCAAATAAGCCCAGGGCTAAATAGATTCAGTGCAGAATTCTATCAGACCTTTAAAGAATTGTGGGGTTTTTTTGTTTTTTTTTTTTTTTTTATTAAATGAAAAAGGATACTACGTGGTTCATACTTGGGGAATAGGAAAATGTCTTTGAGGGTATCTCAGAAATTGGGCAGACATTAATTTTATAAAATCTTTTAAAAGCCTAACCCTTAAGAACAAAACACTTCTGTGACATACTATTCATACAGAATTGCCCAGAGAAGCATTTCCTGGCTCTTGCTGTTGCCTTGGGACTCACTAGCCTCTGATCGTATGGGCCCACATACTGCCCAAGATGCTGAAAAATTTGGCATCAGCAACATAAGGCTAATTTTGCATCTGTGGAAAGTGTACATTATAGGGCTTCTACCAAATTCCAAAAGAAAGACTTGGAATGCAAGACACTGTGAATATTCCTTTTGCTAAAACTCAAGAGTGCAGGAAGCTATGAGGATGCAACCAAAACTCCGGTGGAGGCCCATAATATGTGAGATGCCAAGGCCATGTGCATTACCAAGGAAAGTAACAGCCAACCAGAATAACAGAAAGTTCTTGTAGACTACATCCAGTATGGGCACACAGTCAGGATTGGCCATTCCCATTAAAGTTCATATGAAGAATCGCGTCTCAGATGCTAGACATGTAACTACTGAATCCAGTGTTTCCCTGATGAGCTTCATTCTTATTTTATTCTGAACCTTTCCCTTTTCTCCCTTAATTGTTCCTATTTGGAACTGTAATGCTTACTTTGTGCTTTTCTAAATTGTGAGTAAGTAAATTATATTTTATTTTCAAATATAATTAGTTAATAGCTAAGAATTCGGCATAAATCCTAGAATAGTCATTAGACTTAGACTTTTGAAATATGATAAAACAATAAATGCTGTAGAGATTTTTGGAAAATAAAGTAAATTAATTTTGCATTACAAAATAGTGTGACCCTTTGGGATTCTGAGGTACGTTATTATTTAAATAAGAAATGTCCTCACATATTTATGTTTTACATACTTGGTCCTTCTTTTATGGTGTTATTTTTGGAGGCTATGGAAACTTTAGGAGATGAAATCTATCTATGGAAAGTGGCTTCTATGTGTGGCTCCTTGAGGTTATTTTATCTTCGTCATCTTCTTAATTCCTCTTCTTTCATCCTGTAAAATCAGAAGAAGCTTGACTAGCAGAGCATATATTCCTGCACCATGATGGTCTGTCCAGGTACATAGAGTCAACAAAAATGAAGAGATTCCACTGAAGCCAGAATCATCAATAAGCACATTGTTCTTTATGTCATTTTTTGTAAGTATTTGGTCACTATGATGAAAAATCAGCCAATACTAATGAGATCAAATGTAGGATGGAACCAGTTCACGGGATCATCAGATTTCATACACATTATACAAAATTAGCTTTTGATTATATATTAATCAGATTATTCAGTGAGTTCAACTGGCATCAGAGTTACATCAAACAGAATAGAAAATTGAAAATAAATCATTCACTGCCATACTTCTTAAACTGAGTCATAATGTTAACTGAATATTTGCTTGGCCACAAAATATTTGACCATTTTAAAAAAAATGTATTGAAAACATTGACAGTACATTTGTTGTTTCCCCCATTTGGTTTACATTATATAGTTCCTGCTGTGGTGGATAGCATTTTCTGGTGCTATCCAATCCTCTACTTTTGTTCAATGAGTATACTTTAAAGTTAATTAATTTGTAACATGTCTGGTTACAAATAAGATTCTTAATAAGTCACCTCTATAGCCATTGGCCTGATTCAGTAGTTAGCACAACTTAAACATGAACAAGTCACTAAATGGATCATTAATAAGTGTGTTACATACCATTTTTAAAATCTCTTGGAATTTATTCCTTTACAAACCAAAATGTTCTAGAGTATACCTAAGGCATTAACTGTTCTCTTTCATGAAAATTTAATGATGTTGTAGCTCTATATCTTTTATATTTAATCAGATTTTTAGAGGGTTTAATTACAAATCAATATGTATTTGTTACAAATTGCCTGCTTGATATTTTCCAGTGACAACTATATATTGTTCAGTAAAAAATGTACATGAATAAAATCTGCAAGAGACTAACTTATTGTATTGGATGATTAATTGAATTTTAGGCTTATATGCATTTTTGATGAATGATTTCCCATAGAAAAATGGCTTGAATTGTAAAAGAGGGCACAATTATTCATTTTAATAGGTTTGCACAAAGAGCATATCACCATCATAATAGATCAACTGTGGAAATTTGGATTTATATTTCACTTTCATTCATTTTTAAATTTGACAAACTTTCTTCTATGAACTTCATAGAAACAAAATTGTCCCAATACTACTGGGTTTTGAGGTTGGTTTTACCTAATGTTTAGGGAAAAAAATTAATGATTAAATATGCTTACCTCTAAGTTTATCTCCACTGTTAGTTACTATTATAAAGTACAGACACTTTACACCAAATTAGAAATAAAGTGTCCTTCGAGTTAGAAACAAAGTGTCCTTCCATGTCTTAGTTATATGCTTATCAAATTAATGCTATGGTCTATCTACATAAACATATCAGCAAAAAAAGTTATAAACAGCTGAATAAAATTTTTGTAATATTCAGCTTCAGGACCTGTTAATGAAATACATGGATAGTTTGTTTGGAATAAAGAAAAAAATATTCTAAACAATGCCAACCAACCAGAGCTTCCAGGAACTAAGCCACTAGCCAAAGACTATACATGGACTGACCCTGGGCTCCAATCTCATAAGTAGCAATGAATAGCCTAGTAAGAGTACCAGTGGAAGGGGAAGCCCTTGGTCCTGCCAAGACTGAACCCCCAGTGAATGTAATTGTTGTGGGGAGGGGGGTAATGTGGGGAGGATGGGGAGGGGAAGCCCATATAGAAGGGGAGGGGGAGGGGTTAAGGGGATGTTGGCCTGGAAACTGGGAAGGGGAATAACAATTGAGATGTAAATAAGAAATACCCAAGTAAATAAAGATGAAAAAAAAAGAAATAGAAACAAAAAAGATGATTTAGCAGCTATATTAGCCACTTCTGTAGAATCGAGATGAAATATTGATAAAAAATAACTAAAGTGAGGAAAGATTCAACTGGGCTCATATTTTCAAAGAGATCAGTCAATGATTCTCTGGCTCCACAAATTTGAAAAACACCATCCTAGAGGGGCACCATGCTCATGGCCATCTGTTTCCATTATAGCAGACAGGATGTAGAAACTAAAACAAAAGGCAGCTATAGATACTATTTCTTGTAGGACCCACTATCATTGACCTACTTCTTTTAGCTCTGTCCAACTTCCTAATTTCCCAAACCTCCATTTTTGACCAAACACTCACATCACAAGCCAAAACAGCAAATAACCCATCAATCTCAGCAAACACCCTGTCCAAACAAACATTAACAGATCTATGGCTGTTTTATGACATTTGATCTTATACTAATTGTATTGAATGGGAGGCCCTCCTTTTTTGTCCATATATTTTTTTGATCACTTGGCTTCTCATGCTCTTTGTGAACTGGTTTATATACTGTGGTTTAATTGACAGCTGTGGAAGTGAATGTGTAAAAAATAATATCCCTTCATTCATGATTTTTCACCCAATTTTCAGATGTACAGTAACTCATATATCAAGAAATTCTTGAATGAAAGGAATTTAAGTCTCATTGTAGAGAGCTCAATCATCCCAATGCTGCCTTTTCCTTTCATTTTTCAACCATTTTCCAGGGAGAAAGAAAGTATACAGCTTTTTGAAAAGTGCTTGGATATGAGATTTGAGACTGCATTTGTCCCTTTGGGAATGAAGATATCATTTCAGTTAACAAGGGAGTACACACATTTTACAGTCTGTAATAGTTTTCTTAGTTCTTTCTTACAGAAGACCAGTGATTTTAAGAACCCACCCAGCAGTTATTTGCCAGTTCCTAAATGAGTATTAGGATTAGAAATGCATGATGGACAGATAAATTCCTACCTTCATTTCACAGTCTTCGGGAATGAAGCCAATGGTTATGTAAATAACACAGTGGAAAACCTCTGAGCAGTTATTCCCCTCAAAGCTCACAACCAGATAACCCTGAATTGTAAGCAAAAACATGACTGCATTACTGGGGAGATTTCAGATTCTCATATAATACCAAAGACTAAAAATGAAGAAAATGACACAACAGAGTCCTGTAAGAGGATGCATTCTCTTTGTAGAGGGTGTGTCTTATAAAGATATTATTATATTATCAAATGCCAAGTTCCTGATCTGAATCATAGGTATTGTTCAATGCAAGAGGCTAAGGTGGTTAGGGGATGATCACAGATGGGGAGATATTGGGCATAGAATATATAATTAAAATGGTATAGTATGAATAAATTCAAAATTTTTACTCTACTCTATGGTGACTATTTTAATGAACACAAAAATGGTATATCAGGAAACTGTCCCAACGGTAATAACTATGTGAGATCATGAGTTTGCTAACTAGCTAGCTATAACCATGCCAAAATTTGTATATAAGCTTCAATTACTATCTATCTGTAGCACTTCAGTTGTATGATTGAACTACTCAATAGCTTTTACTTTTACCAATTAACAAAATACTCCAGATAAAGGAGTCCTGTTTGACTGGACAAACAGTGAACTTTACTGCCATGCTGAGACATACCAATGTTCTGGCTTTTCACCAAAAGTATACATGCTGGGGCCTGGACCCTTTGTGATCCAACAGAGCATCATGTAGGTCAATAAATGAATGATGTAATACCAATTATAAGTGCTGACATGGAATTACCACGGAAGATAAACGTGGAACTTTAGTCATTGAATGCATCACATGCTCACGATATGTGAGCATTGAACAGAGATGGACAGTTATAGGATTAAAACCTTGCTCTGATGGCCTTAAAATAAAACTTAGAAAGAAGCACACTCAGAAGAACACAACAGAGTACATTTTACTGATCTCTTTCTGGGGAGAAGGGTGTCCATCCATGTCCATATTCTTGGATAGGCAGTAGGTAATAATCTTATAGTGCTCAGGAACTTCCCCTTATCAGAATGGACTACATTACTAGTGCCTGGCAGACTGACAACACAAATCAAATGCCACTTATCATTCTTCTGTCCGCAGGTTGCTCACATCAGATTCCTTTTTATCATGATTCATCATGCATGGAAATAAACACGGAAGACGTGTCTTTTTAAATCAACCACGTGTGGACTTGTTGAAGTTTTAATCTCCATCCTGGTCTCATCTGCACAACTGTTTCTGACAAAGGAATCCAGGGCAAAGAATAGGCAGACAATGGCCATACTGAGCACAGGAAGCCTAAAGGAGGAACTCTGATTGGTTGATATCATTGTTCTTCCTATGGAATTGAAAACCCCTTAACCTCCTTCAGTCATTCCACTAACTCCTCCTTTGGGGTCCCAGTGTTGAGGCCAATGGTTGTCTTTGAGCATCCTCATCTGTATTGTTCAAACTCTGGCAGAGCCTCTCAGGGTAGAGCTATACCAGGCTCCTGTGAGCAAGCATTTATTGGCATCAGCAATAGTATCTGAGTTTGATCTCTGCATGTGGGATGGATCCCTAGATGGGGCAGTCTCTGGATGGCCTTTCCTTCAGATTTTGTTTGCCCCACTCCTTGTCCCTAAATTTCCTTTAGGCAGGAGCAATTCTAGGTTAATATTTGTGAGATGAATGAGTGGCCGCTTCCCTCATTCATGGACTGTGCCTAGCCTCTGTACATGGTCTCTACAGGTCCTCTCTCCACTTCGTTGGGGTATTTCAGCTAATGACATCCTCTTTGGGTCCTGGGAGCCTATTGCTTTCCTAGTATCTGGGACTTTCTAGTGACTACGAACAGTTGCCCATCCCCCACTGCTACACACCTCTGTTCAATTTCCTGACCTTCTATACTTCTCCCTCTAACTTTCCTCCCACATCTGACCCTGCCTCCTTTTCCTCTTCCCTCCTCTCTACCTCCCAAGTCCTTCCCTCCATCTACTTCCTGGGATGATTGTTTTGTTCCCTGTTTAAGTAGGACTTAAGCATCCACATTTTGATCTTCTTTCTTCTTGAGCTTCATATGGTCTGTGAGTTGTATCGTGGGTAAGCTGAGAGTTTGCATGTTGAACATCAAGCACAAAGCAGAGAGAGAGAGAGAGAGAGAGAGAGAGAGAGAGAGAGAGAGAGAGAGAGAGAGAGAGAGAGAACTGGAAATGGAGCAAAGTCTTTAAACCTCACAACCATTCACCAGTAACATGGTTCTCCCAGCAAGGCCATATTCCCTAGGCCCCAGAGAAAGTCACTAATTAGGTGCCCAGTATTCATATGCAAGAGGCTATGGGGAGCCCATTTCTCATTCAACATACTACACTATTTGTTATGTTTTTTTATTTAAAATTTTAGAATATAGGACATCTCCAGACACGGCAGTAGAACCACTGTTGTTGAGATTTCTTCACTTGCTTCCAATGTGAGCTGCATGAAATAACAATAGTAATAGAACTGTGTAACATCCACAAAGACAGATACCACTCTCCTATCTGCAGAATCTTACATTATGAAAACTACTTCTCAGATCTATAGCATCTCAACTGTCTAAAGATATAAACATGCCACCGAAAAGATCTATGTATTTATTTTCTACTTAAATCCCTTTGATTTTTTCATTAGTTCTTAGAGAAGTTTAGATTTCTACTGAGTTAAAATTTTCACAGATCGAGTATAACAACCAACTTCTTAAAACTGGGATTGAGATAAAACTGTGATGTTGACCTTTGGAACTCATACAAAAAGAATGAAATTTAGAGCCTGCATTATAATTCAACAATGTACCTGACAAGGAAAGGTAAACAGCGCAGAAATAAATAACACGAAGCTTTCAAATAATCCTGCAAAATAAAATGTTCATCTGCAAGTCTTCATAGAACACAAAGGCTATTTTAGGTGTAAATTTCAGGGTCTGTTAGAATATATTGTTTTAGTTAATATCCTGACCAAATACACTTCATGGAAGAAAAGATTTGTTTGTCTTACACCTCTATATCTGTAGTCCATCAGTTAAGGAAGTCAGGGCAGGAACTCAAATAGAGTGTGAACCTGGAGACAAGAACTGATACAGAGGCCATGGAAGAATGATGCTTATTGGTTTGCTCCTCATAGGTCACTCACTCTGATTTCTTATAGACCCAGGAATGCCAGCCCAAGAATGGCACCACTTACAGTGGGCGGGACCCTCCATCATCAATCCCTATTTAAGAAAACATTCTACAGAGTATCCTACGGCCCAATCTTGTGGAGGCATTTTCTTGAGGTTCCCTCCTCTCAGATGAATTTAGTTTATATCAAGTTGACGTAAAACTATGCAGCACACTAGAACCCTATTTTAAACAACGCCATCCTTGGCTGGAGCAAAGGATAAATTTTAGAAGGGATAAACCTGATTTCTTTTCTGGTTTAGCTTCTTGATCCAAGTGTGATATGTGAGGTTTCTGCTCTTTTCAGTTAATTGGACTCTGAGTTAAGGATTGAATGGGGAATAAACACACTTTGGCAAATATTGATGGGATTATTTTATTCTTCAGTGTCCTTAGGAATTTCTATAGGCATTAACTCTGCTCTACCAATTTTCCTTAACCCTTTCATTTGCTGTTAGAGTGGATGGAGAAGACAGAGTTCATGTTAAGCTAAGAACTTCATTCTGAATAAGACCTAAGCATAGGGATTGCACCATTAACTCCTAGCTCAGAAAATACACATCAGTGGAAATTTCCTCTTATTCCCTCTGTGAATAAAGCAGTTTCTGAGCAATTGTACAGACTAAAGAGGAAGAGGTTGATCTAATTCAGATTTATCCTTAGCAACCTTTCTACTTGGTAGCATCAGTTCCATGGTGAATCAGTAAGTTTTCCCATTACAGACAAGTTTTTTCTCTCTCTTCTGCCAATTTGATTGTCATTACACATTGTTTTCCAACCTAGCTTTCTCCATTTGTTTAAATTCTTCCTTGAAATGTCTGGATTCCTAAGGTTATATGCATAATGTTGAGTTAGAATTACTCTAGATCTGATAATTTTTCATGATTCTGGTTAAATATGCCACTGAGCACTCCACCAATATTTAAACTTATTAGCTGAATGCTTATGTGCACATGACAATCATTATTAGCTAGATCCTAATTATACCATAATCACCGAGTCTGAGAAACCTAATTACAGAATCAGAGAAATCACAGACTAAAGGGGAAAAATGCCAAGATGACTTCACTTTATAAAAATGAAATTTTAATTTGTTTTAGTTTGTATGTATGTATGTATGTATGTATGTACGTACATACGTATGTATGTATGTATGTATGAATTGACATATGTGTAGGCATTCATGTACACATGTGAAGCACTCTTCCTTGGTTCACTTGAGACCATGTCTCTCATTGAATCTGGAACTAGGTCCAGAGGCAGCAATTCCCCGGAATTCTCCTATCTCTGCCCCTACAGCACCAGGATTACAGGCGATCCAGACCTTCCCTGTTTGTAGGTTTGGAGGATATGTTTAGCTTTATTCTTTCTTTTAATAAGTAAATGTTAATGATACAAATAATGTAATGTATACATTTAGAATAAGAGTCATATATTAAAATTGTATTTAAAGATAGAAAATCATGTTCTAAGACAAAGAGATCAAAGAAATACTTCCCTCTTCTTAGCACTTTTTCTCAAACTGTCTACAGACCTGATCGTCCACAATGAGGATGTACTTCAAAGACTTTGGATTTCCAACAAATGAACTTGTCTAGGTGTGCATTTCTCCTTGTTTCTTCTGCTAGTCATTATGCTCAGGGACATCTACATTTTTTCCTACAGATACTTGACCTCTCATCTTGGTACTATTTAGTATTTGAAATGGCATGACCCCTTTTTCTGCTTTAGTCACTCTATTAAGGTGTTGCATATTGAAGTGATAGTGTGTTAACAAAGGTGACCCTTGAACTCTAATTTTTGTCTTCTTAGCAATGCAACTTAAAGAAAACATCAGTTTGTTAACAGGAGTGTTCTTTCTGGTTTCTTATCTTCTGTCACTTCAGTTCATGTTTCTGGTATCAGGAACTTGAAATGTTACAAGTGGTTAACCAGCCTCGCAAACAAGTTCTACTATTGATGTACCAACAACCTTGTTTCTTTCCTTTAGATCCAAGAATGGTCAGAGTATTCTATGGTAGTCCATACATTGACTATTAATGCAGATGCTATGTATGGATTTTAGCCTAGATCCTCATTCATATGCAGTAAGCATCTATGTTTTTCATTGTTCTTTAAAACAGCAAAGCTGAACACACACACACACACACACACATGCATGTGAGAGAGAGAGAGAGAGAGAGAGAGAGAGAGAGAGAGAGAGAGACCTAGTTAAGATTACTTTTGCTTCAATGAGACGCCATGACCAAAATCAAGTGGAAGAAAGGTCTATTTGGCCCACATTTCCACTTTGAAGGAAGTCAAGACAGGAACACAAACAGGGCAGGAACTGGGATGCAGGAGTTTGTACAGAGGTGATGGGGAGGCAGGCTGCATTATCATGACCTGCTCAGCCTACATTGGTATAGCACGTATGAATGAATCTAGGAATGGAGTCAGCCACAATGAACTGTTCCTTTCCCCCACTGCCTTCGCATCAATTACTATGAAAATGCCTCACAGCCAGATCTCTTGTAGGCATTTTCTCCATTTAGCTTCCCTTTTATCCAATAACTCAAGCTTCTGTCAAGCTGACATAAAACCAGCTACCAACCTATGTATATTAAAATGAATCTTTTATAGTGGCTTACAGGCTGTGGTCTGGCCAGTATCAAAAGTGAGCCAAGATTTCAGTAGTTCTTTAGTCCGTGAGACTGTCTCAGATGGACTTCAGTGCACATTGGAATCCTGAAGAAGGATACCAGCAAAGAAATGCCTCAGTATAGGGTAGATGAGCTTGCCAGGGAAGGTGAGCACAAATCAGGCATAAGAAAACAAAACAAAACAAAGCAAAAAAAAAGTTACTGTCATCCATGTCCTTTATGTAGATTGGCATCAGAAGGTTTGACTCTTATATGAGGTGGATCTTCCCACATCAAAAGATCCAGGAAAGAAACTCTCACAGCTCTGGCTAGCTGCTTGGGGCTTTAGTTGATTCCAAATGCATTCAAGTGCATTGGATAACCAAGATTAGCCATTACAGTATTCATATATACTGACCTATCTGTATAATCCAAAAAATTTAAGCCTAATTTATTATAGATCTGAACAGACCTATAAAGTAAACTATGTTACTCTATTACGAATGTTGCTCCTAGAAATTACACAAGAGGATAGATACTTCATTAATGTTGAATGACTGAGCTATTCTGCAACTATTCTGTCAGATAAGCCATGAGACTTCTAATGTAACTCTCTTTTTAAACAAAAATTCTAATTTTATTCAGTAAGTATGGATGGTTTCATGCTCTGTTTGACTACATGACAGCCAGGCAGGATAATACATGCCAATTCAATAGTTATCTTGCAGGGTTTCTGATGTTATCAGCAGTCCCTGAAGTATTCATCAACATATTCATCAATATATGCAATGCTCATTCAAGACCCTTCCTTACAAAGCCAGAATCAACTTGTGTTAAATGTAGTAATCAAAGAGAAATGGATAATGTGTTGTTTAAAGTAAGATGGACATTTAAGCAAGATGGCTGAATCCATCAAGTATGAAACTACTGGAAGATCTAGGGATGGTCTTTTCCAAGAGAGTGAACAAAACTCATTGTGCTGAGCATAGAAATTTGTAATTTCTTAGACCAAAAAGGTCAGGTCAAAAATGAGCAGACAGCATGCTGGGAACACATGACTTTGAACTTTGTCTAATTTCAGTGAGAAATCACAGTAAGGTTTTAAATGGGGGACTGAACATAAAGATTTTTAATATATATATATATATTTATATACATATATATACATATTTTAAATGCCAATTTGTCATTAAAAAGTAAAATTCTTCTAATTTTATATACACTTATAATTTCATTACCACAATCACCATATACAGTAGTTCCAGTTCTCAGAAGCCCCATGATCCTTTGAATGTGTAAATGCAGATATGTATAAGCAGTCATGGGCGAATATTGTCAATCAATCTTGCTTCATTTATTTAGCATAATGTACTTGATCTTCATTCATATTTCTGACTGTAGCCATAGTTTTTCTTTATATTATTGAGTTCAACCTTTATCCATGTTGAACCATGATCTAGGACATATCTACTCGTGAGTCTTCCACAGTTTTCTTCCCCCAGGTGTAAGGTAGACTGATAGATACTGATATATATTTTCCCACGGATTCAGATTTTCATTTCCCTGTATTAAATACATACAAGTAGGATTACTATGTCACATGTTGTGTGTACTATAATTGTAGAAGAAACTATCAAGTGGCTTTCCAAAATGGCCACACTGTTATTGGGAATTCCACTGTTCCACATGACTTTCTTTTGGGGACAGCTGTTTTTCATATATATTTATAATTTGTAGCTCTGGTTGCTGAAAGGAAAGTGACAGTAATGGACAGGAGTAGAAAACAGGGGGACAAAAAGTGTTATGACATCGATTTCAGCTATTGAAGAGGATGACAATAATGACTTCAATGAAGGTTTCACCAGGCACAGTTTGAAGTGGAAATTATTTTGAGTATGATTTTCAAGTGTTAAGGATTAATTACAGGGAAGGCAATTTGCTGTGGAATTAGAGATGATGTACATGGGGAGAAGTTGACAAAACTAGAGCAATGTAATAAGATCTGGTGCATCATATGTGAGATGAGATTCAATACAGAAATTGTGAAACAGAGAGGTTCTAGTCACATTGTTTAGTGTTATTATTTAACCTAAAAGATGTAAATTATTCTAATGAATACAGCAAAAACTAATACAATCAGATATATAAATCTCAGACAGAACTGTGATATTAACATTTGAGAGTTAAATCTCTTTATGGTGTGTAAAGCCTATGTATGGATGTATGTTCCCTAGAACGGTGTGGAAAGAAGTGGTCCTATGGCATGTTACAGCAACACAGAACTTTGGAAGAGAAAGAGGAATGAGCATAGTGGCAAGTTAGAAATTGGCTAATGAGATTAGAAATTTTAGAAAATCAACGTCACAACACAGTTTATTTTGTTACAGGTTATTAACTATTACCTGATATGTGAATAAAACATACAAGTAAAATTGACCAGAAGTTTATGGTTCTCAATAATTGTTAGACTTGGTGAAAGATGATCACCCTCTTTCTTGATATTTTTAATAGAGGGTTTGTGTTACTTCAAATATAGAAAGAAAACTTTGTTTTACTCCAAGATGAAAGAAAATATATAAGCCCAAGTTTGCTTGAGCCAAGTTGGAAAAAATCATTCAAAGTGGAGCTGAATGAGGAGACTGAGAGCGTACGAACACCTGAAACGAGAAAGCTTATCCATGTTAGCTGTTGCAGTGCATTTACAAAGGTGCAGAAATGGAAGTATGTGGTGAAGGTTGCTCAACTCAGTGACTAAGATCCCAGCATCTTGGATTTGAATACTCTATCCATTCCTTCTAGAATATTAGTATAGCAGCAAGTTGATATTTCTAGTTTATATTCCGATTCTACCATTCTTCTGCTCAGACTCTGCTTCTACTAGGTAAAACAAACTTCATTTTTTGCTGATTAGTCTCGAAGACTAATCTGTTATGTTTTGTGAATTCCACCTCCTACACACTTCGCCAGACACTAGGCATGTAGGGGTGACTGAGCAGACCGTTCTCCTTTAAGATATCTGCATTGCTCATAACCAAAATTCTCATAGATCATTGCTCAACACTACACTCTCAGACACTCTACCCAACCTCCTGTATCACAGCAGTCTTCTGTTTTTCACTGTCCTATTTTTCCAGTATTTTCTCTTAAATGGCATTCCAAAAAATAGTTCCATCTATATTTGTACATGATAATTCTTTCATTGTCTATCTGACGTGTGACTTCTTTGATGAAATAAATTATGTTCATCTTATATAATGCTGAAACACAGTAATTAGTTAATGAATGTGCATTGGTTGAGTGAATGGAATTATGTATATCATTGCATACATCTGAAATATTATAAGAATATTCCAAATGATTCTGTGGCTATTAGCACTTTTATTGTTGTTAATATTTGGTATAATTCTTTAAATAGTAGTTATAATAAAATTCTGAGACGTCAGTGTGCCAACTAGTCTTTTCCAAAGGCCTGGTTGTTCAACTGTTTTATTGGACTTCCTGGAAGCACGGGGGCAAAGCATAGAGTTCCAGGAGAGCTGAGAACCTGAGATCTGAACATTCTCTACAGCCTGAGCCATATTTAGATGTAGGTGATCCTAGAAGTCATTTAAATCTCTACATTGCATGAGATGGGCTTGCAAAACATATATTTGTATATATCTGCCAGGAAAATGAGCTTTCTACATGAAGTTGAAGTGGAGGAACAAGTATGTTACACCTTAAACTACTGACCATTAAGATTGACCTTTTTGTTTCTCTTCCAGTTCACCTATTTAGAGGTTTATCCACTATGTTCTCCTCTCCTTTTTCTTTTCTTTTTTCCCCATCTTTACTAAATTCTGTATTTCTTATTTACATTTCGATTGTTATTCCCTTTCCCGGTTTCCAGGCCAAAATCCCCCCTTCTTTATGGCTGTTCCCCTCCCCATCCTCCCCCCATTACTGCCCTCCCCCCAACAATCACGTTCACTGGGGATTCAGTCTTGGCAGGACCAAGGGCTTCCCCTTCCACTGGTGCTCTTACTAGGCTATTCATTGCTACCTATGAGGTTGGAGCCCAGGGTCAGTCTTTGGGTAGTGGCTTAGTCCCTGGAAGCTCTGGTTGCTTGGCATTGTTGTTCATATGGGGTCTCAAGCCCCTTCAAGCTCTTTTAGTCCTTTCTCAGATTCCTTCAACGGGGGTCTCATTTTCAGTTCAGTGGCTTGCTACTGGCATTCGCCTATGTATTTGCTGTATTCTGGGTGTGTCTCTCAGGAGAGATCTACATCCGGTTCCTGTCAACCTGAACTTCTTTGCTTCATCCATCTTATCTAGTTTGGTGGCTGTATATGTATGGACCACATGTGGGGCAGGCTCAAAATGGGTGTTCCTTCTGACTCTGTTCTAAGCTTTGCCTCCCTATTCCCTCCCAAGGGTATTCTTGTCCCCTCCCCTTTGTTTTAATTTTGTTTAATTTTATTTTACAAATATAATATAATTACAAGATCCTCCCCTCTCTTTTTTTATTTTTTATTAAATTTTTTTATTAACTCAAGTATTTCTTATTTACATTTCGAGTGTTATTCCCTTTCCCAGTTTCCGGGCCAACATCCCCCTAATCCCTCCCCCTCCCCTTCTTTATGGGTGTTCCCCTCCCCATCCTTCCCCCATTGCCGCGCTCCCCCCAACAATCTAGTTCACTGGGGGTTTAGCAGTACCAAGGGCTTCCCCTTCCACTGGTGCTCTTACTAGGATATTCATTGCTACCTATGAGGTCAGAGTCCAGGGTCAGTCCATGTATAGTCTTTAGGTAGTGGCTTAGTCCCTGGAAGCTCTGGTTGCTTGGCATTGTTGTTCATATGGGGTCTCGAGCCCCTTCAAGCTCTTCCTGTTCTTTCACTGATTCCTTCAACGGGGGTCCTATTCTCAGTTCAGTGGTTTGCTGCTGGCATTCACCTCTGTATTTGCTGTATTCTGGCTATGTCTCTCAGGAGAGATCTACATCCAGCTCCTGTCAGCCTGCACTTCTTTGCTTCATCCATCTTGTCTAATTGGGTGGCTGTTTATGTATGGGCCACATGTGGGGCAGGCTCTGAATGGGTGTTCCTTCTGTCTCTGTTTTAATCTTTGCCTCTCTATTCCCTGCCAAGGGTATTCTTGTTCCCCCTTTTAAAGAAGGAGTGAAGCATTCACATTTTGATCATCCATCTTGAGTTTCATGTGTTCTATGCGTCTAGGGTAATTCAAGCATTTGGGCTAATAGCCACTTATCAATGAGTGCATAGCATGTGTGTTTTTCTGTGATTGGGTTACCTCACTCAGGATGATATTTTCCAGTTTCAACCATTTGCCTATGAATTTCATAAAGGCATTGTTTTTGATAGCTGAGTAATATTCCATTGTGTAGATGTACCACATTGTCTGTATCCATTCCTCTGTTGAAGGGCATCTGGGTTCTTTCCAGCTTCTGGCTATTATAAATAAGGCTGCTATGAACATGTTCTCCTCTCCTAGATTAAAACATTTAACAGCACTGGTCCAAAAATAATTTTCTCATAAAATAAAAATGGAAAAAATTGGAAAAAAGTGGAAACAATTCTATTGTTTTACATATATAGAACTTTTCTTTTCTTTTTTATTTTTATTTTTCTCGGATATTTTATGTATTTACATTTCAAATATTATCCCCTTTTCCCCCTCTCCCATACCCCCTCTCCCTACATTTATGAGGATTTCCCACTCCCACCCACCTACTCCCACCTCAATGCCCTGGCATTCCCCAACATTAAGGAAATAAGTCTTCACAGGACTAAGGGCTTTTCCTTCTATTTATGCTAGATAATGCTATCTGCTGCTATATATGTGGCTGCAGTCATGGATCTCTCCATGTGTACTCATTTGTTGGTGGTTTAGTCCCTGGGAGCTTTGGTGGAGTCTGGTTGACTGATATTGTTCTTCCTAAGGGTTGCAAATCCCTTCAGTTCCTTTAATCCTTTCAGTATGGAATGTAAATTTAAATCTACCATCACAATTGGTTGTTTAGAGGTTGGTCAACTAATGACTAGGTGACGTTCTATCTGAAAGTGTTTGGTGGTTAGTGTAATGGTTACATTCTATTAGATTTTAGTTACTCAGAAATCAACAAGCGTCTATGCAGTGGTAATTCAGTGCCATCAGGCAGGATGAAATACTAGATGTTAGCATAATGTCCTGGTGAAGGGCACCTGTGGTTGAGACAAAGATGGTAGCATGTGATGTACAAAAACGATCAATGGCAAGATCAATTTACAGCTGCATCTAATAGTCGTGCTAAGACTGAACATGGAGCTTCTGGTCGTGATAAGAGGTGAAGAGCAATGATCCCAGTTAAAAACTGATTACTTATTTAAGTAAGAATTACTACTTCTATCTATGAAACCTCATCAGTTTCAACAAGGAATGTAAGCTAAATGTATTCGTTTTATGCTTTCCTCTATTCCAGCCCCTTTCTTCTTCCTCTTCTCATCCTCTTCCCTTCTCTCTCTCTCCCTCTCTTGTGCCCTCTTTCTCCCCTCCTCTACCATCTCCTTCCCTCCTCTCTCCTCCCTCTCCTCCCTTCTCTCCTTTCCCCTTCCTCTATATGTTTTCCCTTTGTATCACTTCTCTTTCACCCCTTCTCTTTCTTTCCCATTCCTTTTCTTCTTTCCCTTCCCTTCCTTTTCCTTTCCATTTTACTCTCTTCTTTTCAACTGGCACTAGATCTTTAAAATTACTCTTATGTTGAAAAATATCCCACTGGACTTGGGATTTTATATTTGAATTTTTATCAGGACAAGTCATGAGAATCAACCTTGAACATGTATTTTTTTTGGTATGTAACTTTTGACCTTGTTTTTCTCCAACTGTCAAAGACAATGCCTGGTTATCAATTTAATATGATATATTACAGATGAGAAGTGTCAAGAAAGGGTGGGTATCTTTCTGGAATGTCTATCATATGACAGCTGCATAGATAACAAACACTTAAGCTCATTCACAGGGTAACATAGGGGCAAAGGAAGCTCATCTGCTCACCAAAATTCTGTAAAAAGATAAAAAGCAGCTATACCAGAATAGTAGCTGTTTAATAACATGCCATCCTCACTGGATACCTCCGCAAAAAAGCATAAATGACCTCTGGCAACAATAAGAAACTGATAGTGAAAAGTTAGAGGAAGGTGTCAAAACTTTAGTATTTTAAGATTTACCCTCTAAAATCATAGTCCAATGATACAAATTAAAAATTATTTACAAAGATGAGAAAGTAAATAATGCTAAGAAAAAATTTCATGGCAAATGAGTGACACAACTGTGTCTTATGGGTCAGTAAATGTCTGCAAATATACAAAGGACCATGTAGCCCTGCCTACCCTAAAATAGCATCTCCAAGAAACAAATGCACATCACACTTTCTCCCTTAACTTCATGACAGTATGCATCCCATGTAATTCATACTTGCAGCGTTGTGAAACTTTTTTATTCTACATTGAAAATGTCATATAATAACTGTTCCTTTGTAACATTGCATAAAAATACTGATATATTAAGAATTATACCTTAAGTAAAAAGGGTATTCAGTATTAACTGATCATGTCATTCTTGATTAATGTGGGAATGGTCACCTTGATCTTTGGCATGGATGGTGACCTTGTCCTTTAGAGACTGTAAATAACTGAATATTCCCTCCAGCGGAGAATTTGAGAAAAGTAAGAATCCAGTTACTAAAATTAATTGTCCTTCTCTGTGATTTCTTGGTCTTTACCAAATCCCTGTTGAAAATTTGAAAATAATGTGACAGAAGCAAATCTAATAACTGTGTTCCCTGTTCATCATGTATCAGAACTTCAGTGATTCAAAATGTTCTAAGAATTCAAAAAGTATTAGTTACTTTGGCTTCAGCTAAAAATACTTTAAATTTGCCATGTACTATGAGTAATTTAAATGAAGACTGATCATTCCTCAGTTGATAGATTTGTAACTAACATAGTAAGTATTTCTTATTTTTTAGTGTATTTTAAATTAGTGTTATCTGGAAATGTGAGTCTGGGAGCAAAAAAGACTAAATTCAGGATTGAACTTTGACTGCTTTCCAGAATTCCATTCTTCATAAACTTTGCTGTATCTAGGCGTCTTATTCTGGTTCTTCTGTACTGTGTTTTCTGATCTTCCCAGACAGGCAAGTAAGCACCGTTCTGTGTCTCTTATTTAGATTCTGGTAGAAATGATGAATCTTGACTAACCAGAGAGCAGGCTCTCTATGTAAGATCTCTGGTCCTTCCACATTAAAGAGAAACAAAGAAACTCAGAATCATGTATTTAATAACCAAAGTCAATGATGACTTTGGGTTTGGAGTACAGAGTGTGGGAAGAATTTCCAGATATATACCACCCAAATCAGCCTATTTGTCAGAATATGTTTATTGAACTAAATATTCACCCCCACTGAAATAAATATGTAAAGCTGCACTGTATTCAATCAACTGTCTCTTTCTGCAGCAAGCCCTTCTATGCTTTACGTGCCATTTGTCTGTGCCTTTTATTAGTGTAGTATAGTGATTAGTCTGCATTTTCCAAACAGATATCCAGATTTATGAAGGACAACTACTCCTGCACACCCTTAAGATATATCTGCAAAGTATTTAGAAAAATTAAATGAAGATTTTATCTTTCCAGAGTAGGTAGAAATAAGCCTAGTAGAGTTGTACAAAGGATAAAATTCAACACTGGTTTTCAGTGCTGAGTGATCTTGCTAATAGCATGATATTCATGCTTACTCGGGTGCCTGGAATGTGCTTGGGAATTTTCTAGTGATATTTCATGAATATGCTGAAGATATAGCTGTAAGTGTAGTTCTCTACAACTGCTCCACCAGCAAGCAGCTGAAAATGTGGCCTGATGGATCCCATATAATTTGTTTAAAGTAATTGCCAATAATAAGGTTGTTATAAATTTCAAATTATTCATTCTCACCCCATGCATGTTTAACTTTGCCTATGAAAATACTATTCACATGTTATAATTGTCATTTGTTGAGGACACAGTTTTTCAATATCATAGAGGTGGGTATGGAAATACCCTACATATCACATTCTCTCATAAGGATTTTATGCATTGATTTATGTAATCTTCATGGAGAATTTGAAAGGTAAGAATAATAATTTCCAAAGGAAGATGAAAAACTGAGCCCCAGTGGAAGAAAGTTGGTAAAACTGCTTAGGAGACATGGTCTGACTCAAAACCCAGAGGAGTATGATTCTTGAGTCTACTCATTCTTTCTACCATAATCTAGCTACTATTGGGAGTTCTTCATTTTTCATAAAGTAGCTTTGCTCACATACAGACATATTTAAGCTGACTATATTTAAAAAATAATAGAGAAGATAAAGTAAGGAGGAAGGAATTGATTTAATATTGAAACCCACTCTAGGAAATATTTGGAACAAATAGATCTCAGGGTAAGTATGAGTTGATTGGAAAAGTATGATTTTTACCTGATTTATCACTGAGGCTTTTCTTTGCAATTATCTATAAACATATTTTGGAACCAGTTAGGGAGTATAAAGTTAAGAAGAATACCCACAAACTACAAACTGGTAGTCTTCAGCTCTGGATATAGAACACATGGGACCATGAGTTTGTATGAATTGTTTATTCTTGTCCTTACCCAAAGTATGGTATGGACATAAAGGTGCCTTGTCTATGACATGGGCTGTCAAGAATCATTGAGAAATGAGAGCCATTTTTTTTTATTTTCAAGTTTAACAATATGTTTTATAACTTAAAAAGCATAATAAGATGAAATGATGAGGAAGCAGTGCTAAAACTGTGTGTGACCCAAAAAGACCAAAATGTTTTCTGTCTGTCTGCTTTGTTTGTGTTGTTTTGTTTTATAAAACATTTCTTTTAAATTTCCTAGATGGCTTCATTGTTAACTTTTCTGTTTTGACCTTTCTTTTTAATGTCGCATTTGTCTTCTCAATCGAGTCAACATAACTATTGGAGAGTTCAGTCTACTATCAAACCAGCTTGGACATCTGAACATGCAGAAGCAATAGTGTAATTTCCTCAAGAGAGGAATATGGGAAGGATTCAAGGTGGGGGCTATTACCTAATGGATCTCTCTCTCTCTCTCTCTCTCTCTCTCTCTCTCTCTCTCTCTCTCTCTCTCTTCTCTCTCTCTCCTACCCTCTCTCTCTCATCCTGGGCCAATTTTGCAACTAGGACCCAATTGTAGTGAGCCGTATTGGATTTGGGCCTAGCTGCTTTGTGACTGCATAGCTCAAGGTGGCTACTTGACGCTGGGCTGCATGGCCACAGAGGTTTAACCTTGAAATGACTGCCATACGGACATGAGATTGTTGAACTAAAGCCTCTCCCAGGAAGACCCTGGGAGCAATGCCAGGATGTTTCAGCCTGAGCAAAACACCGGATGTCCCTGAGCAGATTCCTGAGAAAGGGTTGACCTTTCAAAGACCATGTCCCGGAAGACTGTTGCCTCTTTGTTATAGGAGGATATCTTGCAGTGTAGTGATTCACCTTATATCCTTGAGCACTTCCCAAACTCCCCCCCAAAAGCTTCAGTTCCTTCTATTCCTGCCTCAGAGCTTTAAATGCTGTACATTTCTCTCAATAAACGAGACCTTGACAACAGAACTTTTGCTTGGTCTCCTTCTTCTCTTCACCCCCATTTTGGCCCACAGGTAGAAAGCCTCTTCGGGACCCTGAATAACTGGGTTCCTGCTGGCAGGGACACCCAATAATCTTTCTTAAATGGAAATAGTTACATGACTATGTAAATTATATCACATGCTCCACAGAGTGACAAACACAGCTATGAATGTGAGGCAAGACTGGTTTCAAAAGAATGGTGAGCATGTGAGATTTTCCAGATAGGAGACATTGGCCAAGACTGAGAGGTACAAGTGGCCCATCTATGATGTAACTTTGCAAAAACAAAGGGAGCAAAGAGGCAGAATTGAACAGAGAAATTTTCAAAGTAAAATAAATATGTGAAGTCAAGGTAGAGTAAAAAGAGAAGAGAGATATAGGTTGATGCCATTGGTCAAGAAGGAAGGAAGAGAGGCAGGAACAGAGGTTTTGGAAGGGAGGTAGAAGCAGGAGAGAAGGAGCCAGAGCAAGGAAGTGGACCTGGAAGACCATGGCAGCAGATGTTAAGATTCTTCTCCGCGCACAGATATAGGTTTTATGAATATTTTAAAGGAATGGGTATGTACAGGATTTGTGCTGTCTAGAAGGGCAAATTATACCTTATCAACTGTATCAGAGGTTATTGTCTGGTGTGTTCTTTCATGTGGTGACTTAATGACTTCAAGAGGAGGTGCAGTGTCAGGATGCACCAAACCCGCCACGGAATTGGGATATGTATGCCTGGCGTGGTAACGACCCACCAAGGGAACTGTGAGTGACAGCAAAGCAGTGTGGCAAGGTGCCATGCTGGAACAGCTTGTGGACTGTCTGGGTTAGAGAGAGGTGGGGGGCACAGCAGAGAGAAAGAGAGAAATTGAGACAGGCGGGGCAGGTGTCATTAGACTATGTACAGAGCTGATAAATCTGAACCGGATCAAAGAAGAGTTCCTAGGAAAGTATGCATCTATGAAACAGTCCCCAACATACGGGAATGTCCATGTTCTAGTAACTGCCCATACAGTCATTGCTAGGTCCCCTGGGAAGAGAAAGCCTTCCCACATAATGTCATGGCAGATTCTGAGGGTGTTACTGGTGACTCTAAATACAGAATTCTCTGTAGGGATCCTTGAATAAATACACCGTGATAATTTAAAACAGAGGGTAAGAAATTTTTTTACTTAAATATCCTTTTTCTGATCAAATAGCCAACAATTAGTTATTCTTTCCTCTGAAGATATGTTGCTCATTTCCCAAAAGCCTCTAAAGTAAAACTCTGAAGTGAAACACAGCAACTTCTCAATACCTTAAAAATCCATGAATTGGTCATATTAATTTTTCATATACAAAAGGAAAATTTGTGTCATTGGTATTGGAGCCATAATTACTTAGAAGAACAAAAAACACAAGAATATTCACTACATAACCTCTCATCCCATGTTACAGAATCAAAAAAACCAAAGATGAGTCTCAGGTGGGTATAATGAAATAACTTAGAAGTACTAAACCAAAGAGAAGGAGATGCATCACACACTTCCTCTAAGAATGTTTGACTTTCCTCTAGTTTCACGGGATTAATAACATATAACTTGTCTCTACTGCTTCAACTTCCAATCATTTCTCCCCTGATTGTGTGCTTTGGGAAAAGTAGCAAATATTAATCTGCCAACTCTTTCATCATATTATTGCATTCATTTCCTACATAGTTCTAAATTCACTACTACTTAGAATGAAGTCTTCATAGTAGTTTAATAATGTCTACAAACCTTGTCCTCTTATAACTACCACCATCTCCTGTCTGCCACCATTCCCTGGACTCCATCCATGCCATAGAAACATTTACATATATTTCTACTTTGAGGACTCATCTTCCACTATGCACCAAATTTTACTTTCTGTTGTGAGGCAATTTTAGACTTATGAAGACTATCAATACTAAGTATCAATTAGCTTCTTCTGGCATCAATTTATTATAAAACTGATGCTATAATAAAACTAAAACTTCAAAGTTGAGGATGTGTACAAAGGATTTGCAAATTTATCAAGTTGTTACTAGCTTACTTGTTGAGACCTCTCTTTCCCTGTTCTATAATACAGTCCAGTTTGCAGAACTGCATGCAATTGTTATGTGTTCTTAGGCTTCTTCAGGTTGTAATAATTCTTTGCAAGTTTTCTAAGACTGGAATATACTACCCCATGAAGCATGTCTTCTAGTGTATAATATGTGTAATGTGTATTATTTTATAAGATGTAATTTAGCAACTTACAGTTTTTAGTTTTTTGCTCAAACTATCTCATAGAACTATTTTTCAGGTATTTTGTTTAAAATACCTCCAAAAACTATTTTACATACTTGCCTATTTTATTTTTAACCTACTCAATAAAGATCAAATACTTATTGCCTCTTTACTTTCTGTTGTCAATCTTTTCTTTAAAATGTCTTTTCAAGGAAGAAGAGATTTTATATAACTTTCTGTTTATTAAATTTCTAGAAAACTACAGTTTATATAAAAGATGCCCAGTAAAGCTTTCTAGAAAAGAAAAATCAGTGTTTCAACCAGGAACTTTTTTAAGGATATAGAACTAGGGGCTTACCTCAAATTTTGTTATACCATCCAGTGGCCTTAATTCCATAGATATTAGAGTTAGCCAGGCAGTGGAGTTGATAGGGTTTCATGTAATCCCTCCACATATTTGCCACTTTTCTCTGTCTGGCTAGTTGAAACTAGTATTTAAAATATATTATTCTTACTGAGCTAAGCATGTCCAAATTTATGTGCTTGAATTTTTCTATTTCTTCTTTCAAAAATTGATGAAATTATGGAAATGAACACTTCTTAGCCTTTATGGCTACCATGGTTTGCTCAGTCAAATGGATTTCAGATGCAGAAACATTTTACCCTCAAATGGGGCCTTTCAAAATCATTCCCTGACATTTTCCCTCATGCAAGTGCAAATGCCTTCTGATTCGTGGAGATTTGAAGCACATTAAAAACTCAGGCTGTTCTCAATTATGCTAGACTCGCTATGCCATTGGCAAATTTTACAAGACTATTTTTTATTCATCTCTTACTTCATCCCACTTTTAGGCCCAAAAATAGTACTAGAATTTTTACCCAAAGTGAGAAAAAGGTTAAATAAGTAATAGGTGAAACTTGAATCTAGTAGTTTTATTATTGGTACCTATTGAAGAAGATATTGGAAAAGAGTGATCCAGGGAACTTGAAAATTACTTAGAATCTCATTGTCTGGAACAAGAGGAAAGAATGATATGAAATGACATAAAAAATGCTAAGTTCTAATATGAAATATTCAGAATCCATCTAACTTCCTTGAGCCTAATTTCATATCAACTTACTAACTTGTGAGTTAATTTAGCAGTCATTTTATCCTTACTCCTGGGGAGGGAATACAAGCTTGATGATAAAGTCCATATTCTCAATGGTTTCAAAGGTAGGTATATAGAAACCCATACAAAACTAAATTTACAGTTTAATATGTTCTATAAAATAGAAATGAGAAGAAACACAGAGAATGGAATCTAGAAACATCTGGGAAGGCTTTTCTGATGAGTGGTATTAATATCAGAGACAATATATAAAACCATAGAAATATCAGACAGGTCAAGGGAGCCAACGAATAACATAGGAGACGCACTGTGTTATTAATATCCAATTACTGTTACAGATATACTGCCATATACTGTTTCTAGTACTAGACTGAAACCTATGAAACAGAATAGAATAAAAAAGGCATAGTTGTTCTCACAAAACTTATATTCTAACTTGGAAGAGGAATATTAAATAATAGCATTTAAAATTAATTATGGCATCTTAGTTTCATTTGTGCTACTATAATAGAAAATCCTGGCCAATGTAACTTAGGTGAGAAAGGATTTGTCTGTTATAGTCCATCACTGCAGGAATTTAAAGGTGCTAGTTACATAACATATATAGTCAAGAACATGACTAACAAGAGAGTGCTCAACTCACTTTCTATATTGTATAATCCAGAATTCCTTGGCTATGGAATGCTGTGAACCAAAGTCTGCAGGTGTTCCCTTTTTTAAGATTATCCCCAACAAACATGCCCACTTAATGCCAATATAATCTAGACAATCTCTTTGAAACTTCTTTTCTAGTGATTATAGATTGTATTAAGTTGACAATTAGAACTTAACAATCACATACAATTGTGTTAAGAGGTGTGAAGGAGTCTGTAGTACTTAAGTGATTTAAAGGGTGAAAGAACTAGTCCCCAGGAACACTGGCTGGTCTGACCAGCCTACATTGTTCTTCCTTTTGAGATGCAATCCTCCTCTGCTTCTCCATTCATTTTGCCAGCTCCCCCTATGGCCCTGCCTGCATTGGGATCCATGAGCTCAGTCTGAGGGTTGGAACCAAGCATCTGCATCTGCATCTGCATCTGCATCTGCATCTGCATTAGTCAGTTGCTGGCAGAACTTCCCAGGGAACAGTCAAACCAGTTTTCTGTCAGGAAGCACCCCATGGAAACAGCAACACTGTCCAAGTTTGGTGTATGCAAACAGAACGTATCCCCAGGTGGGGCAGTCCCTGGATGGCCCTTCCTTCTGTCTCTGCTCCAGTTTTTTGACCCTGTCTTTCCTTAGGACAGGAACATTTCTGGGTTAAAACTTTGAGATGGATGGGGGCCCTATCCCTCGACTGGGGTTGTGCCTATCTCCTGGAGGTGGTCTCTAAAGGCCCTATCTCCCCTTTGCTGAGCATCTGGGCTAAAGTCATCCCTGTGGGATCCTGGGACCCTCTTGTCTCCCTGGTGTCTGGGACCCTCCAGTGGCTACCCAAGGAGAGTACAGGGAGGGCTCCAGGTCTTCAGATACATATGTAGCAGAGGATGGCCTTGTCTGACATCCTTTGGAGGTTTGATGCACCAGCACATGGAGATGCTGGAGAGGTGGGACAGCAGTGTGTGTGTAGAGAGCAAAAGAGAGGGTGAGAGGGCAAAGACAGGATGGAGGTGGATGTGGAGGGATAACTTGAAAGGAGGATATCATTTGAGATATAAATAAATGGAATGATGAAAGAGAGAGAGAGAGAGAGAGAGAGAGAGAGAGGAAGGAAAGAAGGGAGGGAGGGAGGGAGGAAGCGACTAAGATTGAAGAAATATTTAGAGTACGAGAATGGCAATACCCAATGCATATTGAAATAATGTGTATTGCCTTGGGTGAGCCTTTATAGTACAAGGATTTTCACTTGATCTTAGCCAAAAGGCAGAGAAGCGATAGTACAAGTATTTTCAATTCACCTGTGCATTTTCTGAATGCAAAGTGTTTTTGAGATACATATTCTGTTTTAAGTAGTAACTTAAAGATAAAAGTCTTCTATACATTGGAATAGGTAGATCCAAAAGAAAATATGGACATTGAAGTATTGAAGGTTGTTATTTGTCAAGAAAAAAAATAGGAGATGAGAGATGAGAAATATAACAAGTTTAGGACCTGGACTTAACACAACATGAATATTGAACAGTTATGCAAGTATTCTTAAAAGCAGCCAGAAAAGTATTCTGAAATATAGCTGAAAATTATAAAATACCAGGACAAGTCAAAAATCTTGCTTTGCCAAGAAACAGGTTACCATCATTAGAGACAGCAAATTACCTGTTGGGTGTAAATAAATGTCATGAGGAACTTTCACAGAATTGGTCTGACCTGGGATGAACATGAGATGGAAGAGGACACAGAACTAAATATTGAACGACAGGATACTGAACATGACGAGAAGCAGGACATGAGGGAGAAAGTAGAAAGGTGACATATTTATTACATATGTATAGGTTGTAACCTACTCCTATGGTGATAATTGCCCACATTAGGACAGACAATGCTTCCACAAATGTATCCAATAATATGAAACAAGTCCTTGTGTGTTGCAATATAAAACATATTATTGATATTCCAACCACACAACTCCATTGTTCTATTAAACATATCTTTCTTCCCCACCTTTGGTCAGTGGGTTAGAGGGGAGGTTGAAGCATTTAAGAACCCTAAATAAAGTAAGTTAGGAAAAACATCTAAACCTTCACACTTCCCTTCATCTTTTTTCTGAAGATGTATGTTTTAGCAAAACTGATATTCCAACAATAAAAAGGAACCATAAACAGGGACTTTACAAATTAATCATTATGTAGTTTCTCTGTGCATTTCCTATATATTTGTATTTGATAAGTAAAGTATATCCCACAAATGAAATAACCATATAGCACAAACTTGCATATTGCATAGAGTTTTCCCAATAGTTTCTACCAAGCAAATGGTTAATAAATAGAAATGAATCAGGAATTGGAACTGTGTGTCGTGAATGAACTTGAAGCAGCAATCATAGTTACATGTAAGATGGCTGACCTGGCAGCAGCACTTGCTAAACAATACTGAAGACTTGAGGTCCAAACGCCAGCACCCAATAGAGAAAATTTTATGTGCAAAGAAGTTGAAAAAACAAAACAAAACTGAGAAGTCATCAGTTGGAGTAGTCAATCAAAAAGAAGAAGAAACATAAATGGCTAAAAACTGAATGGAACTGAAATGTAGTTAAGTGGCAGTCCTTCAAGTTTTACCAAAATATGAAAGGAATATGAGCAGCTGTATGCCAAGAAATCATATGACTTAGATGAAGTGAGAAAATATAATAGCAAAAAAAACCCCAAAAATAATACATGGAAAATGCAAACAGATATAAAGCTAGAATTGGTTAGTTTGTAAGGAAAAAAAATTCAACAAAGAGAGATAAGGAAGATGGCATCACTGGGTAAATCTGTGAAGTATTTTAACCATGTTTCAAAGCAGTTCTTCAAAATATTTCTCAAAGGATAGGAGGAAGCATTGGCCATGTCATTCTGTGGCTGCCCTATTCTCCAAAACAAAGGTATCACAAGAAAAAAAAAGCATTAACATTGTGTGTGTGTGTGTGTGTGTGTGTGTGTGTGTGTTATCAGTGAAGAACTAATTTAAAAAGAATCTAAACAAAATGTCATAAATCTGAAGCCAACAACCTGCTCAAAATATTATACATTATGAAATAATATTATCCTCAGAAATACAAGGTTGGTTTAAGTGAAAATTGTTAACTTAACATGCCATTCTAATAGAAAACATGGTAGCTTGTTGATTTGCCAAATGCAAGGCTCTGCAGACTATAAAGAGAAAGATATTTCTTAGATCAGACCAGTTTGCGAAGTGAAAAGTTTCAGTCAACAGCATATTAAAAGACAAAGGACTGAGCAGAGGCCCTCAGCATCCTGAAGAGAATAAGGATGTGTGTTCTCAGGTTTCCTGGTTAGTGTTGCACTGGAGATTCTAGCCAGGACAATTAGGTAGGAATGCAAAATAATAGACATACAATTGTGAAATAAGTAAAGCCAGTTTGGGGAAGTTTGTAATTATATGATATGGGTTCATATCTAGAAAAGTTTATTGCATCTATATTTAGACCACACTAGAGAAAAAACTAAGACTCAATAACATACTACATTGTTATAACAAAAGTCCTGTTAGCGTTTAAAATCTAAAATTAAATTTAAGGAAGAATTCTATTCACAGTCAAACCATAAATCAAAATTTTAGGAATATATTTAACAAGAAAAATTTAATTTTAAATTACATTAATTATAAAATAGTGATGTAAGCATCTAATAAATATCTAATTAAGGTACCCCATTGAGGGTAGTATTGTTAAAATGCCAGTAATACTCAAAATGATCCAGGATTCAATAAAATTCCTATCAACATTCTAGCATCTTTATCTATAATAATGGACCATCTTGTTCTTCAATGTCCATATCATTTCAAGGTGCTCCAGTAGGCAAAATAGGTTTTAAAAGTAAAAGTATGAATATTTTGAGTTCCCAGTTTTAGAACACATTACAACATAACAATAATCAAGACAATTTGAAATTGATAAAAACATACTTGTATGAATTTATGAACTACACCTGTGATTCCAGAAGTAAACTTATATGCTCTTCTGGTCAATCTATTTAAAACAGAGATTCCTCAAAGTTCAATAATACACATTTTAACTATAAATTAAGTAGCTTTAAAAGTAATCTACATTGGATTATTCACTGTTTTTGCTCTCAAAGAAACAGTACCAGTTTGTATTTCTATATGTTTGCTTCTGAGTGTACATGTACAAATGTAATGTGGGTGTGGTTTGTTACAGCTCCTTGTTAAACTTTCAGACTTTGGTCAGATCCTTGGTTTATTAATAATAAAATTTACACTCTCTCTTTCTTTGTGCTTATTTGGTCTAGCTGACACTTTGCTTATTGTATTAATCTTTTCAGAATCAGTTTTAGGTTCTCAAAATCTCTTTTTTATGGTGTCCTATTTCAAAGGCTTTATCTCTGAATCCATGTTTTCTTTTCTTCAATTCATGTTTATTCCCTACCTTTTTCTGTAGTCTTAAAATTTTTAACATTTTCTAAGAATTTTTCTACTAAAATTCCCAACTGTCATTTAAACTCACAATTTTTCATACACTATTTTCCATGCACCGTTTCAGATTTTCTTCCTACCTCATGTTCAAGGGTGGGGCATGTTACAGATGGGGAGACCCAGCCTGACAATGATTAAATGTTCAGTCATAATTGGACTAGACCTTCTACTAATTCATAAAACCAAGGATTGAACTCAAGCCTTTCGATATTAATCATCGTTTTATCACTTCAGTGTGCCTCCCTGCTATGCAAAGTCACTTCACATCCTCCACATCCTCGGGTGAGCCAGATGTATTGGCACTCACTTTTGATTCTCCTTACAAAGCAGTGCAGAGATAGTGGGCATCTATGGCATCTGTGCCATCTGTTATGTCTGCAATTGAAATTATAGATGTGTCTCTAGAGAAAAGTCAAGGAGATGGCTGGAGCTTGTGTGGTTCTCCCTCTGATGGAGAATTTGTTCCATGGAACTCAAACTGTAAGGATACAGATTATACAATTGGGAGCATACACTACACAACAGAAGAATATTAAAAAAACAGTGAAGGGTAAAGGAAATACTTTTGATAACACAATATGCACACAGAGATATGACAATCCTGTCAAAATTCTAGATCTATGTGACTTCCACTAGTAGTATTTTTAAATTAAGATCTTCTTCTTCCACTCCCCTTCTGCCTGGTGGTTTCTACTGGGATATGTTGCTAGCCAGTCTGCTCCACTTAAGACATCATATTCTGAGGCATCCAAGAAGATCCACTCCACTCAGAGTATTTGGAAAGAACCCTCTTGAAGTTCCACATCTGCTGCTGGGAGCCCAGTGGACTCAGCATCCAACACCCTCCAAAGCCCCTGCCTGCTGAATACCACTCCCCTTCTGCACAGTCCTTTCTGCTAGAACAGAGTGCTAGCTAGTCTGCTCCCCTGAAGATACCACATCCAGAGGCATCCCAGGAGATCCATTGCATTCAGGGCATGGACACCACAGACTGAGACACCCCAGGAGGTCCACTGCATACAGGGCAACAGAGCAACTGATCACCAGCTTGTCTGCTCCCCTGAAGACACCACAATTGGAAGGCATCCCAGGAGTTCCACTGTGCACAGGGCAACTGGACAACCTACACCACAGGCTGTAGACCCCTGGAAGTTCTCTGGCATGCAGGGCAATTGATTCAACAGACTGAAAGCCTCCCAGGAGTTCTGCTGCACAAATGAAAACAGAAACCACAATCAGTAGGCACCCCTGGAGAACAGATTCACACCAGACAATAGGTTGACCACTCCCAAAAGAGAAGGCCTCCCAGGAGATCTACTGCGCCAGGGCAACAGATCAGCAGTTTCTCTGCCCTTCTGAAGAACACCCCCCAATTTGGAAGGCCACACAGGAAGTCTGCTACAGCCAGGGCCACAGGACTAACAGGGGACCTGAAGCAATCCAGGGACAAAAGAGACAGACTCCAGACAGAGTCACCCACACTAGCAAACATCAGGTATAACCAGATGGTGAGAGGCAAGCACAAGACCAACAACAGAAGTGAATATAGTATGAGGGCATCACCAAAACCTGTGTCCCACCAGAGCTAACCCTGAATATACCAACACCCCTGAAAATCAGGAAGCTGACCTAAAATCCTATATCATGAAGATAATAGAGTCCTTTAAGGAGGATATAAATAACTCACTGAAAGAAATATAGGAAAGCACAGTTAAACATGTAGAAGCTCTTAAGGAGGAAACACATAAATCCCTTAAAGAAATACAGGAAAACATAATCAAACAGATGAAGGAATTGAATAAATTGGCCCAAGACCTAAAAGTGGAAGTAGACACAATAAAGAAAACACAAATGGAGGCAAACCTGGAAATGGAAAACCTAGGAAAGAGGTCAGAAATTACAGATGTAAGTATGACCAACAGAAAACAAGAGATAGAAGAGAGAATCTCAAGTGTTGAAGATATTGTAGAAGAGATTGACACAACTGTCAAAGAAAATTCAAAACCAAAACACAAAAAACTTCTAACCCAAAACATCCAGGAAATTCAGGACAAAATGAATGAAAAGACCAAATTTAAGAATAACTGGAATAGAGGAGAACAAAGATTCCCAGCTCAAAGGACCTGAAAATGTCTTCAACAAAATCATAGAAGAAAACATCCACAACCTAAAGAAAGAGATGACCATAAAGGCACAAGAAGCCTATAGAACATCAAACAATGGGACCAGGAAAGAAAATCCTCTTGTCACATAATAATTAAAACACTAAACACAAAGAACAGAGAAAGAATATTAAAAGTTTCAAGGAAAAGGAGTCAGGTAACACACAAAGTTAGAACTATCAAAATTACACAGGACTTCTCAACAGAGACATGTGTGTGGAAACTGAACAACTCTCTACTCAGTGATAACTTGTTCAAAGAAAAAATACGGAAAATAAAGACTTCCTGGAATTTAATGAAAATATTGACACAATATACCCAAACTTATGGAAAACAAAGAAAGCAGTGGTAAGAGGAAAATTCGTAACACTATGTGCTTTGGTAAAGAAACTGGAGAGATCTTACACTAGCAACTTAATGACACACTAGAGACCTCTAGAACAAAAAAACAAACATACACAAGAGGAGTAGATAACAGGAAATAGTCAAACTCAGGGCAGAAATCAACCAAAAAGAAACAAAAAGAACAATACAAAGAATCAACAAAACCAAAAGCTGGTGCTTTGAGAGAATCAACAAGATAGATAAACTCCTAGCCAGACTAATTAACGGGCTCGGAGGCAGTATCCAAATTCACAAAATCAGAAATGGAAAGGGAGACAGACAACAGAAATGGAGGAAATTCAAAAAATCATCAGAACCTACTACAAAAGCCTATACTCAACAAAACTAGAAAATCTAGATGAAATAGATGGTTTTCTGGACAAATACCATATACCAAAGTTAAATCAAGAGCAGGCAAACTATCTAAACAGGCCCATATCCCAAGTTATTAAAAAATCTCCTAACCAAATAAAGCCCAGGGTCAGACAGATTTAGTGCAGATTTCTACCAGACCTTCAAAGAAGGCCTAATACTAATATTCCTCAAACTATTCCATTAAATAGAAACAGAGAAAACACTACCTACTTCATTGTATGAAGCTACAATTACTCTGATACTTAAATCATACAAAGACCCAACCAAAAAAGAGAACTTCAGGCCAATTTTCCTTTTGAATGTAGATGAAAAATTACTCAATATAATTCTCGCAAACGGAATCCAAGAACCCATTAAAACCATCATTCACCACAATCAAGTAGGCTTTATCCCAGGAATGTATGGTTGGTTCAATATATGAACATCCATTAACATAATCCTCTATATAAACAAACTCAAAGAAAAGAATCACATGAGTATCTCCTTAGATGAAAAGAAGAAGAAGAAGAAGAAGAAGAAGAAGAAGAAGAAGAAGAAGAAGAGAAGAAGAAGAAGAAGAAAGGAGAGAGAAGGAGAAAGAGAAGGAGAAGGAGAAGGAGAAGAAGAAGAAGAAGGAGAAGGAGAAGGAGAAGAAGAAGAAGAAGAAGAAGAAGAAGAAGAAGAAGAAGAAGAAGAAGAAGAAGAAGAAGAAGAAGAAGAAGAAGAAGAAGAAGAAGAAAGAATTTGACAAAATAGAATACCCCTGCAGGTTAAAAATGTTGGCAAGATCAGGAATTCAAGGTCCATATGTAACATAATAAAAAACAACTGCAAAACAACAGTTAATATCAAATTGAATGGAGAGATACTTGAAGCAATCCCACTAAAATCAGGGACAAGACAAGGCTGCCCACGTTCCCCATATCTATTCAATATAGTACTTGAAGTAGCTGGAACAATAAGACAGCAAAAAAAGATCAAGGGGATATAAATTGGCAAAGAGAAGTAAAGTTATCACTATTTGCAGATGATATGATAGTATACATTAAGCAGCCCAAAAATTCTACCAGAGAATTTCTACAGCTGATAAACAATTTCAACAAAGCATCTGGATATAAAATTAACTCAAAAAATTCAGTAGCCTTCCTTTTTGTATTTCTTTATAAACAAGCTAAGAAAGAAATTAGGGAAATAATCCCTTCACAGTAGCCATGAGTGAAAGATTTGTATGACAATAACTTTCAAGTCTCTCAAGTAGTAAATTAAAGATCTCAAAAAATAGAGAGCTCTCCCATGCTCATAGATTGGCAGAATTAACATAGTAAAAGGGCCATCCTACCAAAGACAATCTACAGATTCAATGCAATCCCCATCAAAATCCCAACACAATTCTTCAAAGACAAAGAAAGAACATTTTTCAAATTCATCTGGAAAGGCAAAAAACCAAGAATGGCGAAAACAATTCTAAAAATAAAAGAACGACTGGTGGAATCACCATCCCTGACCCAAGCTCTACTATAGTAGAGCAATAGTGCTAAAAAACTGTATGTCATTGGTACAGAGATAGACCAATTGATCAATGGAATAGAATTGAAGACTCATAAATAAAATCACACGCATACACACACTTGATCATTAATTAAGAAGCCAAAAAATACAATGTAAAAAAGAAAGCATCTTCAATAAATGATGCTGGTCAAACTGGCTGTCTGTATGTAGAAAAATCAAAATAGATACTTATATGTCACCTTGCACAAAGATCAAGTTCAAGTGTATCAAGGACCTCAACATAAAATACAGTGAGTCTAATAGAAGAGAAAGTGAGAAAGAGCCTTGAACTCATTGGCACAGGTGGAAATTTCCTAAACAGAATTCCAATGCCTCACACTCTAAGATCAAAAATTGATAACTGGTACCTCATGAAACTGGAAAGCTTCTGTAAACCAAAAGACAAAGTCAATAAGTCAAATCAGCAACATACAGATTGAGAAAAAAAGTCTTCACTGGCCCCACATACCATAGAGGACTAATATCCAAAATATATAAAGAACTAAAGAAGGTAACCACCAAAAACCCAAACAACCCAATCAAAAAATGGGGTATAACTAAGCTGAGAATTCACAGCATAGGAATCTTGAATGGCTGAGAAGCACCTAAAGAAATGATCAAAGTTCTTAGTGATCAGAGAAAGTCAAATCAAAATGACTTATATTCTACCTCACATCAATCAGAATGGCTAAGGTCAAAACCTCAGATGACAACACATGTGGAAAGGATGTGGAGAAAGAGGAACACTACTCCATTGGTGGAATTACAAACTGGTACAACCACTCTGGAAATCAATCTGGAGCTTCCTCAGAAAATTGGAAATATATCTACCTGAAGACTCATCAATAACACTCTTAGGAATATACTGCAAAGTTTCCCCACAATGCCACATGGACATATGTTCCACTATGCTCATAGCAGCCTTCTTTGTGGTAGCTAGAATCTGGAAACAGCGCAGATGTCCCACAACAGAAGAATAGATACAGAAAATGTGGTTCATTTACACAATGGAATGCTACCTAGCTATTAAGAACAAGGACATCCTATGTTTTGCAGGCAAATGGATGGAACTAGAAAATATCATCCTGGGAAAACTCAGACCCAGAAGGACATGCATAATATGTACTCACTAATAAGTGGATACTAGCCAAAAAAAAAAAAATGTACAGAATACCCAAGATACAGTTCACAGAACTCAAAAGTTCAACAACCTGAAGGGCCCAAGTGAGAAGTGAGGACACCTTAGTCCCACTTGGGAGGGAGAAGAAAGCAATCCCAAGGAGGGAGGGAGGGAGGCACCTGGCTAGGAAAGGGGACAGGGGATGGGAAAGAGGGAAATACGATCAGGTATGGGATGTAGAGAAATAACTGAAGCCTTGAGGGCCAGCAGAAAGAATGGAAATGGGCGACTTCAGGAGGTAGGAAGTGGGAGGACCCTCCAGAATGTACCAGAGACTTGGGAGGTGAGAGACTCTCAGGACTCAAAGGGAGGGGAACCTTAGATTAAATGTCCTGTAATGGGGAGATGGAACTTGTAGAGCCTACCTCTAGCAGGAAGAAAAGGCATCAGGTGAGAGATGGGGTTACCACCCTATAGTTAAAACTCTCACTCATAATTAATTGTTCCTCTTTGAAAGAACTGTAGGAATCAAAATGCAGAAGAGCCTGAGGAAAAGAAGTTCCAGAGAAACACCCAAAGTGGGATCCAGCTCAAGGGGAGGCCCCAACTCCTGACACTGTTACTGAGGATAAGGAGCACTCACAGAAGGAACCTATCATGTCTGCCCTCTGAAAGATCCAAGCACTCACAAAAGGAACCTATCATGTCTGCCCTCTGAAAGATCCAACAAGCAGCTCAAAGAGTCAGATGCAGTATTTCCACCCAACCAATGGACAGAAGATGCTGACCCCTATGGTTGAATTAGGGAAAAGCTAGAAGAAGCTGAGGAAGAGGCCAGCAGTCTTAATTAACCTGGACCGCAGAGATCTCTGAGACACTGGACTACCAACCTGGCTGCGTACACCAGCTGATATGAGGGTCCCAACACATATACAACAAGAGGACTGCCGGGTCGGCATTCAGTCAGAGAAGATGCACCTAACCCTCAAGAGACTGGAGTCCCCAGGGAGCGGGGAGTTCTGGTGGGGTGACATGTGAGGGACATGTGGAGACATGTGAGGGACATGTGGAGACATGCTTGTAGAGACAGGGGGTGAGGAGAAGGCATGGGATGTCGAAGAGTCGGAGGGTGAACAAGGCCGGGAATAAAATCTGGAGTGTAATATAAGGAAAAAAATAAATAAATAAAAAGTCTCCATTCCATGAGATTTATTAAACCAAATCTTTTGACTTCTAAACAATATCATGGTAACTTGTCTACATTTTAAAATATCCTAACCTTTAAATTTTGCAAGATTTTTTGAAAATTTGGGATAATAAAACTTGAAATATTTTCCCTTGAGTGAAAATGTCGCTAAAACCAGATGAAATTTTATAAATGGGATTTCATTTATTTCATGTCTATATGTGACACCCAGAACAGTAATGCAAGTGGAATTTGCACTTTGATCAACATTCATAGGAGGAAATATGGAGACAAAGTTTGAAGCAGAGACTGAAGGAACGGCCATCCGGAGCCTGCCCCATCTGGGGATCCAGTCCATATACAGCCACTAAACCCAGACAATACTGCTGATGCCAAGAAGTGCATGCCCAGAGGAGCCTGATATAGCTGTCTCCTGAGAGGCTCTGCCAGACATGACAAATACAGAGGTGGATGCTTGCAGCCAACCACTGAACTGAGAATTGGGTTCAAAATGGAGGAATTGAGGCAAGGATTGAAGGAGCTGGAGGGACTTGCAAGGAACAACAGTACCAACCAACCAGAGCTCCCAGAGACTAAACCACCATCCAAAGAGTATACATGGACAGACCCATGGCTTCAGCTGCCTATGTAGCAGAGGATGGCCGTTTTGGGCATCAATAGAAGAAGCCAAGGTTCAATGCCTCAGTGTAGGAGAATGTCAGGGTTGGGAGGCAGAAAGGGGTGGGTGAGTTGGCGAACATACTCATAGAAGCAGGGGGAGGGGGGTGGGATAGGGGGTTGATGCATGGGAAATGGGGAAAGGGAATAACATTTGAAATGTAAATAAAAAATATCAGATATCACCCTCAGTTCTTTCACTTGACTCTTCAAAGAAAGAGTGAAAGCAATGTCATATTTTTCCTCAGAAAAACATAGCTTCTTATTCCAGATAAGGTACTGATGGGAGAACAAAGCAATTATTCTATCTAAGATGTCTAAATGACATAGTGAGTCTGTTCGAGTTATTTGAAGGAACATGAGTAAGCTTAGCTACACACGTATCAATGAAGGTTTACCTACTGGTTGATAGACTTGAAAGAAACATTTATCACCAACTACCCCTCACAGGGATTGTGACTCACAGTAATTTAATCTCCATAGCTTCCTGAATAATTTGTAGTCAACTCCATTGAGGAGAATCCTCTCCCCAGCAATTTTCTATGCTTTGAGAGTCTTTGTGAATTCTGTAATTTTCACAATTTCCTGAGCCTTTTAAATTTCTTTAATCTTCTAGTCCTTCCTTTTCCTTGCAGAAGAATATATTTCAATTTGAACAAACAAAACATTAACAAAATAGGAGATAAAGTGAATTGCCTTACACTATAGTTTTAATCTATTAAAATGTATTTAAGATTAACATATACATGCATATATTTAATTTTTGATAATTTTGATTAGTAACATTGATTACTAGTCTGCAACATGAAGCAAATACACATATTTCTATGTACATCTGTCATATCCATATGTGACATTAAGGGAACTTTTTTTTCAACCTTTCTTTTTTAGTTCATTTATTTATCTATCCACTTTATATCCCAATTGTTGCATCCTCCCTCCTTTCCCCCTTCCTCTATACCCTTTCAACTTCTCTAAATACAGGGAGTCCTACCCATAACCACCACCACTCCACCTGCCCCAGGTACCAACCTCCCTGGAATATCAAGTCACATCATGACTAAGCACATCCTCTCCCATTAGGGGAGAGAAACCCAAAGGCAGACAACAGAGTCAGAGTCGGTCTCTGCTCCAATTGTTAGGGTACCCACATGATGCTCAAGCTCACATCTGCTACATATGTGTCGAGGGGCTAGATCCAGACCACACATGTCCTTTGGTTGGTGGTTAAGTCTCTTTGAACTCCTATGTGCCCAGGCTAGTTGGCTCTGTGGGTCTTCTTGTGCAGTTCTTGACCCCTCTTACCGCCTTACCTCTTCATCAAGACTCTATCCTCAAGTCCTTGCCCTATCTCTTCCACATGACTCCCTGAGCTCTGCCTATTGTGTAACTGTGGGTCTCTGCATCTGTTTCCATCAGCTGCTGGATGAAACGTCTAAGATCACAGTTACGCTAGATTCCTTTCTGCATGCATTTTAGAATATCATTAATAGTACCAGGGATTGCCTCTCTCCCATGGGGTGGGTCTCAAGTTGAGCCAGTCATTGATTGTCCATTACCTCAATATCCGACCCATCTTCATCTCTGCACATCTTACAGGCAGGGCAAATATTGAATTGAAAGTTTTGTGCATGGTTGGTGTCCCCATTTCTCCACTGGAAGTCCTGCCTATCTACAGGAGGTGGCATGTCAGGCTTCATATCCCTGCCTGTATCCTTTTATATCCTTATATCCTTATATCGTGTATCCTTCTTATATTCTTATATCCCTTTGGGAACCTCCCCAATCCCAAGTCTCTGGCTTGTACCACAGATTTCCCTTCTCTCTCTAAGCACTCTTATCCTGCATCCTCTTTCTCCTCACACCTGATCTCCCCATTGCCCTCCCCATCCCCTCTCACACCCAGCTCCCTCTTTCCATTCAATTCCTATTCTATTTTATTTCCCCTTCTCAGTGGGATTCAAGAATCCTCCCATATGCCCTCCTTGTTACTTGGTTTCTTTGGGTCTATGGATTGTAGAATGGTAGGCCTATATTTTGTGGCTAATATTCACTTATAAATGAGTAGACACCATTCAAGTCTTCATGTAAAACATCGCAGGTAAACCCTTATTTATCAACCTACACAAAACTCAAGTTCAAGCAGATCAGAGATCTCAATATAAAACCAGATACACTGTATCTAATAGAGGAAAAAAGTGGGAAAGAACCTCAAACTCATTAGCACAGGGGAAAATGTCTTAAATAAACAGAACTGCAATGGCTCAGGCACTAAGATCAACAACTAATAAATAGAACCTCATGAAACTGAAAGGCTTTTATAGGGCAAAAGACAATGTTAATAGGGAAAAACCTGCAGCATACAGAATGGGAAAAGATCTTCCCAATCGTACATCAGACAGAGGGCTAATATCCAAAATTTATAAAGAATTGAAGAAATTAAACAGCAACTTACCAAATAACCGAACTAAATATGGGGTAGAGAGCTAAACAGAATTCTCAAAGGAGGCATCTCAAACAGCCAAGAAACACTTAAAGAAACATTCAGTGGTGTTAGTCATCAGGGAAATGCAGATCAAGTCACTCAGATTTCATCTTATACCCGTCAGGATGGCTGCATTCAAAAGCTCAAGTGGCAGCACATGTGGAGCAAGGGAAACACTCCTCCAGTGCCGGTGGGAGAGCGAATTTGGACAAGTACTAAGGAAAACAATTTGGTGGTTTCTCAGAAAATCAGGACTACTTCAACCTCTAGATCCAGCTATACCACTCCTGGGTATATTCTCAAGGACATATGCTCCACTAAGTTCATAGAAACTCATGACAGCCCCAAGCTGGAAACAATACAGGTGTCCCTCAAATGAATAATGGATAAAGAAAATATCTACATCTACACAGTGAAATACTACTCAGCTATTATAAACAGACATCATGAACTTTTCAGGCACGTGGATGGATCTAGAAAATATTATCCTGAGGAAAATAATCCAGATCCGGAAAGACATGCATAGTATATACTAGCTTAGTTTCAACCTTTTAATGATAATAATTTTCCTATTTTTAACAATAAAAATATTCTTCATATAGTAAATATAGAAGGAAGGCTATTTTTTCATTTAAAAACAATTACATCAGTGGAATATTCAAATCAGCATCAGCTCACTTAGCCAGGAAATGGTAAAAGAGAACAAATTTCATAGCCTATATTAAACTGTATTCAAACTGGAGGTAATAGGGTGAAAGGCCCCTGGAATTAAGTTCTTTTTGCTTTAGCCAAGACTCAATGAAAAGTGTAGATTTCCCTAAACCTCCGCTCTGATGTCAGATTATGCAAAGATTTTATGTTGGGTTCACACCTGAGAGCACTAAAATTGTTGTAATCCAGGAACACTGTAAAGTGTAAATTTCTGGCTTCTTTGGCGACTCTGTTGTGATGTTCTTCTAGAAGCTGTCTTATGAGAGGACATTTTGCTGAAGCAGAGAAGTGAGAGAATGTTTTGCAGAGGCAGACACTTGAGAGGACACATGATATTTAGGAAGAGTATAAGTAGAACCCAAAAGACAGTGAACAATGCTCTTACATTGGTTCTCTTGGTTCATTACATTGGTTCATTGGTTCTCAACGCCTTGCTGGTTTTCACTGATCTTCACTTTTCAGGGCTTTGTAGAGAGTCCGGTACCAAAGACCTTCCTGTGGTGCTCTGGCTGCCTCTTGCCACTTCCACAGACTCCTGATGAGTTGGTGGAGGCTTGTGGTTTCCTCTGGATCATGCCGCTGCTGCTGATTTATGTTTGTTGTTTGCTGATTGCATTAGACTTCAGATAATGATTCATGATTGACGTTTTAAATTTGACTGCTGATATACTGACAATAAATATTGGAATCACCCCAAACAACTACTTCTAAACAAGTCCACATTCACCTTGTCCTATTAGTTATCTTTTCCCCTACCTTTGATGGTTGGGCTAGATGGAAGATTGAGGCATTTAAGAACCTTTATTAAAGTAGATTTTGAGAAATATAAGCCCAAGTGAGGTGCCAATTTGTAGAAGTTAGGTCTTGCTTCTTCCTAGCAACATGATCCCAGAAATAAGACACAAACTCAAAATATATTTACAATTACTTTGGCCATATAGCTAGATTCTTCTCTAGTTAGAATCACAACCTAAGATAGCTCATTTATTTTAATCTACATTCTGCCACGTGGCTACTTACCTACCTGTGCTCAGGTACCACGCATCAGTCTCCTCACATCAACCTAGGCAGATCTTCCTGTGCTACCTCTATCCCCAAATTCATTTTGCCTCCTGGATGTTCCACTTTCCATTGCCTGTCTAAGCCATAGGCCATAGGCTTTTCAATTGACAGATGATGCATCCATAAAATACATAAGATATTTTCTCTGCACACTGACTCTGGGTTTTAGTAGAAAATATGAGCTGTTGGGCCATCTACTTTTTGGGAATGACTGTCAGTCAGAATCTATTGACACAAGCACTGGAGCATCTTTCAGGATCACTGGAACCTTTCTCCAAAGGACATCACACTTGTTTCTCAGCTCATAGTGGACTTCTTGCTAAGATAATATTTCCTGTATGAAACCACCCTAGAACCAACAAGAAGCCATTTCCTTTGTTGCGTCTCATGTGCTAGCACTGCCAAATTTTCTCACAGGAGGACCCAGTTTTGTTGGAGATAGTTTGAAAACGTGATAGAAAAGAGAAGATTGTGATGCTCCACAGACTCCAAACATCCAGATTAAATGAGTCTTAGTCAGTTCAGTTCAATTAAGCTTAACAAGTATTCTCTGTGAAACTACTGTGTACATGCACATTCAGACCTGGTGAGGGACATGACGCTATGATAGTTTGTGCCTGAAGCTCCTACCCCAAATGCAAACCTTCATTCATTTCTTTTGAAGACTTTGGGCTATAGAGTTGTTAGTTGCTTTATCACTACAAGAAATTTTCCATTTTCTCATCTACCAAGTACTCATTCGAATATACTTTGGAAGCCTTCTGTTAACTTTTCATGTTCAGTGAAATTTCTAGAGTTATTAGTATTCGGGGAACATTACCTCAGAAGAATTAGTGACGGATGGAACTCATACAGGTTAATGTCATCTAACACTTTTTATCATTTTTTATTTTTTGCATACAGTATAATTTGATCATATTCTTTCATCTCTCTTTAAATCCTTCCAAGTGTGCTTCACTATGCATACAAGATCATGTTCTTTTTCTCTTCCAAAACAAAACAGCACAACACCAACTAATAAGCAAACAAACAAGCAAGCAAACAAACAAATGCCAAAAACCAGCCTCAGCTTGGAGATGTGTTCTGAGAAAGCAGTATGTGGGAGCAGTGAGTAAAGCAAATGACTTGAAGTCAAATTGTGGGTACAAACTGATGCACTTATGCTCTACTTAAGACAGCTTTTATGATAGATCTCCCTATGTTTGGCTCAAGAGAGCTTTTCTCTTGCTATTCTAAAAACTCATCACCATATAGCTCATCTCTTGCAGAACAAAAAAGTTTTTAAACATACATTTCAAATTTAGTCATTTATTCCAGGTCTTGAGCATCCCACAAATCAAAATTCCATGACCTTAGCCCCTTGACTCTTAGGTCTTGTGCATATTGTCACAGTATCTTTGCGTTTATATGCGCATCAGCCCTGCTGTGTCTGGAAAATGTTATTTCCTTGGAATTATTCTCCACTCTGACTCTTAGATAAATCTTTCTACCTTCCATTCCCATGGATCTTTGAGCTTTGAGGGGAAAGTTTGATATAGGCATCCCATTTATAGTTAAGTGCTTTAAGGTCTCTTAGTCCTGGCAGGTTGAGTCTTTGTCTTAATTAGCATCTACTACAAGCAGAAACTTCTCCGATGAGGTTTGAACAATACCCTGATCTACGGGTATAGAAATATGTAACTAGTCATCATTTTTTTTGCTATATTCATTTAGCAGAATAAGGGTACTAAGTTTTCCTCTAATGATGGCATCCTCGTTCACTGTTTCAGATATGAGTTCCATGTTGTAAAATGGGACTTAAATCCAATCATAATGTAGTTACGCCCAAAATATTTATACCACTATTTCACCAATATATCTTATAGGAAGATCTCTGTTGTTCTTCAAGAGTTAATGGATAAATAAGATTTTTGATTTTTTTCTCCTGCAAAAGCATTAAAAATAGTACTTCTTTCCAGTCCTATTAACATTGTTCAGTTTGGATGAAGCTTCTAGTTGTGCACTAAATCTAGCTTTATCTCTCTACATTAGATGATGACATAAGTGATATCTTTTGAAATAAATCCTTACTTTCAGTTTGAGAAGGGTAATCAGTAGCACTGTCAATATCTAATAATCTTTGGAGGGTTTTACATACACTTTTTTCTCATTGATCCAAAAAGATGTAACCAATTCTTGGCAATGGCGGTTTTACTTGGTGGCAAAGGTGCCTTGTTGGGACATTGTCCCTCACATTATTTGGTAAATTCATCTAAAATCTTTTTATACATGTATAAATATTGGGCTATCCTATGCTAGTACATTTTCATAAAACTTTTTAAATGACTTTTAGTGATGGTTGTCCCTTCCCATATTTCTTCCTGTTCCTTGCCTTCGTACATTTTTCCCTACTAAATACATCTATTCTACTTTCCACTTTTAACACTGTATTCTAGTTCACCTTCCTTGGAAGATCCTGTCATTCCTTCTGTTCTCTCACTAGCTATGTAATCTCTTTCATTTCTAAATTAAATGCACATGTCTAAATTTTAACAGTTAAAATGCACCATAAGAGGAAACATGCACTATTTGTCTGGGACTGGAATACCTCACTTAAGATTATTGTTTATAGTTCTATCAATTTATTTACAACTTTTATTAGTTAATAAATAATACTCCACTATGTATAAGTGTACTGCATTCTTATTGTTTATTCATCAGTTGATGGACATCTTTACTATTACTAATTTCTGGCTATGCTAAGAATAGGGTAGCCATGAACATAGATGATCAACTATCTCTCCATGATAGCAAGAAGTTGAGTCATTTGGGTGAATATATATCTCTTTCTCTATCATCTCTTTCTCTATTTCCATCTCTATCTCCATCTCCTTCTCCACCTCCATCTCCATATTTATATCTATCATCTGTATCTGTTTCTCTCTTTATCTTTATCTATACCTCTATTGCTATCTCTGTCTTTATCATCTATATGATATATAGAGACAGACAGATGGATCGTGAAGTAGATCAATTCCCAGTATCCTGAGGAAACTTCTACTATTATCCTGCTAAATGAATATAGGAAAAAATGACTACTAGTGACATATTAGTTTACCCATAGATCAGCACATTGATCAAACCTCATCAGAGAAATTTCTCTTTTCAGTAGATTGTGATTAAGATATACATGATATGTAGTCACTGATAAGTAACTATTAGCCCAAAAGCTCAGAATACCCAAGGTACTACTTACAGACCACATGAAACTCAAGAAGAAGAAAGACAAAAGTGTGGATGCTTCAGTATTTATTAGGAGGGGGAACAAAAACTCACAGGAGGAAATACAGAAACAAAATGTGGAACAGAGATTGAAGGAAAGGCCATCCAGAGACTGCCACACATGGGGATCTATCCCACATGAATTAAACATTAAATCATTGAAGATGACAGAAAGGTTTCATTTGCTTATGGAGGGAATTATTCCAAGTTATTATTGAGGTCATTTTAAAAGGTACTATTTCACGAATCATTCCTCAGTGTGTTTAACATTTGTATATAAAAATACTTCTGATTTAGTATGTGTTTATTTTGTAACCTGATACTTTGTTGAAAACATTTACTTTGAGAATTTAAAGGAAGTTATCCCAAAAGAGGATGCTCATGAAACAAGTAGGCATATTCCTAGGGCTTCATAGTGGTGGGTATGTGGAGAATATCATGTTAGCAGCAGTACATTTTTCAAAGCTTGAATGGCTGTTTTCACTCACTCCACAGGGTGGTGTGTACTGTGGTTTGCTTGACTATGCAAAAAAGTCAAGCTGATCCATTCCTTCTTTCTCCACACATCCTCTAATCTGTGCCGCACAATGCTTCCAATTTTCTCACATTATTCAGAGGAAGAGAAGATCATCATGAAATAGGTTCTGAGCCTCTTGCAACTGAAGTGTGTTAATGTTTCTTCAGTAACAACTTCAACAACAACAAAAAAAAGGAACAAGATGAGACTGTGCTAACAAGTGCATTCTGTGAAGGGAACCAGCTAGAAAAAAAAAGGAACTGCCTACAAGCTTAGAAGCAGATGTTGCTAGGACAGCTGTGTGGTTCAGCTTTATAGAGAGCCCCTTGCATAGAATGGCATTCACAGTGGTGCTGATGAATGTATAGTACTTATTAGATTTATGATTCTGCAATGTCTCATACAACTGCCAATGTGTTTGGAATTTTTTTTTATATCCAAAGGCTACATAGAATGCCACTTCTCAGAAGTGCACTGAATGCACTCACTGAATCATTTACCGATACAGTTTTATCGATTTTTCTATTCCAATAATACTGTAATGAATATTCTTTTATATAAATCTTTGTACATTTTCTACTTATTTACTTCAGATAAGTACCCTGAAAGGAAATCTATGGATAAAAAGCCATTTACATCTAAAATTGATATATATTTCCTTTTTCCTACTTAAGTGATCAACAGCCTGCACTAAGTTTTGTTTTCTTTTGTTTTTGATGTTAGGCTGACTTTGTAGGGTTTATTTCTTTTGTTTTTTGGGGTTTTTTTTGAAATATTCTGGCCAAGTTTGTCCCCTCATTCAAAGCAACCCTTTGTAAGCATATGTAGTCATGCCTGTGTAAATGGTCTCTAGTAAACACTAATTGAAATTGTGGCCATAATGAAGTTGGGCATTCAGCAGGACATCACTTCCCTCTATTTCCTTGGAAGGACTAAGATCTGGGATAAGTGATATAGGAGAAAGAGAATATCATTCTGTTACCTGATGATAAAATTGCCCCATAGGATTTTCAAGCTGTGCTGAGGTCAGAGTGAAGTGAGACCCTTGAAGGTGGGACAGAGTATTATATCTCTTACATCAACCCTTTCCATCATCCAACTTGCTTTAGGTAGAGAGATATGTATGTTTCTGAGCCAGTGGTTTTGAATTGATTTTTTTCACACCATATGGTAGATCACATGTGAGACAGTAATTCTCAGAGTTTTCACCAGGAAGAATGTTGAGTGTGATGAGAGGAAGACACATATGCCTAGATTCTAGAGGAAATTCCCTGGAAATGTGGCTTGTGGGTGGAGCCCTGCGAAACTTAGCAGTCCCTATAAATACATGTATTTCACATCTTCTTGCCAAAACCTCCATTAGGGAAGAATTCTGGTTTCAGAAATTTTTTTTACCTGTTCCAAAGCTCCCTCTGGTACACAAAAGGCTAGCCACAAAAATAATAGCTTCTTATTTACCGATTACTATGTATCATGTATGTATAATATAGTGTTGTAAAGAGAAAAGTTGGAAGGAACATGTGAGGGCAAGGAACAGGAGTGAATAAGGGTAGGAACAACTAACACTAAAGACTATTTAAAAAGTGACATGAAATCACTGTGCTAGGGTTATTACATTTATTATTTTACAAAATACTGGGAGAAAACTCAGAGACATATTTATTAGACTTACTTTATACATGGTATAATGGAGGCATATTTTGTTCATATTCATGCAACTAAAAGATAATAGAGTTAGGACTGAAGCTTGTACCTACCTGAATACAAAAAAAATGGACTCTCAAATAATCACCACGCCATTCACATCAGAGTCTTATTTTGAGGATTAGGTAAAACTATATTCACTACAATGTCTGCTCACATTTACATGCATGCTTATTTAAGAATTCCTTAATGCTTAATGAGTTTTCCACCAGTTGCTTTTAAAAGGAAGCCACCTCAACAAATATTCACTTCAATATTCTGTTCCCCCAGTGTTTTTAGGACAAAGGCTCGCATACCATCTCACATACCTCAGAGTAAGCTTGAGCTTGCTGTATAGCTGGGGCTGGTCTTGAACTCCTGATCTTCTTGTCTCCAAAGTACAGATACCATAAGCAATCACAACTATGTCTGCATAGCATTTTCCTTTTTTGTATGCCAGTTTTAAAACAATTCAAAATGATTTACACTTGTAGATTCAACTGAATGCTAAATCTTACAAGAAAATTTTTTCCTATCTAGTGATCCCTATTCACTACTCTTAATGTTATTAAAATTGACATATTTCCAATTACTATATTAACTTGCAACTTCATCCATTAAAGTGATGCCTCCATTGAATGCATTATTGGGGGAAATGAAATACCACAAAAGTATTCAACTAGCTGAAGCTTTGATCCCATCCAAATAAAGTCTGAGAAAGGGTAGCTGACTTCACATTTGTGCCAGCAGGGCAGTACACATGCTCAAATACACAAAATAGAACACAGGGCAAATTATTGTCAAAACTATTTTCTTGTTTCTTTTATTGATGGTGAGTGGTTGTTTTTATTTTAGAGTTTTTAAAACATTTAAAATGCTGGCATAGGTCAGTGCTTGCTTTTAGTGACCCATGGAATAATAAAAATAATCTCCACTATTTTCACATTATATTTTTCTGACCTGTTTGGATTACTAAGCCAATGAATAAAAATTTCATGTCAACCAATTTTCTTTTATGTCTCAATTCACAAATATTGACATTAAAAGAAAGATTTTGTGTTTGCAGAACACTTCTAATATGTTATGCCTGTCATACATCATTTACCCAATTCTTTCTACATTCACCCAAACCCCTACAAATTATGGGCACTATTTGTGTTTTATGTATGAGGCTTATGAGACTTGGAAAGCAGAGTAACCTTTTCAGGGTGACCAAGACTGAATGGATAATTAAGCAACAGAACCAAGACTTGAGGCAAATTGATATAACTACAAACTTAGCTATGTTTTTAGTCACATAACATTCCACATGGGTAGAAAGGTATGGAGGAGTCTGCTTTTCCAAGTGAGGCAGTTTAGAGTGTGCTCTCTTACAGTTTTCCATCCCAGAGAACAGGCAATTTTCACAAAACACAGTTTGTATTTCCTTCTTACTAATAGGAAGAGTATTTTTCTCTCATCAAATATATTCTGCATTCTCTCTCTCTCTCTCTCTCTCTCTCTCTCTCTCTCTCTCTCTCTCTCTGTGTGTGTGTGTGTGTATTTACCACCACCCATAAACCATCAGATCATTTATTATCTCAAGAGGACCTTGAGAATCACAAGTCTGACTCCAAACACTCCTTGCTGTACTTTGTTTTCTATTGCTATGATAAACACCATGACCAAAAGTAACTTGGGGAGGAAAGAGTTTATGTTGGCTTGTACCTTCCACTATATCATGAAGGAGGTTGTGGAAGGAACTCAAGGCAGGAAACTGGGAGGCAGGAACTGAAACAGAGACCATGAAGGAATGATATCTCCAAGCTTGTTCTCCATGGCTTGCTCACATTTCTTTCTTATATATTGAGAAACACCTGCCCAGTGCAGCCTGTGCCAGGCTTTCCCACATCAAACAAATGCAAGAAAAGGCCCATGGACTTACAGGCCCATATCATATGGACATCTTCTCAATTGAGCTCTTCTCTTCCAAAATTAGTCTAGTGTGTGACAAATTGTACAAAACTAACTGGAACATCCTTCCAGCGAAATTTTGAAAGCATGGCAACTGCTGTGTATTTGACTGCCTCCCATTCCTAGAGTTCTCCAATTATCACTCAACATCAGCCATTACCTTGGCTCTGATAGATCGCTAACTCATCATGAGTCGCATTGTGTTTCTTCTTGTTTAATTCAAGAAAAGTATGCACACTCCATCCTTTTTATACTCATGGGTTCTCCATTTAGTTTTGTTTGTTTGTTGACAGAGTCTACTGCTTTTCTTCTTTGTAGTCTGACATGTTCCTACTGAAGTTGATTACTTTTGGGAAGGACCACAAAGCCTTGTATGCATTTACATGACAATCATAGAGTGCGATGCCAATTGAAATTCTCCTGGAGCCTATGCCTTTATGATGATCTCAAGTCCTCAATCTCCCATTAAAATCCTTATATTCTCCTAAAAACTGCCCAATTACCAATCACAGCAATAATTAATGTCATTTTTTGAAACGAGAGTTGGGAATTAAAATGTTTCACCCCAGTAGTACTGGGGTTCGAGTAGAGAATGTTAACCTTTTGCTTGTATTTTCACTTACTTTAACTTTCCCTGTAAAACAGGCAGAAACAAAGAAAGATTAGCTGAGTAGAGTTTACAAGAATTTTCCTTATGACTGAATATGCAGTGTGGAATATGCAGTGTGAGCACTCTAAATGGACAAATTACCCATCATTTAATGGTGGATTTAGTTTTTGTTTTATTTTTCAAGAAAGGATTTTTTTTATCCTTAGCTGTGAGTATTCCAGAACACACTCTGCAGACCACACTGGCCTCAAACTCAGAGATCTGCCTGTCACTGCTTCCAGAATTCTGCTATAACACCCGTATACCAGAGCCACCACTACTTGGTCAGATTTATTTAATTTCATTTTGTGAGTCGAAGTGTGTTATTTGTACATAGATATGTGTACCCTAGGTATGCCTGATACAAGGGCCAGAAGAGGGCATCAGGACCCCTAAAAGTACAGTTACAGGAATAATTGCGACCTGCCTTCTGGGTTCATGGAACTGAACCAGGGTCCTCAGCAAGACTGGCAGATGTTCTTAACCTCTCTCCAGCCCCAAATTGCACATCGTTTAGCAGGAAAAAATTTCTTGATTTGTAGCATCACTACCAACAACACAGCTTAGTGATAAAAGTCACCATTACAGAGTCTACAATGTGTCCAAAGAATGAGTTATGAAAAGAGAGAAGAGAGTAAGAAAAGATCAGTTAAAAACACACATATGCTTGTGGAAACGTGTTCCTCATTTGGCATGTTGATAGGCCTTAAGCATATAATAATGAAAGAGACAACATTTTATATTTAGTATAAAACTTACTTTTTATAATACTTTTTACATAGTATAAAAAGTACTCCCAGGTACAATGACCTGCAGGAATTCCCAGAAGCTGAGAAGGTATAGGTTGCACAAATAATGAACAATTTATCCAAATAGATGACGAGTTTTTACATTGACTAATCAAAGACTCCTAGAGTTATTTAGAAAAAGTACCAATAGCAGGATAATTTCTTAATATAGCCTTGTGGATTATAATCTTCTTGATTTTGAATGAAAGCAATTGATTTCAAATTAATTATCCCAAATAATAGGAAGAGAGTTTCCTTCATTGGTTAATATATTAGAGAAAAGATTATTTATTACAATGTTGTATCATTTTTCCATCCTCAGATCAATACCTAGACTCCAGCGAGTATCACTTCTCCTTAGGCCTGAGTCAGGTGCAGAGGAAGAACTAAGGGCCACCACAGTCTCATGGACCACCAAAGATGGATTACTGTCGTTTACAGGTTGCAAATCAGTTCCCATAGAATGATTACGATCAAGTTTTTTAAACGTAAATGTAAAACTGTGGAATGTATAACATTAAAAAATAAGCAGATATCCAAAGTTATGCACATAACACACACACACACACATTCACATACAACCATATCAAGCAGACAACTTAAGGTAGGTAAAGGCAAGACTTTGAGCTCATAATTTATTCTGTCAGCTTCTGATATGTCTCTTCACCCACCTATTCATTCTCCCATACACTTGTCTGTTTATTCATCAAACTGGTGCATGTTTAGGAAGCATTTAGTACTTCAAAGCAAGGAGCAAACTTAAAACCAAATTATATGTGATTCTCTTATCAGTTTACTTGTAATTGAATGGATATTTTGTGATTGTTTTAAACCAATGGGATGAAAAACACAATAATAATTTAAATGATAAACTACATAAATATCTAGTATGAAGTGAAAATGACTCGTGGAAGTTAATGTAGTGCAGAAGCAGTGAGCTTCCAATAGACTTAAGACCCTATTAAAAAATGGGGTTCAGAGCTAAACAAAGAATTCACAGAGGAATGCCGAATGGCTGAGAAACACCTAAAGAAATGTTCAACATCTTTAGTCATCAGGGAAATGCAAATCAAAACAACCCTGAGATTTCACCTCACACCAGTGAGAATGGCTAAGATCAAAAACTCAGGTGACAGCAAATGCTGGCGAGGATGTGGAGAAAGAGGAACACTCCTCCATTGTTGGTGGGGTTGCAGACTGGTACAACCATTCTGGAAATCAGTCTGGAGGTTTCTCAGAAAATTGGACATTGAACTGCCTGAGGATCCAGCTATACCTCTCTTGGGCATATACCCAAAAGATGCCCCAACATATAAAAAAGACACGTGCTCCACTATGTTCATGTAGCCTTATTTATAATAGCCAGAAGCTGGAAAGAACCCAGATGCCCTTCAACAGAGGAATGGATACAGAAAATGTGGTACATCTACACAATGGAATATTACTCAGCTATCAAAAAACAACGAGTTTATGAAATTAAATTAGGCAAATGGTTGGAACTGGAAAATATCATCCTGAGTAGCTAACCCAATCACAGAAAGACATACATGGTATGCACTCACTGATAAGTGGCTATTAGCCCAAATGCTTGAATTACCCTAGTTGCCTAGAACAAATGAAACTCAAGACGGATGATCAAAATGTGAAGGCTTCACTCCTTCTTTAAAAGGGGAACAAGAATACCCTTGGCAGGGAAGAGAGAGGCAAAGATTAAAACAGAGACTGAAGGAACACCCATTCAGAGCCTGCCCCACATGTGGCCCATACATATAGAGCCACCCAATTAGACAAGATGGATGAAGCAAAAAGTGCAGACCGACAGGAGCCGGATGTAGATCGATCCTGAGAGACACAGCCAGAATACAGCAAATACAGAGGCAAATGCCAGCAGCAAACCACTGAACTGAGAACGGGACCCCGTTGGAGGAATCAGAGAATGAACTGGAAGAGCTTGAAGGGGCTTGAGACCCCATATGTACAACAATGCCAAGCAACCAGAGCTTCCAGGGACTAAGCCACTACCTAAAGACTATACATGGACTGACCCTGGACTCTGACCTCATTGGTAGCAATGAATATCCTAGTAAGAGCACCAGTGGAAGGGGAAGCCCTGGGTCCTGCTAAACTGAACCCCCAGTGAACTAGACTGTCGGGGGGGGCGGCAATGGGGGAGGGTGGGGAGGAACACCCATAAGGAAGGGGGGGGAAGGGGATGTTTGCCCAGAAACCGGGAAAGGGAATAACACTCGAAATGTAAATAAGAAATACTCAAGTTAATTAAAAAAAAAAAAAAAAAAAAACAGTAACAGACCTCAACAGGTAGTAGACTGAAGGACCAAAGATCACAGAAGTATGGATCTTCCAACAGTGGGAGAAGACACTAGATAGCATGTTCAGGCCACACACAGACTGCCTAGGACATTTGGCCACCACAGATTAGCAGAATGGTGCTAGTTTGGAGAAAATTCCCTGAGGAACTCATCCTCCAGAATAAAGAATGCTTAGTACTTTAAAAAAAATACTTTTTCTACACTCTCAATTTTATCCCCATCCCAGTACACCCTCTGATTGTTCCACATTTCATAGTTCCCCTCTCATCTCCATGAGGATGTCCCAACCCCCCACACCACCAGACTCCTCACTCTTGGGGCCTCCAGTCTCTTGAGGTGCATCTTCTCTGACTGAAACCAGACCTGGCCGTCCTCTGCTGGGGGCCTCATATCAGCTGGTGTATGCTGCCTGGTTGGTGGTCCAGTGTCTCAGAGATATCAGGGTCCAGATTGAGACTGCTGGCCATCCTACAGGGTCGCCCTCCTCCCCAACTTCTTCCAGCTTTTCCTTAATTCAGCCAAAGGGGTCAGCAGCTTCTGGCCATTGTTTGGGTGGAAATAGCTGCATCTGCTTTCTCAGCTGCTTGTTGGGTCTTTCAGAGAGCAGTAATGACAGGCCCCTGTTTGTGAGTGCTCCCTAGCCTTAGTAATAGCGTTAGGCCTTGGGGCCTCCCCTTGAGTTATATCTCACTTTGGGCCTGTCACTGGACTTCCTTTTCCTCCGTCTCTTCTCCATTTCCATCCCTACAGTTCTTTTGAGAGGAAAAATTATGGGTCAGAGTTTTGACTGTGGGATGGCAATACCATCCCTCACTTGATGCCCTGTCTTCCTGCTGGAGATGGGCCCTACAAGTTCCCTCCTCCACTGTAGGGCATTTCATCTAAGGTCCCTTTGAGTCCTGAGAGTCTCTTTCCTCCCTGGTCTCTGGCACATTCTTCCCCCCACCTCATACCTCCTAAGGTGGCCTGTTTTCATTCTTTCTGTTGGCACTCAGGGCTTGAGTTGTTTTCCCCCACCTAATACCAGATCATGTTCTCCTCTTTCCCTCCCTGTCCCTTTTCCCACCTAGGACCCTCCCTCCTGCCTTGTGATTGCTTTCTTCTCCTTCCTAAGTGGGATTGAGGTGTCCTCACTTGGGCTCTTCAGCCTGTTATCTTTTTGAGTTCTATGGATTGTGTCCTGGGTATTCTGTATCTTGTGGCTAATATCTACTTATTAGTAAGAACATACTGTGCATGTCCTTTTAGGTCTGAATTACCTCACTTGGGATGATATTTCCATCCATTTGCCTGCAAAACTCTGGATGTCCTCATTCTTAATAGCTGAGTAGTATTCTACTGTGTAAATGAACCACATTTTCTGTATCCATTCTTCGGTTGTGGGACATTGGAATTGTTTCCAGCTTCTGGCTATCATAAACATGACCACTATGAACATAGTGGAACATGGGCCCCTCTGGTATAGTGGGGCATCTTTTGGGTATATGCCCAAGTGTGGTATAGCTAGATCTTCAGGTATATCTATTTCGTAAGGAATCTCTAGAATGATTAGTACTTTTAAAGAATAGTTCAAGCCATTGAAATATGGTGGCAAGAGCTTTACCCTCTGTAAGATAATGTCTGTTTTACAAAGTAGCTCAGAGAAATGCCTTGGGCTCCAAAATTAGCCTGGCTTTCCTGACCTTTCCATTTAGCTTTTACATTTTACATTTCTGGGAATCTGAGAAGATACTGGGCATTTTAAAATATTTAAAAACCGTTTTCTCAGAAGAAAACAGAAGAAATTCATTGAGTATAGTTTCTTTCTTTTTTTCTTTCTTCCTCCCTTCCTGCATTCCTTTTTTATTTGTTTGTTTGTTTGTTTGTTTGTTTTCCCCCTTCAGGTATCCAGCTTCAGGGATTCCTCGGCCTTCTTCACTTACCTTTATTTAATGTGGTTCTATGGCAAGGTCATGAAATGGAGAAAGACAGAAACCTTTGTGTTTATACCTAATGCCTCTGTGAAAAGTCTTTAGATCCTTTTAGCACTCTCTGAGCCTCTACAGCTATTCAATAAAGCATCATCTTAGCAGCCAGACTGGGAATGTGTCTGCTCCATTTCCTTCTCCATTAATCACATGTCATTCTTACTACCTTCCTCAAGAGTGGAGAGAAATGCCAAGGAATGTTACATGTCATACATGAAGAAACCCATTTGGACTTTGAAAGAAAGTAAGAAAATAGTTTGCATATATATTTCTTTTTCTCCCCTCTATGGAAAAACAATTCCAAAGATAAGCATACAGCTGTGAATTGGTATGTGGCAGGCAGAAGACAGTCATTGGAACCATAAACTCAAGAGAGAGTGGCATTTCTCCATCTGTACTGACATGTTTCATAGAATCACACCACCCCTGCCCAAAGACGCAAGTGGCCCACATGTGGGCAGCGAGCCTGCACACTGACAGTGTGTGGCTGAGAAGCCCTTTGAAGTGAAGCTTCAATTCTCACTTTAGAAGGTCTGGCCTACACAGCCCCCTCAGAAAATCCCACACAACCTCACCATTAGCATAAGGAGAAAATTCACAGGGAGTTAAGATGAAAAGAAACTTTGTTTTCTCACGGAAAAAAATGAAATCACAGAAAGATATCATTTATTGAAGGTTAATATTGATAGTAAAATTATTAGAGCTGAAGCCCCACCTCCCTTGTAGTTCATAGAGCCTCCTTATGCCTAGTCAGTTCTCACAGAAAGTCATTGAAGTATAATATTTCTATTGTACTGATGAGGAAAACAAGGTTCAAAAGGGACACAGTCATTTTTCTAAATCTAGAGATAACACAAAGGTTAAGAACTGGATCAAAAGTTGTGATGTTCCACATATTAAATCATAGCTTACCTTATATTAGATTTTCCCTCAAAATATTTCCACCAGGGCTTAATGGGTATAGGTTCTTGCTTTTACTGCCTAGCTTATTGACCTCAGTTTGATTTTCAGGTTTCACGTGTTCCAAGGAGTAAACTGACTTCTAAATATTGTTCTCAGATGTACAGAAAGATGTTCAAACACATACATATCCTGTACATACAGAGAAAGGTGGGGACAGAGAGAGAGAGACAAAGTCAGAGAGGCAGAGTATCATATAACTACACACATAATATAAATATAAATAAATGATAAATAAGTGTGAATTAAAAAATAAAATAAAAGCTCTATCAGGAAGCTCCTTGCATGGAATTTGTTAATATGAACATCCCTTGGATCACAGAAGAGAATCCCAAATGATATCTCTCAGCTCCTAGGGAATCGGCAATGGTGTCTTTCTACTGAGCACAAAACTCACATATAGCTAAAAGTACTGTCCTATAACAGAAGAGATGTTATGTAATTGGAGAAACCAAACAAGCATACATAGGTATGCAGACAGTGATCCAAATGACACCACAATGAAGTATTACTGTGGGTTGTGACAATGATTAAAACCAGAGTTCAGAGAGGTGAGCAGTGAGGAAAACAATTGCTTAGTACAATGAAAGCTAGACATCAGATGCTCATAAACCCTAATGCAGAAGCCAAGTACTAGCTTTTGCTACATGGAACTTTGGATTAAACATAAGAATCCCTCAAAACTTCGTTTTGTGGGTTTTGCAGCATCTTGTGTCTAGGGTAAAGAGCGAAATAGGTTACAATATCTGATGTCTGAAAAACATTACTTTGGAGCATCGTAAAAGAATACTTTTACAAAGGTTCAGTAAGGATATTGGATTTACAGGGTCTGCTGGGCCAAAATGTATTTAGGTAGCTTTCATTTTATGCTTGTGCATGCTAAGCAAAGAATACCAGGACTCTGATTCCTTGCTTTGGAATTCTGCTTGGCCACACTTTTTCTTACTCTGACTTTGGTAGTTCTAAAGGACTTTGACCAAAAGGTGTGAAAAGCTCTGAGCTGCCTGTCACTCTGAGGACATCAGTATCTGTAAATGGGTGTTTTTGAGCTTAAAAGAACCCAGGTCTATGTTGTTAAAGAAAAATACCAGAGTGCTTCAAGGCTAAACTGAGGTCAATGTTCTTCAGTCACCAGAATCAAGAAACAGGAGGACACCTGGTTACTACAAAAGCACTAAAATTTATTTTGGAAGTGTTAATAACCTCTGGAATAAATGTTTTCTTTTCTTATAAATGCTTTCTAATTGCCTTACTGGTACTGGTCATAACATTAAAACTCAAATACATACCTGATATTAACTACTTTATTCAGGTATAGAGGAAGTAAAATGAAATCTTCAAAGGCATAAGATACTGGAGTGCCATAAAGGAATGTTTTATGTAACAGTAGTGAAGTGATTAAAGAAAAACTGACAGAGGTATAGAAGAGATTATAGGACTTGAAAGAGCATCTAATGGGCACAGATGAATTATCTCACTTGATGGCTCATATACTGTGCTAATTTTCTGACTCAGAAATATACTATAGGAAGTAGGGTGGAAAATCAGGGCAGAGGAATGGGTTGGGAGAATGAGAATGAACACAAACAATGGTTGAAAAGCCTTATAAAAACCTACTATCATACAAACCTCTATGTATGCATATTTGAATATATACATGTAAAATAGTTAATGGGAATTACCTATGTGAACTATATGCTTATCCAAAAAATTATAGTTTGCTAAATAAAAATGTCAATGATAGATCCAAGATAGTTTTTGGTCAGAGTTGTCTCAGAACATGGAGAGATCAAATTAGTGTTAGCCAGGAATACTACTCTTTGACTAGATTTCATGGTACTTAAAAGAGAGATATATGTTATTGTTGGGATATCTGTCACAGTTTTACCATGATGTCAACCCTATGAACCAAAATAATGGCCTACATGGGAAATTTGGGTACAATAGTGGCACAAATATTAACCCAACACTTTCTGGTGAAATTTAAAGCCAATTCCACATGAGGAAAATACATCTGGTATTGTAAATCTTACCAAGAGACCAAGGTTGAGGAGTCTACAGTCAGTTTACTTAAGGATACGACTCCTGATAGATTGGCCATGGTCTACCAGATGGCCCCATACCCAACTGCATATGAGCAGTACAAAGAGGACTTGATGGATTATTTTTTTTAATTTATTTATGTATTTATTATATGTAAGTACATTGTAGCTCTCTTCTGACACACCAGAAGAAGACATCAGATCTCATTACTGATGGTTGTAAGCCACCACATGGTTGCTGGGATTTGAACTCAGGACCTCTGGAAGAGCAGTTGGTGCTCTTAACCATTGAGCCATCTCTCCAGCCCTTGATGGATTATTTTTACTATCATTCTGTTATATAAGTAAAATCAAACTATGTGTTAAGTTTGTGTCTTTGTACTCATAGATTACAGGAGCTCTTAGGCCCCATCAGAGAAACTTGTGTAGTGCATAGTAGTTAACACAGAAACACACTACTGATAAAAGAACACAGAATAAGTATTCACAGCCAGATCTGCAATAAACAGATCATCTATGACATGTATCACCCCAATGCTCAATGACCATCTGAGAAAAAAAGGGTGGAAATATTGTAAGAGCCAGAGGTTAGGGAATATTGGAGAAAGCCAGCATCTTCTAGACATGACAGAACCACTGTACTCACAGTAGAGCTCACAGCACCTGCTGCCAGTCAAGCAACATCCCAGCATGAAACAAGCAAGAGATCTGAGCTCTTATATATAACTGAAGAGCTATCGACTATTGATAGTATCTGGAGATGAGAAGTCAGTTTACTTAAGGATGTGACTCCTGATAGATCAGCCATGGTCTATCAGATGGCTCCATACCCAACTGTTTTGAGCAGCACAAAGAGGACTTGAAGAATTACTTTTTATTTCTGTAAGATGATAGGAAGTTAGGGATAGGGAAGTAGTGGCAGATCTAAGAGAAGTTAGGGGGAAGAGGATAAATATGATCAAAAGACACTAAACTTCCCAAATATTTAATAAGAAAAATAGTTTTAATTTATAGAATACTTTAGGGAAAGTTACAAACACATTCTACAAAGATTGCCTAAATTATCCTTCAATTTTCAGCATTAAAGTTGTTGTAATTAAGGCAACGTGGGAAGCAGAAGGAATTCTGAATGAGTGAAGTCCTGAGGGAATCAAATTATTGACATGAGTCAGTCATGTCAAGAACCCTCAGAGGCATGAAGGAATGGCCAACCTTCCTCCCTGCCCCGTGTGTGTGTGTGTGTGTGTGTGTGTGTGTGTGTGTGTGTGTGTGTGTGTGTGTGTGTTAGTATCATAAAGACAGCGACCTCTTTCTTGGGGAACTTAGAGCAAGTGCTGACAATGTTTGCAGAAAATATCCACCATAGCTTTCTTCTTCTAAATATGTACAGCATAAATCTGCTCCCCAACAGAGACCAGCTATTCCAAGCTGTGTTCTTGTATTCCATAAAGTCTGCGTTCATTTTATGTTTGTCTGTTTGTATAGTTATTTGTATGTAATAACCCAACCTCCTTGCTCAGTAGTGTGCAATAACCTTGCCTTCTCTGTTCAATTCTATATAATATAACTCATTAAGCTTCCAAGGTGTTTTGGTTTCTCTAGCTAGAAGTCCAAATCAATCTCAACTTTCTGTCAGTCTTTTCTTCATTCTCAGTCATGCTCACCTCAGTAATGTCTGCTCAGTCATGTCTGTTTTTGGTTCCCTGCTGGACTGAGAAGAAGATAGACTTCCTGGTAGTCTAGTACCCATCTGCTCATTTAACAGATTTTTATTAATTAAGTAAACAGCTTTTTTTATTTTTTTATTTCCATTTCAAATGTTATTCCCTTTCCTGGACTTAAAACCCCTATCTCATCCCCCTTCCCCTTCTGCTATAAGCGTATTCCCCTCCCCATCCACGCTCCTTTCAGCCCCCCTCCCCCCGACATCCCCCTACACTGGGCATCCAACCTTGGCAAGACCAAGGGCTTCTCTTTCCATTGGTGCCCAACAAGGTCATCCTCTGCTACGTATGCAGTTGAAGCCATGGATCAGTCCATGTATAGGTTTTGGGTAGTGGTTTAGTCCCTGGGAGCTCTCATTAGTTAGCACTGCTGTTCTTATGGGATCACAAGCCCCTTCACCTCTTTCAATCCTTTCTCTAATTCCTCCAAAGGGGGTCCCATTCTCGGTTCAATGGTTTGCTGTTAGCATTTGCCTCTGTATTTACATGCTCTGGCTGTGTCCTCAGGAGACATCTATATCTGGCTCCTGTCAGCACACACTTCTTAGCTTCATCATCTTTACCTAGTTTTGGTGGCTGTATAGGGGAAGGCTCTGAATGGCCATTCCTTTAGTCTCTGCTTCAAACTTTGCCTCCATATCCCCTCCTTAAATATTTTTATTCCCCATTTAAGAAGGAGTGAAGCATCCACACTTTGGTCATCCTTCTTCCTGAGCTTCAGGGAGTCTGTGGATTATATCTTGGTTAATTAGAGCTTTTGGGCTACTATCCACTTCTCACTGACTCCATACCATGTGTGGAGTTTATTTTATTTTATTTTATTTTATTTTATTTTATAATTGGGTTACCTCATTCTGGATGATATTTTCTAGTTCAATCCATTTGCCTATGAATTTCATGAAGTTATTGTTTTTGATAGCTGAGTAGTACTCCATTGTGTAGATGAACCATATTTTCTATATCCATTCCTCTGTTGAAGGGCATCTGGGTTCTTCTCAGCTCCTGGATATTATAAATAAGGCTGTTATGAACATACTGGAGCATGTGTCTTTGTTGTATGTTGGAGCATCTTTTGGGTATATAACCAGGAGTGTTATAACTGGGTCCTCAGGTAGTGCAATGGTCAATTTTTCTGAGGAACCTTCCAGACTGATTTCCAGAGTGCTTGTACCAGTTTTCAATCCTACCAACAAAGGAGGAGTGTTCCTCTTTCTCCACAGCATTGCCAGCATCCATTGTCACCTGAGTTTTTGATCTTAGCCATTCTGACTGGTTTGAGGTGGAATCTCAGGGTTGTTTTGATTTGTATTTCCCTGATGACTAAGGATGTTGAGCATTTCTTTAGGTACTTCTCAGCCATTCGATATTCCTCAGCTGACTATATACTGGTTCCGTACTCCATTTATTAACAGGGTTGTTTGGCTTTCTGGAGTCTAACTTCTTGTGTTTTTGTATATTTTGGATATTAGCCCTCCATCAGATGTAGGATTGATAAAGTTAGGTAAACATCTTAATGTGTGTAGCTTTGGCCATAGCTCAGTGAAAGAACACTGAGTGGTACAATATAGTATTGGGTAAATGAAACAATCTTTTCCTCCAAATGGTGTTCAGGCATGGGGAATTGGGAGTGGAGTATTGTGGTGGGGATAAATATTGTACAGATAATTACTAGAAAAAAATAGACTGGATGACATCGCTATAGTTGGTAACCTAAAGGAATAGACAGAACAGGAAAGGTGGAGAAAAAAATATATTGAAAAACAGAAGTTGAACAGTGCAGGAAGGAAAGCCAATACCCAGAATAAAGAAAGGCAGTTTCAACCAAAAGAAAATAATGACTGAAGTTTGAAAATGAAGCATGTCACAGGCTGCAACTTAAAATTATAATAGATGCTTGGTTATTCTTTTTCCCCCAAAGAAACCCACTGGAGGTTTCTAAAACTGAGTCAGGAGGTATGGCTGAACAAGAACATTGAACTCCTGAAGGTAAGGGGGACTTTATTTCCTGTGATCTGAAGATATCAGAAGGTTATGAGCAGCATAAAGATAGTCATCGAGATCGGGTAAAGGTAACTAAGGGAACTTGTTAGGAAGTATGTTCTTAAGTCATGGAAGGCTGTGAAAACAAAACCCTAGCCACTGCAGACTTTGCCTAGAGAGAAAAAAGATCCAAGAGATCTCTAAGCATGTGGGCTGACTCTCAAACACCTATTCCTTCACTGGATGTAAAACATAGCTGGTTTCATGTATTCACCTGGCCACACTTCTTTGTTTTGTAGACAATTATTATCATCTGTAACTCTCACAAATAGTACTTATTCAAATAGCAATTTTATAGTCTTTTCAACTAATATTCATGGACAAGATCTATGTGCTGGAGACCTTGCTGTGTCTCTACAATTAGTGTACATTTTGTTAATTTGTGCCTCCAAGTACACATCTCCACCCCTAAAGGCTAATAAAAATGATTTCTTGGAGAAACAAATGCAGAAGACCAGAAAGATAAAATCACTATTTGGTTTGATATCTCCCAATATCAAACATATTCCATTAGCTGCCACAGCTTATTTGGTGAAGAGTACGCATTCAACCCCTGTGCATAATAAAATGTGACATACATATTAATTAATAAAATTTGCAGATAAAATTTTAAGAAGTAGTGCCCAATGAAGCAAAAATTATTTCTCTTCTTTTTTGTTTATTATGATCAAAGAAGTGGTGATTTCTGAATGCAGAAGCAGAGAGAGGTCCATCAGAAACTCTAGGCACAGCGACACATTCATTCTCGACTGGCACATTCTGTTGTCGTCTCCCCTGGAGATGGTATGAGAAAGTGACACTAACATTAGATCTAGGTTTGAGAAAGAAGCATGAAATCATATGGACATGCAGGAGATATCTCCCCCAAAGAGTTCCATTTTTCTATAAACTGCAGGAAACCTGACATGCATTTTAAAATTTACTATGGTTGAGTAACAGCAAGGAAGACGATGTATATATAGTAGAGACAGACAAGATTCCCCCCAATAATAATATCAATTTTTGCCTGATCAATGTTTTAGACTGGTACATTTTCCTACATGAATATTCACATCTAATTAAAATGTCTCATTTTTATGGAAATAGAGCAAACACAAATTAGAAATATCTAAAAAGAAAAATCTTCCTCCTCTCCCTTCCTAGTTCCCCTCTCCTCTCTCTCTACTATCTATCTATCTATCTATCTATCTATCTATCTATCTATCTATCTATCTATCTACCTATCTACCTATCTACCTATCATCTCTGTCAGTCTCACTTTCTATCTTTTGTGCTTTTTAAAATTACCATAAGCTCTATGAAGGCAGACATTCATCAGCAACATTTACACAGTATCTCCTTTCTGAAAGAACCTCAGAATTTGTTGTCTATTAAATTGTAAAAGCTTAAGACATCCATGGAAAACCCCTTTATATTCTACAAGTACAGCTCTGTTATAGCTCATATTGGTCCTCAATGCAACCCAATGTTGAACAGTTAGAACATACTGCCTCACATGAATTTGCACAGTCGTTTCTAACTTGTGCGTAAGATTCTATGTATAAAAGCTCAAAATGACAGTTGATGAAGTGCTGAGCTCCAATCCTAGTTTAGGAAACACAAACTGACAATCCTATGTTGAAATACATCAAAACAACAAAATTACCTGGCTCTACCAGTTCTATCCCTATAGCAAGTAACCTAAAGGCTGTTGAAGAGAATAACAAATTTAAATGACTGTTTGCTACATAGACCTGTTATTGATGCAATGGTAAATACCTTATTAGCAAAAACTTTTCAAAGTTTAATTGCATAAAGACAAAAGCTTAAAAGGGAAAGGGAAGATGCTACCCAATACTCAGCCATGACTGATTTCATATTTTAAAATTTTATCTGTATAGTCATAATGCCTAGCAATGGCAAGAACATGATGTACTAATTGTTGTAAAATAAACTCAGTACAAAAATTTTTCATTATTATTATATTCAGATGCTTCTATTTAATAGGATTTTGGATTTCGGAAATTCTGCCACCTTCCTTATGCCGGCCGGTTCAAAGAATACTAACAGCATTAACCCCATAGGGAGGAATCTGACAATATTTAGAGGAACCTGGAATTTTCAATGACCTTCTTCATTAAATTCTTTTAATGGTCTTGGGATGTGTGAGAGGAAAACAATAGGTTGTGATTTTGAAAACACACAATAGGGGTCCCTGTTTAGGGATAATGATTATCTATCTTCCCTGTAAAGGATGTGTCCACTCCCAATCTCAGAGGTAAGCTGGCTAGAGTTTTGGACCTGGTAGGCCCATTGTATATGGGATAATCAAGGTTGGGATGGAGTCCCAAAATGACAGATGGCAGCTTTTAGGCCTTGTGTGAATGTGTTCTGCCAGATGCTGGATACCAATCAATTGTTCAATGGAAGCATGTGGATGGGATCCATAACAGCTTGGACCTTCCCCCCTTTTCTGTTTTTTAAGCAAACTGCAGTGGAGGGCAAATCCCTTGGTATCTAGTACTGTTGTTGGGACCCAGGGCACTCCCGACCGTGAAAAAGGTAGAACCAATCAATGCATATTGGGCCTGTTTTATGGCATCTTCTAATCTTTAATGAAAGGTTTATTTTCAGCCCGGGAGTTAGCTTTGCAGGGGGAGGTGATGTCAGCAGTCCTTCAATATTTTAGAACAAAAGGTTTTTTGTCCTTTTCTTGTTGAATTCAATTTTCAAAATGGTCTCAACCAGTATCTCGACACTAATAAGTCATTAAGGGATGGAAAATTAGTCTACGGTTTCCAGTTTCTGGGGTATAATCTTATCAGGAAATAATGGATCCTAGTTTGGACCTTTTCTGTAACAGATATGTAAGACCCATTGTTTAAGGTTTTTTTATTAATAACAAGGCCTGGGATTTGAAATTCTAAATGTCTTTTGCCATCTATCGTTGGTTGACACATCAATATATCAATGTAATGGATTTGAGCAGTAAATTTGGATAGGTCTCTCTTTTTCTGGTTTCGAGGCATGAACATATAACGACCATCGTAACTACTGCTGTTGGCCATGCCTGATGTTCCCGTCCAGGACCTTCCACTGGTATCTTTTATCAGGTTCACCATGGGCGTATGATTAATTGATGGGACAGTAAAATGCAAACCTGGGCCTATCTGGGGTTGAAAGCAGAATGCAAAAAACAATCAAAAAGATTTTTGTTACAAATTCAAAACAAAAGGCTCTTTAATCCTATTTTCTTTTAGTAGGGCCTTAGGTATGGAAGGCCCCTGCTGAATGGGCATCAAGGGAAGGTTCCATCTGATGGTTAATGGCCCTCAAGTCCATGGAAGTAGTCAGGGTCCATTTTCTGATTTTTTTGCTCCGATATTACCAAAATTGGGGTGTTCCCTGGATCTTAGGAGAGGTGGACTCCGTTCCCAATCTTAATTGTTCATCCTTCCATCCTGACTGCCTGTAATTTCTCAGAGGTTTGTCCTCTTGGGCTCTGTGTCCTCAAGTCACCTCCATGGTGTTTGCTGCCCCCAATTTAAAAATTTAGGAAAAACCAGGCCTTGTTTTGGGGGGGGTTCAATGGGTGAGAACAACCCCTGTTTTGTTTTATTAAATATGATTTAGCCTAGGCCTTTCCCTTCCTTGATTTGTAGCCCATCCTTGACATCTGAGCCCTTGTGGGGGATATTCATTGATCAGTCAGTCCCCAAGCACTGGTCTTCAAACATCCCTCCCCAAAAGATTAACAGACAGTGTTGTTTTGTCCCTGTAAAGTAGGGTGGCATTGTCCAAGAACATTAGATACATGCACATACTGTAATTTTCAAAAGTAGCTGATCATCATTTGCCAGGCAATGATTCTGGGTTGAGCCCTAATCCTTGTGAGTGAACTGAAAAGATTTTTGTGGTAGGCACTGATTGGCCATTTTGAGAAATGTATACTTTTATCATCCAGTATGCCTCTTTTTTCTTAATTTCTAAAGCTCAATTTTGTCGATTGTTAAAGGTGAACCACCAAATATGCGAATCATGACCAGTGGACATAGGTCCCTTGGTATCCTAAAGTGGCCTGGGAGCACGGAAGGAGTAATTTTTGTGGCTATTCTATCTCTCTTTACTTTGGGTAAATTCCATTGGGACTTGAACAAGAATCTGAATATCAAAGGGAATCTTCAACAAGGCCTGGATTTTCGGACTATCCCACCTTACTAGTGGTTTTAATTATATACGGCGGTCCTCTCCCAGAATACTAACCTATGGTTCCCGGGGTAACCACATCCCAGGAGGAATGGCTGAATGCCCATATTTAGAAAGAAGTCTGGAATTTTTAATGACCTCCAATTTTGTGTGAGCATCTTGGGGACCTCCTCTGCCGGGGTGAGTTTCAAAATATTGTCGTGAGGCTGCCTGGGGTTTACCACATATGCTCCCACCCCGTTTTTGACATCTCATTAGGTCAGCCTCGGATACACAGGGCCCCTTCAATCTCATTGTATCTGTGGGATGTGTCTCTCACTTGTCCAACCCTATGGTTGTGATTTGCCAAACACAAGGTTACAGACCCCCTGTCTCTTTTTGGATAATGATTATCTCTCTTTTTAGATGGCCTGTTTTCCCGGCTAGAAAGGACCTGGTATCTTTTATCCGTCCCAAAATGACAGATAGCAGCTTTTGCAGGCGACAGCAGATGTGCTACTGCTGGATACCAATGGAGAATGGCAGGACCTTGTTGAAACTGCAGTGGGTAGTTCTAGTACACAGGGAAAAAGGTAGAGACCTCAATGCATTCCCTGTTTAACTCTAAGCCAATCCTGTATGTAGCCCTTTATTTCTTCAGGGGCTATGGCTGTTGATACTCCCAAGAGCTGGGTGGCTTGCTTTCTGGGGTAAATCTTAGCTGTTCTATTAGTGGTGCTTTTTGTTTCTAGTCTTTATGATCATTATATCATCCAAATGATTAAAAATTTGGATAGGTCCCTGCAGCCTCTGTCATTCTAGCCTGGTAAAATCTGAGGTTCAAATTTTCCTGGGTCCCTGAAAGCAGATTTTTGTATTGATTATCAATCCCTCCTCTCCTGGACCGTGCCTTCCAGGCTCTAATAGCCCTCAGAGTGGAGTTGAGATTTTTCCTTATTACAAAAATTAGAGCATGGGAGGCTCCAGTGGTAAACAGACTGATCTGCCTGCCAAAGCCATTGGCCCTGTCCTCCGTTAAGAGTTCAAAGTCCATTCTTGTTCTCAAGGTATTAAGGCGTTCCCTTCCTTAGCATTTGACATCATGGCCTGTGTTTGATAAAGGCTGCCTCATACCAGAGCACTTTCCATTCCATGTATTGGCCCATGCTGATCAAGGGCTGCCTGGTAGCCTAATCATCTGCCAATCAGCTGGTGTCAATGCTGTCATGGCCAACCTGTTTCTAAAAAACAATTTTGTTGTGTTATGCGAATCATGTAAAGTTGGCCTGTGACTCCCTTAACTTTCTAACTGATTCCGCTAATTCCTTAATCTGATTATATTTCAACAAAGGCATGGATGGACTATCGTCCTCCCTCTCCCAAGGAGTCTCAAAAATAGGCTGAATGTCATTAGAAAGAATCTCAGCTTTCTTCTCACCTTCTCAGGGACTAGTGAGAATATCTTTGAGTGGGACAGGGAGGGGCCCCACCAGTTGTCTCATGGAGGGCGCCGTTCTCAGTGGCGTCAGCCCTATGAAAGGACACAGAGGGTTACAGACCCCCTATACTTCCCCCTGCATTCTTTTTTAGATGGGTAATATCTTTCCTCCTCATATTTAGCCTCCAAGAGTTCTTCCTCATCTAGCTCAGCCTCCTCCTCTGAGTCTAAGGTTTTATTTTCTGAGCCTTTCATTCTACTACAAAATCTGTTTCCTGGGTTCAGCGCTTCTTGTAAGCTCTTCCTGGACAGGGGTATAGGCTGGAGACCCCCTCCTGGTTTCAGCTGCATGTGTCTGAAAGGAGGAAGTCCATTCTTGCTGGAATCTGAAAATGTGTCAGCGCTCCCTTGTCTCTTTCTTATGGGCCCAGGCACTTTTTCCTTTCTTAGGACGTCTTTTTTTTCTTACCTGCGCCCAACCTCTCAATCTGATTATATTCAACGGTTTCTGACAGACTTTCCCACCTTCTCAGGACTACCTCGATGTCTCATATGGAGTGGCCTGCTAGAAAACCTATTACTTCCCCTACTGCTGCCTTACATTTAGCTGCTTCATCCTTTCCTAAACAATTTTCTTAACCAGCTTCCATATAGCTTTGGTCCCCAGGCTCCCTTGCAGATCCTCTTCCGTCTTTTTTTCAATTTTTTCTGTCAAGGTCTTTTCAAGTTTGTTCCATATGGCTTTGAGGTCAAATTCAATTTTCTGTCAAGGTCTTTTCAGCCTGAACAGAGCCAAACCAAAGCCACCCTCTCCACCTCCTTCCACAAAGTTTTTTAAATGTTCCTCCTCCAATTTTGATGTCCCTCTGCTTTAACACTGTTTCCAAGGCAGTGACCACGACTGTGAGGATCCCATGATGGGCCAGAACGGCTTATCTACGTCCGTCTGACAAGGCGTGAGGGGTGAAAAGGTAGAGACAGACACGCTGCTCTCTTATATCACGGGAGTCTTTACGCACCTCCGGACGGTGCCGCTTATCTCTGTCGGCCTTATTGCGTCCTTGCTCCTCAACAGTCAAAATCGAAGGTAAAGGGAGCTGCTTGAAGCTCACTTATATCTGAGAACTGAGAGCTGCTGTGATCGTCCTTTTTAACAAGCAAATGAAAACAGAACATAAAAAGTAGGTGGCTCCAGGACAAATACTATAGCCTCAACAAATCCTTCCCAAAGCGGTGACAACCCCAGACCAAAGTCAAAGAGAGGCTGCCTCTCCGAGCGTATTTCTACCTGTAGTTCTGAATCCTCCTTATGCGTAGGGATCTCCCAAGGTGCTAGATGGTGAGGTCTTTCCGGGTTTGGCACAGATGTCGCGCTACGTCTGCGCCAGCAGGAAAACGAAGGATCCTTCACAGAAAAAGCTTTACCGCTTGAGAGGGAGCATAAGCTTAAATGCGGAGGCGCCGGTGAGGAATAACCATCCCTTATATAGGAAACTATCCTCGCCTGGGGCGCAGGTCACTCTCTGACTGGTGGCTGCCAATTATGCCAGATGACATTGTCGTGTCCCTTCGAGTAGGAAGTTACCAGGCGCCTGCGTATTGCCCTTTTTACTAGGTGTGTTCTGCCAGATGCTGGTGCCATCTTGTAATGGAGTATGTAAGGACAGCTCCTCACATATGTGAGGACAGCTCCTCGGACAGCTCCTCACATCTGTGAGGACAGCTCCTCGGACAGCTCCTCACACGTATGTGCTGTGGACCTGAGACCAGTCTGTCTATGCTCTTTGGTTGGTGGTTTAGTCTCTAGGAGCTCACAGGGGTCTGGCTTAGTTGATACTATTGTTCTTCTTATGGGGTTGCCATTCCCTTCAGCTTTTTCAGTCTGTCTCCTAACTCTCACATAGTAGTTTCTGACTTCAGTCCAATGGTTGGCTAAATTATCTGCATCTGTCTCAGTCAGTTTCTGGAAGAGCCTCTCAGTGGACAGCTGTGCTAGACTGCAAGGATAACATAGCATTAGCAATTGTGTTAAGGTTTGGTGCCAGCCATAGGATGGATTCTAAGTTGGGCCAGTCATTGAACAGTCTTTCCTTCAGTATCTGATCCACTTTGTCCCTACATTTCTTTTAGACAGGAACAATTCAGGGTCAGTAATATTGGAGGGTTGGTGAGCCTATCTCTCCACTGGAGGACATTTTGGCTAAAGTCATCCCCATTGTGTTCTGGGAGACTGTCATATCTCCAGGGCTCTGGGACTTTTTGAAGGTTCCCTCTACCCCTACTCCCAGAAGCTGCATATTTCTATTTATTATACTGGCCCTCTGGAGTTCTCTTCTGTTTCCCACCATACCTGACCTTGCCCCCTTCCCCGGTCTTCTTCTTTTTGGTCCCTCACTATTTTGTTCCCCCTTCTAAGTGGGATTGAAGCATCCACACTAGGTTATACATAGCATAATTCATCTTTCTTCCTGGTAATGCTGGGAATTGAACCCAAGGCCTGTGAAAATGCTAGACAATTACTCTTACACAAGTTGTGACCCCACTGATGAACACATAGGAGGTTGCCATATCTTGGCTATCATAAAGAATCCTTTAGTCACTTCAGTATTCTGATAAAATTCTGAGATAACTGGTTGCGTTCATTTTGAGTACATAGGGAGATAAAGAAGAGCATCTATGTAATATATGAAGTGTACAGATGAGAAAACAAATGGATATCATGATCTTAATGCCAAATACTTGTGTATAAGTAGATGCTCATATTGAGGAATGCACAGAGTTTATACCAAGAAGAACTGGACAGTGTCTCAATCACAGGAGTTATGTATTAAAAAATTGTTGAGTAAAGGCAGAAACAGTTTTCAAACATGACAAAAACTATTGAATGTTGATTGCATCTGGGACCATCCTCTGAGTAGTCAGGAGTCCTGTCACTTTCTGAGATGCACATTGAAAAGAGATCTTTCAGGTTTCTAAGACTGTAGATAATAGAACAACCACAGAGGACCTTTTCATTTCCAGATCGGTTCAATGGTTTGGGGCAGGACTAAACCTAGGGAAAACAAGGTTGAGTATGTGTGTTGTGAACATAAGCAAAAGGATACATTTTGTGATGATTTGATTTTTCTTTATAAGCTAAAAAGAAGCAGCTTCTTGGACACTCACATGGATAGTACATTGTACACACATTCTGTACACATATACTCATGCCTTACTCCTTCCTGGATGGGAAGTTGAAGTGCATTCAGCAGCCATGCGAGCAAGAGCCAGCTCTTACTTTGAAGTCATTGCTTCTTCTGAACTATGTTTCATTAGGTACTAACAATGTTATAATAGCGAAGGAAGAAGAGCTAGGGTCCACAGACTTTCTGGACTCTGAAATTTTCAAAGAATGTCTCCCATTCTTGACTAAGGACCCAGAACACACCCCAAATACACATTGCTACATGATATTGATAAATGCCTCTACAGAATAAGAGAGAATAGCTTTAATACCAGGCCATACAAACACAGAGTATATCTAAATTAGCAGGTAAAACCTCTACACATATAAATCCAGATCCCAAAAGGAAATCATTGGCAGTTATGTCAAGGTATTTTCTTGGCCTCACTTTTGTTTCTATAAAGGGCATGAGGCACCTACAAGGGCTGTCTTTTACTTATTTTGTAGGTCTTCTACTCAATACTAGTATTATTCATTCATGTTCTGTATTTTCTCTCATTTATTCCAGAATGAATCACAGCATTGTGCTTCATGGAAGAAATGCAAAGCTGCTGAGGCCACAACATGCTATCTGTTTCCTGGGAGCACAGAGCTTTGGGACTACACAATTAACTATTTTAAGTCTTAGGTTTGCTAGCAGGCTGCAGAATGCCTCCCCTTGCTTTATTCTTTATCAGCAAGGTTATTTGATTTAAAAATGTTAAAGAAAACTTCCCTGTGGGAAGGGGGATAATACTTGAAATGTAAATAAATAAAATAACCAATAAAAATATACAAGTTTAAAAAACACTTATTTTTCATTTCTGCTTATGACACTAAATCTAGAGGGTTTCTTTTCTGTATTTTGAGGAAACTGTGATTATATCTGATTAAATTCAAGATGCAACACTGACTTTATCTTTTGCTTTTAAAATGAACCAAGTTTCAAATTGTCTCCTTTAACTTTCTTTCCCATTACCTTGTAGGCCTGAGGGGTCATGTGAGGACACACTGTACTCAGAATTGAAGAGGTTTGCATGCAATAACTGCTCTGTTCACTCGAGCCAAGAACACAAGACTCCAGGGATTTGACTCCAAAACCAAAAAAGTAATTCTAGTCAGGATTATACAAGGAATAGCTGAAAGTTCATAAAAGCAATTTATGGAGAGAAGCGGTTATTTTGTACTGCCTATATATGTGTGTATTATTTTATATATCTTAATTAGTATTTTTGAATGTATTCTTGTAAATTTGCATAAGTGACTGACTCTTTGGTTCCCTATTTCTTGTCCTCCCTTCCCTCTGTTTCCTTCCTTTCTTTTTCAAAAAAAACAACTGTAAACTTGAAAATACACTGATATCATCGTAAAATCAATTTGGAAGTTGGAATTCTTTCTGAGTATTGATCTGATGCAGATAACAGTTTACTGCTCATCAGTTGTGTAAAGTTCTATAAAAAGGCTGGGCATCTGAAATTTATAGTGTTTACAGGCAGGTAATAAATGGTCAAATTAGCTATTTTTATTATATCTTCTTTTGAGATTAATATAATTAAATCATTTCCCCTTTCTATTTTCTTTCCAAACTCTTTCATGAGACCCTTCCTGGCCTCTTTTTAGTAAGTACAGAATTCTAAGCTAGAAAACAATCATGTCAACTGGGATTCAGAACCTGAAACTGGCTGAGATCTGATTTGAAAACACCTTGGACTTTCCTCTCATGTCATTTATTTGCAGGCACCCATTCTTGACTCTGTAGTGGATGTGAACTTGTGCTATGAATTTTCTCTTCTATTATCTTGTTTTCTAATCATCCATCACAATTTATTCCTTTATGACTCTCTGATAGGTTGGTAACTCTTTCCATCATGACGCTGCAAGCTTTATAAGGGAATGATGTGGCTGTCTATAATATGTTAGCATAGACCCTCTATATAGTCTGATAAAGAGATGCAAAGATAAATGGCTATATCATAGGAGGAAAATAGCTATCTTTTATTAGACATTACTATCTGCTGAACTACAAAAACATCTCTTTCAGTAATCTCAAAATTCTCTAAAGTACATATGTATTTGTATGACCCTATTCCTGTGGAGATAAGACATGAATATGTGTATCCTATTACACAGCAACGACTATGGATATTATCAAAGTCAACTCAAAAAACCAATGAATTTTATTTGAGCTTACTTATAGTAATGTAGGTGAAGGGTCAAAAAGCTGTATCTCCAAAGCCCACCTTATCATGGATCACAGTTCATGAAATCTAGGAACCTACATTGTACTGCACAGCCTGCAGGAAGCCCAAGATGTTAGAGAATGTCTTTCCAGTTGTCTCAGTTGGTCTGGGCTCCTCCAGACAACTCAACTTGTCTGAAAATGTATCTCCGCTGTCCTTACTGCTATACACACAGGTCAGTTTCAGGACTTCATGGAAGCTATTGAGTTGTTTATCAAAATTAGAGAGTCCTCTGTGGGTTGGAGAGCTTCACCTCCATTTAGGATATCTTATTGTTTCACCTTCCCAGTAATCATCTTGTGTTTTCATGAGCTTCCCTCTAGGTGGAATGTTTTAATCTCTGAGGAACTGGCATATAAAAGTTATTTTTTAATTTATGTCAAGAAGAGAAAGCTGGCAAGGCCTCACGATTAATATATGGAAGCAAAGATTTCAACCTCAAATCAGCTCTTATTTTTCTCTCTCAGCTGACTAGGTTCCTCTCTCCATTCTTTACTATAAATCTCTCTCTTATTTGAAAAAGTTACTTTAAACATACATGAAATTCGCAAAATGAATACAGCACAGCTTTTAATGAACACTGAATACTATACCACCATGGTTAAGAAT